>NC_030683.2:29834727-30169727 GCF_000004195.4 Xenopus tropicalis
ATTCTTGCATTTCAGTTGGTATAAATTATCATTTGGTCTCCGCAGAACCCCATCTGAACTTCATTCAATCTCACTCTTTGGAACACGAAAAGTAAAATGCGTTGGGTTGTCCGGTATCATATGAGGTTACTGTAGGTTCAGTGGGTTTAGTTACATGTTCTGCTGGGCTAGGGTTTGTAGGGGAATTGTTAATTGTGGCATCAGTAATCCAGACACGACATGAAAGCCAGGTTACCTTTAAAGGGGTGGTTCACTTTAAGTTAGCTTTTAGTATGTTATAGGATGGTCCATTCCTAGCAATTGGTCTTCCTTATCCGTATCCTTATAGTTTTTGAGTTATTTTCTGTCCTCTTCTACATCTTTCCAGTTTTCAAGTGGGGTCACTGACCCCTGAAGGCAAAAATTTTTCTTTGTGAGCATACAGTTTTATTTTTATTGTTACTTTGTATTACTTGTGTTCTTATTCCATCCCTCTACTATACTTATTCCAGTCTCTCATTCAAACCACTGCCTGGCTGCAAAGGTAAACAAGACCCTAGTAACCAGATAGCTGATAAATTCCAAACTGGAGAGCTGCTGGACAGAAAGCTAAATAAGTAAAAACCATAAAAAATAAAAACCAATTGCAAACATTCTCTGAACTTTACTGTCTATGTCATACTAAAGGTTAATTTAAAGGTGAACAACCCCTTTCAACCCCTATACATGCAGTACCATTCTAGAGATCTCTAAGGGAATATGAATACTGCAAATATATTACAGCGGGAGCATTTCTACAGGCAGGTTGGGACTGAGATCTAAAATACTGTAGGGCCTGGTATTTAAATTACACGGAAGCCCAAAAAGGAAAGTTGAAAGCCCCCTCACAGGCCCAATAAGTAGTGTCTGACTATGGCATCAAGAAACAGCTTCCTTGGCAGAGGGGGTGGCGTGATCTTGTACCCCGGTACAGCAAACTAAAACAGTAGGGCCAAGTGGTGTCACAATCCTTAGGGCAATGGCAGATGGTTGTGGTTTGAGGTGTTTTGCATATAGTGATTTTTAGCAGCTTGGGGGCAGGAGTGATTTCCAGTGAAGGGGGGATATTGGGCTATTTTGCATTGCCTTCTGTGCTCTTAAATATCAGTGCCATTGCCTTTACTCATTTAGATAAGATAGATACAGCCATTCTGAATTTTCACAATATAATTATTGGAATGTTATATTATAATGTCAAATGCTGCAGCTATATGGGTGCTGGTTAATTCTCAGGGAGGGGGCAATTCATTTATTTGAGAAACCAGCCTCAGGTGTCAAACTGCCCTCAGTCCTACAACATCTAAGGAACCTAGTACCTTACACACAGCCCTGATCTACACGTAAGGCAATCTCTTCTGGACCCAGGTAGTTCCTAAATCTTTGTCTCTACACATGCTTGCAGGCAGCTATGGATACAAATTCTTCTCCTCACTATTCATGAGATTCCCAGAACACTCCACTAAGGGCACCCTTCCTAAACCCTTCCCCAGGTCAGCACAAAGATGCATGGGTGGAAGGTTTCCTCCCTGGTCCCCACCATATAGAGCACTCAATAGAATAAACAAAATACTTTATTAGATAGAGTACCACTATGAATAGCCCTAAATATGGCAGATACAATACACTATTGGAGATATGTAATAAAAGGCACTAAGTTTGCCCAGGAGCAGTAACCTATAACAACCAATCAGCAGGTAGAATTTTATTGGTCACCTGTTTAAAAGTAAACTTCTTCTTGGTTGCCATGGGTTACTGCTCCTGGGCATACATAGTGCCTTTTATTACATATGGAGGTATGGATTTAAAGGCAGGTTAAAAGCTGATGTTATTATTAGGGCAGAATTAACACATAAAGGAAGGCTGGTATTTTTCCTGAACAGGAGGCATCACATCCAACCTTACCAAATAAGTGCAATGTAGATGTGCCCCCCCCACCTATTTTGTTGTTCCTTAACAAAGGAAGACTTTCAAATACAATTTGGCAACCACTAGTCCACTTCTGTAGCCATGTTATTAGTTTCAGAGACTGAGGAACCTAGTTGCCAGCAAGGAAGGCAACTTTCATCAATGTCAGCTGAATCACACTAGGATCCGGATCATGAAGCACAGAATTTATATTTGTATATTTGTGATATTCTGCGTGTGTAGTTTAACAGCATCAGAAGGGCCACAGGTTGCCCAAAGATGGCATACACTGCACAAACCTATAGTGTTTACACATGACATTGTCATTTTCTGTTAATTTAAACACAAGGGAGACAATAATGTACAATCTACACTGCATGTTGCTGTAGAATAGCATTGCCTGCTGCTCTGCAAAGCACCACCTGACTTGGGCGATATACCTGTATCATATGACAGACTGCCGTTACACCTTGCAGAGCTGCATAGAAAATAAACACACTGTGTTATTAACCCATCCCGCTCACTATGGGGGAGGATTCTGGAAGCTTCAAGCACATATCTGCAGCTCTGTCCTGTTCCATACTAGCGCACCAAGGGGGAAATATTCACATTAGTTCTGTAAAACCCTTAACGGTGTGCCACACAGTTATCATCATTAGAGGAAGCTCAGCATAGAACCTTGGATTCTAACTGAGGTTAAAATAGGGGCAACAGACAAGGCTAGGTTGCCAAAGTTGTTAAAGGGAACCATATATTGAGTTTAATTGGCAATATAAAAACAAGCTATATAAGAATCTTGTCTACATTTGGGAGTCACAGAGTAACACTTATAGCCACCAGGGTTTAATCAACAAATCTGTATAAGTGGTCATGATGTTGTGTGGTCACCTTGAGGTTGTTGGGGATGCGGGGCATTGCTAGGCTTTTTGCCCCCCCCTTCCCTTGCACTTTGCACCTTCCTCTCCCATGGGGTAGGGGATGGTTGGCTACTCTAGAGAGCACAACTGCACGCTTCCCCATAAAAAGAGCACACTTCCTGATTTATAAAATGTAAACATTGCTATTAAAGTTACCAGGGGCAGACTAATGGCTCAAATGCCTGTTTCAGGGAGGCTGAACGTTGACTGTTGTATTAACAATTCAAACATAGTCATCAGGTCTGGTTTGGGGTGAAGAAACGTTGGTGAGTAGTACAAAGACATATCACTGTCATATTATGTAACAACAGCTACAACAACAGCTGGAGGGCCACCTGATGGGCATCCCCAATTTATATCATTCCAACCCAGGCTTCTTGCATATTTTGGGGCTCTTTCTACATTAATCCCAGCTCAGATAGACATCATTACATAAATGATTCCGATGCAACTGGCAAATGTGCTAATAATGAAACACTTCTATTCCCCGCAGGGATTTGCCATGACCAGGAATAGCTGACCAATGTTAAGCAGCTCAGTCAGGAAGAATTCACAAAGGCTACAAGTCATTAGATGCTAAAAGGGAAACTTATCTTCACTGCTCATACCATCGGTGCTTAGGGAAAGGAAAGCTGGAAACACGCAGCATCAGATGAGCCCATACAGGAACCCAGTCTGTGCCTAATGCCCCTGGGTCAGAGGGAGAGAGAAGCCAAAACTGTATCACAGACACACAGGGAAAGAATACTTACATCAAGACAAGCCTTTACTCCAAGGAATATCTATTGCTGAGCTGCCCCCTCTCCAAACAATGACTTCTCAGTTACACCAGCAGCTTCGTGCGAGAGAACAACCTAGCTTTCATTGCACTGCTGTCAGCCAATAGGAGAGGTTCATTTCACACCAGGAGGAGATGGACTAAGCAGTGAGAAGTTTGCCTTGGGAGCAGAGCAGCAATGCTTGTCTATCAGGGCACTCATACACATTTAAACTGCAATCTGTAACAAGACAGGTCCTTTAAAAATGAAGAGTGCAGGTCTGGGATTAAATATTTGCATTCAGGCACTGGGTATTATTCATAACTTCTTGTAACCTTAAGGGGTTCTTGTCCTCTGGTTGTGATCACTAGAAATGGAAGGACACACTTGTGTAAGGTGTTGCCCAAGGGGTTCTTAACTGCTTTTATTTGAGAGCCGTGAGATAGAAGGGGACAGTTAAGCATAAATGAAGTATCTAAGTCTAATCACTACATCCTACGTATGAAATCATTGCAGTTAAAGAAATCATGGAGACTGACGCATAATACCACAGGTACCACAAGTTTTGTATTTTCACTTTTTTACAGTTTTGTAAATCACGAAAAATATGAGTTTTTTTTCACATAAAATTCTAGTTTAAGCGCAAATAAACACAAATTGTGAAAAACATTTATGGCATATTTAGGGATTTGTTTTTCCAGCTCCAACTACTGAAAGAACATATTGTACCATGTTATGTACCATAGGCAGGCAGTAGGTACAGGGCTCTTCTACATTGTGCTACTATCGGTGATGCCCAAGGTAGGGGTAATTTAAGTAGATACCCACAGCACTGATTAATGCAGGCAACAAATTTATGAAAAATGTGCTTCATTACAGAGGCCCAGACTGTAGGATGCTATTTATTGGGCTGGTGGGGGGCTGTATGGGCCTCTGTGTAAACGCAAGGCAGCGTGCAAAGTGCAAACACTAAATGCATTTGCACTTTGTGCCCAGACTTGCATGGCAGATGAATTGCCACAGGTCTCTATGCACCAAAATGGAGTGCATAATACAGTACATAGCTGTCTTCGGTGTTCAGCAGTGCTGTATTTATGAAGGGTGGGGGTTCCACATGTTTGTCACTCCACTTCTATTTTTGTATTTATTCTAATGATCTAGTGCAATAGACACTTGTGGGTCTGCACAATGGTCTAGGGCAGTGCTGTCTAACTGGTGACCACCCACATCTGGCGGTGTTGATGGCTTACCTTTGTGTAAGCTTTAAATGGTATCAGTATCTGGCCCCCTGCATGGTTCACAGCTCAGATTCAGACTGTAAGCACCCACATTGTTCACCTTTTCATACTTCAGACAGACTGTAGTATGTACTGCCTGCCCTATGATGCCTGTGTCTAACCATTTGAGTTTTTGCTGTGCTACCACCATTAATGTGGGTATGGTATTAAAAGTTCTTGTGATAAGATGGGTGTGGTTTGAATTGGGTGCGGCTTTAAAAAAGGGAGTGGTCAAAATGGCTACCATTAGCGGCCCTCCACTATCTATGTTAGAAAAGTTCCAGCCCTCGGCACCACAGCACTGGTCTAGGTGAATATGTGGCATCAGGCCCCTTTCCCCTGAAATCCTGGCCCCACCATGGGCACACAAGACTGAAGACTCTTGAGGCTTGAACAAAATCTTTACACTTGTTGGCCTTCTGGCTGTGGGCCTTTTGGCCAGGGGGTCAAGAATAAGAGGACAAGAGGATAGAGGTCCCTGCCCTGTAGAGCTTACAATCAAGATCCGTGATCTAAGTAAATGATCCCATTTGTCTAAATGTCCCTCATCCCTAGTTTAAGGGATAGAAGAAAACACCAATGTACTTCCCAGTTGACATCCCCATGTGCTTTGGGTCTGTTTTTTCTCTTTTATATCCTGCACCATTTTTCATAGAAAATGAGGTCTCATCTCATGCCTGTGTGGGTCTCCATCAGGTACTCCAGATTCCCAGTATACTTTAAAAATTTTAATTTTCTATCTTCTCACTGAAACCACAGCCTGGTTGCTAGGGCACCTGGGATCTAGCAACAAGGCACTAGTTGACATTCTAAAATAAAAAGCTGTAGAACAGTTAAAAAAAATACAAAATATATAAAACAATGACCAACCGAAAGTTGTCTTAGAATACCAATGAATATATTACACTGTTACCCAGGAGCTTACAGTCTTTGTGTCACTGAAACCACACGACTCCTTTGAATAACCAGCTGAATAACCACATTCAATTCACTTTTTAAGTAAAGAGCATTATAACATTTAGAAATAATCTAAATAAGAGTAATACAAGCAGAGTGCCACTAACTTTTCCTATCCATTAGCTTTATTACAGTGTCTTGGATGAATGACCTGGGTCTTCTAAATAAATAATGGCACTCCCGCAAGCATCTCAAGTGTATTGCATGCTCAGGCCTACACACAAAGCACAACTCAGCAAGAACTGGAGGAAATCATAACAATGCCGCTCGCTACAAGCTTGCAAGTAAGTTGTAAACAGTGATGTTCCTTCACCTGGAAGCACTCCCCTAGAAAAAATGTTTGGGGAGCCCCGGCATAGAGTGCAGTGCCAGTCAGCCATAAATATTAAAACCTCAATCACAAATATTAAAGACAATTTGGCCCTAAGTAAATCCAGTCCTCAGTGAACAAGTTAAACAAATTGTGCCAATGTAACAACACATCACTCACAGTTGCACCATTGGTTGAATTAACACGTTTTACATGTGAGCAGTAACGCCACGTCAAGGCTTCAACCCTGTTACCGGCATTCACACAAGTTTCCCTCCGGGTGTAACGCCTCAGAGGAGAGCCAATGTGAATAGTTTGCCATTGGCTCCCCTCAACACAAAACATGACAAACGTGACAAACAAGGACAACACAAGAGGCTTAAACTGCACGTGTCTATGAGTCCCACCCTTTGCTCATTTAACTTTAACCTTAACTGATTTAACTAAATTTGCAGGCTAAGGTAAAAAAAAAAACCATATCTGAAGCGGCTGGTAATTTGCCCCAGATAGGGAAAAAAACTACAGAATTACAGAACTATAAACATAAGTAACAGGGTATGGGTTCTATAGACATGATGTGCAGGAAGGCAAAGCAGGCTGGGATCTTAGTATCTGCTCGCCTTCTTGTTACACCCTTAGCTCACATTCTCTCACACAGTCTCTCACATAAAGTTATACTTATCCCGTACTTACCCTTTTTTACTAACTCAGATGAGTGACTGCCTCTCATAATTCCAGGCCTGATGTTACTCATACTCTGGGAGATGGAATCCCAGGTGAAGGTGGAGCTCATGGTTGAGACAGGAATCGCAGGAGATGACCTGGCCTTTGTGCAGCAGGTGATGATGCCGAAGCCCACAGATTTGCCAACTTCCCGCCGGTGTTATGTACCTGTGCTACATGTAATTGCATGGTGTTATCACTGGCTGGCTTACATGCATGCCTACATACTTGCTCCAGCCAGGTGGAACTTTGAAATGAGAAGCCGGGAACGATGTTACTCTCCCCGGATGTTGCTTCATCCTCCTGGGGTTCGAGGAATGACAGCTTCTCAGTACATGGCTGGAACAGATCGGGTGATGGCTGCATTAAAAGGAAAAAATAATTTTAATCAACATGATGAAAATTATCTATTATGAACAAGAGAATAGTAATTGTATTTGCTTTTGGAAGTCCATATAAAGGTTCTGATCCTGTAAAAATAACAGTTTGTGCTTCAGTTTGCCATGTACAATGGCAATATACAACCTTTGTAGTTGAAAGCACTATATTGTTTGCCTTTTCAGAGACATCTTCCATAGGTTTCAATGCTACAATGCCCCTAGTGGTCATAAATATACAGCGCTTTTTCTTTTTTATGGAAAACTCCATTCTCATTATGCGACATTGTGGGTCTGATTTATTATAGATTAAACTGAAGAATCCAGAAGGTTCCGTGATTTTAATCATCTCATTACCTGCCCCCCCCCCATAGAGCATCCCTTCTGCCTTATGTGTATAGGTTTTCCATGGGCTGCCATGGCTGTGTGAGTGTGGGGACTTGTGATTTTAATACTTAAATACAAGTTCCACAAACTAAACCCACTGCTTCTGATTCACCTATTTCACTAGTCAGTGCTATTCACCCAGGGTATAATCATTTGCGATTTCTATTCCCCAACCATGTACTTACTGTTTTCGGCTGGTAGGGGGGTTGTAACTTTCCCTCTTCCAGTGCCACCCAATCGATGCCTTTGTAGAATGGGTGGCTCCTGATGTCTCCCCGAACACCAAGGCGCTGCTTCCGATCCTTTTGTAGTAGCTAAAGGATCAAAGGACAATAATTTGAATCCCAGTAACTAAGCAGAAATTGCACATAAATATATTTGTAAATGTAGCAATGCTTCTATCCCACTGTTGTACCCACCTTGCCCAGAAGATGTGTTAGATCTTCATCCAGCCAATCAGGTATCTCCGGTTCATGGAATTTGCTGGAATCCACAAGCTGGTCGGGGTCACTGTTGTAAAAGGGCGACTGTCCGGTGGCGATTTCACAGATGGTGACACCAAATGACCACCAGTCTACTGCTGCGTTATACGCTTTTCCATATGGAATCTTAAAAAGAAAAAAAAATAACTTACCAAGTTGCAAAATGGCACCTTTGAGGTATGTCTACTGGGATAATATAGACAACAGAGTTTAATGGAATAAGCCGATCACAGAGTGTATGGAGTGCAATGAGTAATACATGAGTACCTATATAAATATGAACATGGCTGTTTAAGGACAAGTAAAGGGTAATACACTGTGGGGTTTCCATATGTTAGGCACCCCCCAGTGTATCTAATTGCTAACTCTTTTTGCCCGACTGGTGCTCCTATTCCTAAAAAAATTGCATTGGTCTGGGGATCTTTGGTATTAAGCTGGCCATACACGTGGCGATCTGACGATTTTTCGTACGACCATCGGTCGCACGAAACATCGTCAAATCCGCCACACACCATTCAGGGCTGAATCGGCAGGTAAGGAGGTAGAAACAATAGGATTTCTACCTCCTTCTGCCGATTCAGGGCTGAAGGGAGAATTTTGGTCAGGCGCCTTCTATGGCGCCCGATCAAAATTTTCTAACCTGGCCGATCGACGAGCCGACCGATTTCAGCAGCTTCCTGCGACATCGGTCGGCTCGCTGACATACCATACACGCACCGATTATCGTATGAAACGAGGTTTCGTACGATAATATCGGTGCGTGTATGGCCACCTTTAGTGTCACACAGCCAACTTCTTAGTACTTCCCGAGCCCGAGGAAGATGCACAGTTGCAAGACTCTGGAGGACTCTACACCTTGATGTTCGTGGGACTCCAGAGGCACAGCAGCTTCAAATATCTGTTTGCTGCTATGTAATGGCATTTTAGCAGCTGCTGTCTTGATCCAACGCATGGATCTGGTAGAACTCTTCCTCAATTTGCCTTTATCTGCACGAACACGTCTGTGCTCTGAATCAGCCACAAATCTCTTAATAGTGCAATGATCATGCTTAAGTTTTTGTGAAATATCTGTTCTCATACCTTGTCGAAGGCATTGAGACACAATGCCATCCATGATTTTAATTGAAAACAAAAAAATCTAATCTTTGTGACACTTAAATTAAGTCATAAATAGAATTTGCATAATAATTTGGAACAGTGCATTTTAAGTTATTTATTATTATAATACTGTTATCATTAGGAGATTTGTTCAATAAAATTTGAATTGTACTCTTAATAGTTGATAACATGAGAATTATACTGGCTGTTATTTACACCAATTATTTTGGTAAATGAGAAAAATATAATTTGCATAATCATTTGGAACAGGGTGTATATATATATATATATATATGGGAGAAAAATTGGAAGCCGCTCTCAGAGGACTTAGGAAAATAAAGAATACTTTTATTATCAAGAGAGAACTAATGTTTTGGCTGTTACACCAGCCTTTCTCAAAGTTACACAAACAAGTGGAAGAAAATCATAAATACTGTGTGTGGCGGGAATTTAAAACAATGACACAAACCAGTAAAGTGACCCACTCGGACCCAGGGCCCTTTCCCATTATTAACTACACACCGCTTATTGGACAAAATAAGTGAATTAAAAACACATAGGGTGAATAGAACATGTAGAAACTCATATTAAAAAACGTAGAAATTAATTCGAGGAAAAAAAAGGGGGGGTAACGTGTAAATAAACCACAGGGTGTAAATAAAAACAAAAACAATGAAAACCGGGAACATAATCCGATCTCAGCAGAGAAAACCACCTACTTCAACTGGAGTCACTCAAAGAGCCAGGTAAGTAAAGAAAGGTAAGTATAGACCGTGAGGAGAATGAATAGGCAGTATCCAGTCAAGTCAGCAAGAAAAATCAGCAAGAAAAATCAGAGAAAGGAATAGGAAAAGAGGAAGGGATTGGACAGGTTTAACACACAGTTTACAGCATGAGAGTAGGCTTGATAGTCCGGAATTGAGTGGTTAATACAGCGCAAAAGAATGTATAGTGACCCTAGGAGCAGAACTGGGAGCGATCTTAAGCGCTGTTGGTACAATCTCCATAATCCCTTATCCGGAAACCCGTTATCCAGAAAGCTCCGAATTACAGGAAGGCCATCTCCCATAGACTCCATTATAAGCAAATAATTCTAATTTTTAAAAATGATTTCTTTTTCTCTGTAATTATAAAACAGAACCTTGTACTCAATCTCAACTACAATATAATTAATCCATATTGGAGGCAAAACAAGCCTATTAGGTTTATTCAATATTTGAATGATTTTTTAGCACACTAAAATTATGGTAATCCAAATTACGGAAAGATCCCTTATCCGGAAAACCTCAGGTCCCGAGCATTCTGGATAACAGTTCCCATACCTGTAGTAAATAGTAGTACATAAAAATCCATCTTTAAGTATGGAGTGACCATATGCGCTATTAATGCTCACTCCGCTCTGCGTATCGTCATACAGACACTCTGCAGAAGGTCACAGTTCATGACACAAAAGTTTGCTAGGCATAAATAAATGCATGTAGCGCGGGACACAACTGGGTTAATTACCAGGACCAATACTGTGTACGTACCTATATCTGTACCACAGTACAAAGCAGAACCTGGCTCGTATAGAATAACAGCAGTCGGACTAAGTACCAAAGGCTTCGGCAGCATATGCCCCATGTGACATAGTTGAAGAACTTCAAAAGCAGGAGGCTCGAGCTAGCACTCAATGCAAAAAAATATTAACATTGTTTATCAGATGTACATAGGAGTTATTAATGGTTCAAGGCCGTTAGTCCGTTATAGGAACACAAGGTTTGCAACTCAAGGAACACTAAATACAGATTACGAGATACAACATAATAAGATACTTATTATGACTTATTGCCAGTAGCATAAAAATCTGGCACCCCTCTCCCACAAAAAAATCTTGGAGAGGCCTGCTGCCCCCCCAACCATCCTCTTAGATGTTCATTCCCTCAGGGACCCCCAATCATTAGCTCACTGGTCACCTTGGCCAGCAAGTAGAATAGGGCCCTAATAAAAAAAATTACCTAATCAGGATCACTGCCCTTATGCACCCAGCCATGCCTGATTATGCCAATATCCCATCCATTCTCAATCTAGCTGGTTATGCACCTGAACATCTGCTCGTTTGTCTGTCAGACAGGGCCCCATACACAGATAAGCTGCTGACTCGGTCTGAAGGCAGCTTAAGTCTGCCTGTGTATAGCTATCCTAATGCAGTTCTAGGTACATAGTTTGCTCTAGTTCCATAGGAACCAATCAGCCGGCATTATTTACTAGTCTGCTGTTTGAAAGTGGTATCTATGCATAAACTGGGACAAACAGCCAGCAGTTCCTTAAGCAAATACATCTTATTTTAAATGTTATTTTCTATAATTCTTAAAGCAGTGATATTTTACACACTGATCTGCAAAAGTGAGGGCTGTGATATATGTTGCTCTGACAGCACTACACATCATATGTCTCCTATAAATGCCATTTCTTGATAAAACATGACAAATATTGCTAAGTTTTAACAGGTTATAACATATGAATAACAAGAAAACACAAGTTTATGCAAATTACAAATAGAAGAAATTGTTTTTTCATGAGAGTGTGAGTTAATGGATAAGGGTGCATTTCTAAGCACTTTTGTAATTTAATTAATTTAATTATTATTTATTTTTTTAGTTTCAGACCTATTTTAAAGATATATCTTAAGAAGGAGAACAAAGACATGTTCTGATGAGAAAGGGCATCTAAGGCTTATGATCTCTTTCATGAGCAGAGCATGAAAGCGCATACATTCTGAAGGTATAACTCTGTGCCTGCACCTTACATTCCCCCGTATGCACGCACATGAAGTAGGAGTGGTGTGCAGGTAAGGTCGCACAGAGATGTTGCTTGGGGGATGGATTAGGCACCCTAGATGGGGGGAAAGAGAATGCTCACAATAGGTAGGCAGGAAAGGTACCTCCATTGCCCCCATTGTTGCCTCTTCTGCCTATTTCTAGTTCCAACCCTGCTGCTGCTACACATATATTAAAGCGCATCTAAAAACACTGGTGACAGACAGAATACGCTGTGCCAGAGCTTATTGTGGTGCTTGTATTTGCCCACAATAATGCTGGATGGCACTCTGCTAATGCCTGTGCCACCTGTAATAGCAAGAATGTTTTATAGTACAGGGCCCCTGCACAGAAGGAGGCATACAGCAGTCTAGTGAAGTAATACATAATTAAATGTAATATCAGGCATACATCTCTGTGTTCCTGTACAGCACACATACAGTATTAGAGAGATTGGCGTATTCTATGTAAGATATACATTATTAAATCTCCTGAAAACCTTAGTAGCAAGCATTTAAGCTGTTATGCAAGTGATATCTGGCCCTAATGTCCATGTGTTACAATGCTTTCTAATGACCATATTACATTTACATACACGATGTACAGGGTATAAGGCAAACCATTATGAGTCAGGCATAGTGGTTTCGTTCCCTTTGGTTATTGACATAGTACTGCCCTCTTCTGGTTCTTTCATGATATTTTCCACTCCACTTCATGTGATTCGCAATAAGTGAGCCAATCTTTATAATCTATTCCTATGATGTTTAGAATCTATTATAAACTGAAATAATTTGGCGCACTCATAGGTTTGGCAAACAATTAGACTAAGCAACCACTCTGGAAATAAAAAAACACACACTGAATTACAGCCACACACAATCTAAGCACAGGCTTGGCAGGCTGGCAGCATAAGGTTATTACACCAATGTATATTTGTGTTACCAATAACAACCATTTCAAAATAACTGCAGTTATCCTATGGTTGTGGTGAACTGACAAATGGAGACTCAATGACTCTTTATAAAATCAGCTGACTTTCTACAAGTTGCTCTGATTACGAGTGAAGACGGCCATACATGGGCAAACAAGGTAAATAAAGTTATAATGGGCCTTAAAACCATAGTCACCTCTTTAATTTTTCCCCTAGTTTGGGCTTACAATAGGAACCACTGGAAGTGAAGAGGAGGTGGTGCACCATACACTAGCAGACATGGTGCATTGGTAGATTAACGTTTTCTCTGGTAAATATACAACTCGTACTTGTTGCACATATAGTGATAGATTTTTCATTAGATCTCTTTCCCGTTGGGAGCAACATCAGATGGGGTAGTGAGCAACATGTAGATCCATGAGATATTCTGCAGTAATTTTCCTGGGTACTAAGGAAGGGCTCTTTTGCTTCCTCCTTAAAACTCTCCCCTGTTGTATGCTACTGCCATGTTACAAATATGGGAAAGATCCCTTCCTTGGTATTACATTTACTTGCAGATGGTTTAATGTAATGAAGCCTCAGTAATGAAGAGATTTTGCCAAGTTATCTGGATAGTATTACAAAGGGAGAAGCAAGATACAAAGCATAGAAGTTGCCTTCGATGTGAAGATAGCCACTAATGAAAATACTGACACCAATGGGCCACACACGCTTTCTGCCAGCAAAGAAATGTCCAGGCTTATAATAACACTTTTAGATTTGTCATCAAATCGTGGTTCTGGAGACGGAAAGTTATGATACCAATTAGAGAAGCAATAAATATAGCAGAAGCAACACATAGTTGCTATATATACATAAGGCGTTTGGGACAAGAACACCAAAGAAAATCATAAAACCAAATGTGGCTGATATGGCAAATGTCCTAAGGTCAGACCTACAAAAGCCCCTTTGATATAAAACGCTCTTGTTCTTCACAGAACAAGGCTTTTTCCCTGTATTCATCCAAATGACAGAGCACGGTGGAAGAGAAAAGGCTAAACTCAATATTAAATGGATGCAAATAGGCAGGACCTTCAGAGAAAATCTGGCACAGGTCACTATGGCAGACACAGCTATTGGTGGGTATTCCAGAACCTTGAAACAGAAAGTTATAACTGGACTGATGTGTATTAAGTAAACAAAAGGTAACAATCTATATGACATTTGAACAATATATATGAAAGTTTAGAGACCACTGGCTTTTCACCCACTGTCTACTGGTCTGTACAGTCCAAACATACTGTATATGCTAAGATGAAATAAATAGGCATCTAACAAATGGGCAAGTCGCTTAATCTCTTTGCACTTGGTGCATGATATCGCAGATGGGTTCCTATAGCTTAAAGATTGCTTAAAGATTGGAACCTCACAGCTGGGGTTGGCCTAGAACTCACAACATGCCACTTGCAACTTTGGCTGTTGGTGGGACACTGAGCGGTTTTTAAAGTAAATTACAAAAGAGATGTACACCCCTCTCTAATGGGGAATGCAGCCAAACAGAAACACACTGAGATATGATCGATCATGCTATTCTGACCCCAGTATAATACCACCCATATTTCAGACCATAATAAACAAGGAATTTATACACCAGTGATACAAAATTCCATTGGCACTCACCTTAAAACCCCAATTCTTTTATTGTCTGTTTTCAGGACAGTGCTACTGTATAAAGAGGTAGAACTTCAAATTCCAAACACAAAGTACTATATGTGGCACCATGTTCATTGATTCCTTTCAATATCATACATTTCCTCTAATTCCTTCAAAAACTCATCTAGTACAATGCTCATCCCCATGAGTATGTTGGTGGCAGGTGTATGCATCAGGCCAAACCTAAGGTCAGGAGAATGAGGAATTTTACTTTCCTGTATCTAATGTTTATTTAAAAGGCATTTATGAAAGCAGAAACAACCTGGCAGAGAGGAAAGTTCTCTCACATGAGGATAAGTGCTGGGCCCACCAAAGATTTTTATATTCCACCACTGGTCACCCTTCTCAGCAATATTATTCCCCTCTAGATTAAGCACCATACAATAGCACATTGCCATGTCATTACAAGAGCTGACCTAGCTAGGAAGTTGGTCAAATACGGTGACCAGTTCCTTACCTGTTTAAGTGCTGCTGCTCCTGTTTACAGACTTTTGCATAAAATGAAAGTAGAGATACCTGTGATAAAGAATAACATGACATATTTGCTGCTCAGGACCTGGTGTCTTCTGGATAAGAGATCTTTCCATAGTTTGGATCTTCGTGTTTTAAATTTACTAAACAAATTATTTAAACATTAAATAAATCCAATAGGATTGTTTTTAATATAATAGGGATTCATTATATCTTAGTTTGGATCAAGAACAATGTACTGTTTTAATATTACAGACAAAAAGGAAATAATTTCTAAAAATTAGAACCATTTGTTTAAAATAGAGTCTAGGGGAGATGGCCTTTCCATAATTCGGAACTTTCTGTATAACGGATCCTAGACCTGTATATATATATATATATATAAAATCTAATTCTTTATTTTAGGCTGCAGTCCTCTTCCACTGTGTTAAATGGATCAGCTCAGGGCCACTCCAGCGGATGATGAAGCTTGACTGTAATAGACCACCATACTGCCTTGATTCGGTGAAAATGTCTTCTTCCAATAATCAACATGCTATTGGTGACTAAATGCACTGCTTATAAATTTCTTGCAAGAGTGAAAGACACTGGGATGCTTGTGAGATGGAAAGGCCAACTAATTGGTGTTCCCTAAATACACCTTTTAATTGGTGAACCCTAAAGAGACCATTTCATTGGTGTACCCTAAAGCAGAATTCATGTAAAGGTGGGGGACAAAATCCTCCCCCCAAAAATTGCTATACTCTCAACTCCACAGTCCAGGCCATGGTCATAACTAGGCCCAGACTGGCAATCTGTGGATTCTAGCAATTGCCAGAGGGACTGCTGTAAGACGCTATAGTAAGACACTATTTATTGGGCTGGTGGGAGCGGTTTAGTCCTCTGAGTACCTGAAATGCCAGGGCCTGCTTTGGAATCTACGCTCAGGCCAGGTCATACCAGAGAATCTCCTGGTGGTCTTAAGCACCAGTTGCCTCCAATCTGGGAAAATTTCCATTAGCCCTTTTCTTTTTTTCACCTTAAAGTGGACCTGTCACCCTAAGGAATAATTACAAATTGTTTTCTATTGTGTTTGTCAAGCAAAATAAACTTCAATTACACTATATAAATTATTTTGAACTTATTTCCTTCAGCTCTGGAATTCATAATTGCAGAAAACAGGCAGCCTCCATTTTGTGGACACTGTCATTAAGGCAAGCAGTACATCCTGCTAAAATCTTGTTTCTGTGCCAGTATGGGGGATCTGATACCCATATCCATGCACTGGTTACACAATTAGATGGTGAGGAGAGGAGGGAGGGGGAATGTGAGAAGAGCAGCAACATCTAAGAAGTTCTGAGCTGAAAGTGAAAGTAACTGTCTGCCCCAACCCTATGCCTAAGGCAAAGAGGCAGATCAGGCAATATATGATTGACAGCTGGGACATTTAAATGCTTATATAATGGGTATAGATGTGTTATTAAAAAAATAACTTTGGGTTACATGTTTAATTTGAAAAGGGCTTTTACTATACAGCTTTTTATGTCTGGGTGACAGGTCCACTTTAAGCCTATATAAACTCTATACCATTTTGTGTTGTCTTCACCTAAATGTTGTGAGAGTGACAAGCTCTCTGGGGGCTCTAACTATTAGCAGCAGAGCTAAAGGTGCGCTGTTCTGAGGTGTGTGGCTTTGCCTACCTTATATCTGCTATTCTGTAAAGCCCAGAAATGGAAAGGCTCACAATAATGACTCCTTCTCTATATGTAACTTGCTCTTATTCCTCATTTCATACCTGTATGATAGTAAAGACAGCTTGGACAATTGTAAATTGGAACGAGCAATTCTACATGATGCACACGTTAAGGTATAGAAGATGGGAGACCTACGTGCCTCCCCCTCCAGACCCTCATGAGTACAGTGTTGCTGAATGCAAAAAGGGCTTAAATAATCGGGGTGGCCTATAGCAATTCCTCAAGGATGGAGGGCTGTTTCTGAAGTGCAAAAAAAATGCGATTGCATTTATTTTTGGCATTTTGCACACTACCTTTAAAGTTGTTGATGACCCCCAGTAACTTTTATAGCTTACAGGTCCCTGCTACATATATATGGCTCCCTGCTTCAGCAGAAAAGCAGGTCATAATGGCGGCACTGGACAGGCCTGCTTAATTCCCAGAATACCACTCGCTAGCATGCCTGGGATTTCTCCTTGCACTACTTTCGTTTTCCCTCACACCCCAAAACATCCAGGCAGGTCACTACGCGTCTCATAGTGTGTGTGAATGCAATAGGGACCTTAGCTTGTAAGCACCACTGGGACAAGTCTAATGTGACTGATGTATAATGTGCATAAATAGTTGTAGCCAATGTTGGCCTTGTATAAACAAAGAATAAGGCCATAGCCAGCTGTGTTTCCTGTTATATACATGACTTCTGGTGTGCTGACATTTAGAATTTCTCCAGAACACCGTCATTCTCCCGCTAAAAGATATGTGCAATGGTCTCTCAGTAATGTCAGGAAAGTCATACTTTAACTGCACTACCACTCTATCTTCCTTCAAGCTCCAACTGGCCCCAGCCAGCTTCCTCCCCTAACCAGTTATTCTTAGCCAGCCAACCCAGCCACCACCTCCCTGTACCCTCCCAGACCGTGTTGTACCATTTCACTGACAGTCAAGCCAGTCGTGGGCGGTAACTTTTATTTGTTCGGATTCAGGATGATTTCATTGGCTCACACAGCAGAGAGGAGGACAGGGGTGTTAGGTTGCGCCACTCCCTACTACCATCAAGTTTGTGATGTCACTGAGAGCTCACTGTTGTCACTGGATGCTGCACAACATTTGACTTTTGAGCAAGGACGCAGCGCAGTGTAAGTGTCCCCTGCAACTGCATGAATACGGGGGAATAGGGCTGATTTGTGTGCGAATGGGTCCTGCATGGAAGTCATAGCAACAAACAAGTTCTGTATTTGTGGGCTGCATAGTCTCTGTGCCGTAGGCGCTCTGTTATCCTATTCTCAGCAGAGAGGGCTGTCACTTCCCATCCCTGTCATGGTTACAGCTCTTATAGTTAATCTTGTTATGTGTGTATGTGTGCCTAAACATTACATTGTGGAGGGGATGTAGCACTGAGCTGTTACTGGACTACAATTCCCAGCATGCTGTCGGTTGTTAAATATCAGGAGAAGGGCCACAGGGTATAATAATATAAGTGATGCTTTTGATGTGATTGTGGGCTGTTTTTAATGAAGGGATTAAACCAGGCAGCTAAGCGGCTCTGAGAAATCCTTTCCTGTACTCCTTTGCACTCACTTATAGAGGGGGGCTCTTTTATATGGAAAAAGTAGAGGCGTATACATATTTCTAACCTCCATAACCTTCTGACTGAGGTAAAACTCTTATTTGTGATTAAATCTCTGTGCCATTAATTTAATAGCTTCTCTGCTTGCCAGGAAACCATTTCATTTATTCCATTTGGCGAATAAACAAGCTCAGCCTGTAAGTAAATTGTGGAGTCTTTTTTTTTTTGTGGAGATTTTTTATTTAAATGGCTGAACTAGGGTGGGGTTTTGGCTTTATAAATGGAAATCATGTGAAGAAAGAACTTGGCAGAGTAGTGTAAATAAAAGCTCAGGCTGAAGAATGCTATAGACTGTGCTTTTATGAGGGACTAATGATAATGACAGCAGACCCAGTGACCACTACCAGGGTCCAAGAGCCCCTCTCCTGCCTGCTATCTTGCTCCTGTACCCCAGTACCCTTTAGGTCATTTTTAAAATCGTGAAAAAAGACAGGAGTAAAGTCAGCAGCAATGGAACCCTATTTGCCATATATATTTAGATCCCGACAAGGACATGCAACTACATCACCCATCATATCCCTTCAGCAGCGTAGAGGTGATGGTAGACCCTGCAAGGCTGCCTTTCTGTAAAATCTGGATTGTCCAATGTTACCCACCTGTGATTTTGTTATATTTGTACATTAAGATTTTGAAGGCTGAAAATAGACCATAAAGGCTACAAAGCTAGGGTGCACTTAGAGGGGCTTGGATGATTTCTTGAACAAGCATACTACCCAAGGCTATTGTGATACTAAAATCTACAATGTATGTGAGTGTTATGTATGTGAGTGTATAGATAGGTCAGTATGGGTCTGTATGTGAGTGTATAGATAGGTCAGTATGGGTCTGTATGTGAGTGGATAGATAGGTCAGTATGGGTCTGTATGTGAGTGGATAGATAGGTCAGTATGGGTCTGTATGTGAGTGGATAGATAGGTCAGTATGGGTCTGTATGTGAGTGGATAGATAGGTCAGTATGGGTCTGTATGTGAGTGGATAGATAGGTCAGTGTGGGTCTGTATGTGAGTGTATAGATAGGTCAGTATGGGTCTGTATGTGAGTGGATAGATAGGTCAGTGTGGGTCTGTATGTGAGTGTATAGATAGGTCAGTATGGGTCTGTATGTGAGTGGATAGATAGGTCAGTGTGGGTCTGTATGTGAGTGGATAGATAGGTCAGTGTGGGTCTGTATGTGAGTGGATAGATAGGTCAGTTTGGGTCTGTATGTGAGTGGATAGATAGGTCAGTATGGGTCTGTATGTGAGTGGATAGATAGGTCAGTATGGGTCTGTATGCGAGTGGATAGATAGGTCAATGTGGGTCTGTATGTGAGTGTATAGATAGGTCAGTATGGGTCTGTATGTGAGTGGATAGATAGGTCAGTATGGGTCTATGTGTGCGCTGGGGTTCCCTTGGAAGGGCTGAACTTGATGGACTTTTTTTCAACCCAAATTAACTATGTAACTTAGGTTTGCTTCCTTGTTTCTTCACCTTGGGTCCCCAGATGTTGCATACTGCAACTTCCAGCATGCCATGACTCCTTGATTGTATGATGGAGCATACTGGGAGTTGTAGTCCTGCAACACCTGCAGACCTGATATTCACAATATTCAGAAACAATGACTTATGCTTATATATATGTGTAGAATTGGTTAATCTTTAAGATTATTATTGCTGGTTCACTCACAGTTTATTACTCTTTATGGACACACTGATGGCAACAATGCAAGGAGGTTCCTTGGGCTGATTTTTATTTTCCTACAGATTTAATGTGCAAGGCAGATGGAAAGAATGAGTGCAGATTTCTGGAGGCTGAGTCATTTAGCTGAAATTGGCATATTTGTTTTTTGGGGAATGCAGGGAAGCTGGCTGTGTGTGGGAGGCTGAACTGGGCTCCTGGCAGAGACGGGCATGTTTCAGGAATGGAGCTTTACTGTTAGATGTAACCAGTTGAACATTTCTCTACAGCCATCCTCACCTATAATGGGGAAAACACACACATACTGTATGAATAAATATGAAACAATTCCTTATGCAGGCTGTGTATCATTCAGATGACTAACTACTGCTATATTTTGCAGACTAGATGTCTCCAGCTGATGTTGGTATTGATGTGACTTCTGCTTGCCTCCCGTGACAGCCCCTTACACTGGAGCCTATGCCGAAAGGCACTCGCTAGGTCGGATAGGGCATGTTTGGCAAGCTAGTCACATCACCTACATGGTCCTTGTTCACCTTCAAATGAACTCATAGAGGCCGATTCATTAAAACATGAGTTTGAATCCCAAATGGGAAAAATTCGGATTGGATACGATAATTTCTGAAGATTGCAAATATCACGAAAATGCTTATGAAAAAATCGTATTAGTCACGATAATATCGCATTGGCGATCCGAAAGTCACAAAATTTTCATGCCGAATGATTTTAAATAGCGGCAGAACCTTTCCGAATTCCGAAGAAATCTGCGAAAATACGCTCGGAGCTTTCAAATGAACGCTCCGAGTGTTCATGTCTTAATAAATCTCCCCCTTAGTATGATGTAGACAACAATATTCAATTTGCAATTGGTTGGCATTTTTTTGTGGTTTTTGGCTCTTTGTTCAGCAGCTCTCCAGTTTGGAATTTCAGCAGTTATCTGGTTGCTATGGTCTTATTTACCTTAGCAACCGGGCAGTGGTTTAAATGAGAGACTGGAATATGAAAAAGAGAGGGGCTGAATAGAAAGATAAGTAATAAAAGTAGCAATAATAATGTATTTGTAAGCTCACAGAGCAATCGTTTTCGGCTGTTGGGGTCAGTGACCCCCATTTGAAAGCTGGAAAGATATATAAGTGGAAGGCAAATAATTTGAAAACTATAAAAAATAAACAATGAAGACTAATTACAAAGTTCCTAGGAATAGGACAATCTATAACATGCTAAAAGTTAATGTAACTGTGATCCACCCTTTCACATGTAATGTTTTGACCAAAACAGCTTTGCCTGTCAGCAGCTGGATGCCGTTTATTTTGTGCTGGGGTGGGTGGTGTTGGGAACACAACTACCCTAAGAGTGCTGGTATCTGCCATTGGAAGTACATTGCCCATTCCAAAGTAGTTCCTGAATTGACACTGTACTGGATTGCTGACTTAAAAAAAAGCACCCAGCCCTTACTTGAAGCTATGTGTGATATTTTCCTTTAGTTTTTAACAACTAAAAAAAAGTTCAGTTTTTTTCTCCTCTGATTGTTAAGAGGCCATGTACTTAAATCTGTTAAATCTGCACTTGAATGACTTTCAGGCAGAGCTACTGTACTGTGAGAGGTGTGCCAGGGGCGTGAGTGCAGCAGCCAATCCTGTTAGAGTACTATTATGAGAGTGGTAATATTATCTGCAAATGACATGTGAAATAACAAAACCATAGTGCTACTGGCTGTATTGTTCTTTTGCTAATAGCTGGGCTTCCCCATATACTGTATCATTCACAGCTTTTATATGAAACACAATTTCATAATAGCTGTATGTGTTAGTTTTGTATATTGAGATACAAACTAAGTTTAGAGAACAGTGGTGTAAAAAGCTTTAGCTTTTACAGGTATATATCATCCCCCCCCCCCATCTTCTAAATGTATAAAACCAGTGGGAAATCTCCCACAGCCAGACTACAACTTTCCTGGAGCTTTAAATTCATATTAAATAACATAGACATATAATGCCATATAAAGTCATATAAATGCTTGTTTTTTTTATTTCAGATTATGTCTCAGGAACTGCCCTTTAACATTAATATCAAAGAACCACGATGGGACCAGAGCACCTTTGAAGGAAGAGCCAAGCACTTCTTCACAGTGACTGATCCACGAAATGTCCTACTTGGGCCTAAAGTCCTAGAGGAAGCAAAGAACATTATACAGAATTACAGGTCTAATTAATGGCAACAATAGTTTACTAATGACATTTATAAGCTCCTGTTTGTGAGCAATATCACCCACCTAATGAAGGGCCCAAACGTACTGTGGAACTAAACTTTAAGATATATTTTTGGCAGAACAGAGTGCCTCTCTTAACGTGGCCATACACGCACCGATATTATCATACGAAACCTAGTTTTATATGATATTCAGTTAATGTATGACGGATCGATGAGATGATCGATATCACGAAAGCTTTGGATATCGGTTGTCTCGTTGATTGGGCGGGACAAAAAAATTTGCCCGGGCGTGGTTGAAGGCACCCAAGCAAAATCTGCGTTTAGGGCTGAATCGTCAATTGGCGGTAGAATCCCTATTGTTTCTACCTCCATATCTGAGGATTCAGCTCTAAACCTCAGACCAATGGTCGCAGGAAAGATCATTATTGTAAGGTGTACGGCCACCTTTAGCATTGAATGTGCAGCATAATTGGACAGTGCAGGAAATTCAACATTGAACCTCCACTTGTGCGGAACATCCAAGCCTGAGTGTATGCAGTTCTCTGTTCTAAAATCAAAATAACTCATGGCTGCCAAAGGCTTTTTGTTCAGAAGCCACAAGTGTGGCTGTGTCTGACGTAGTAGAGAGGTGAATAGGCAGTGTTATATCAGCAGCCAGCAGAAGATAGAGAGGCAGGCACCATGCATTTGTCCAGCCCCTTTGGCCTGCAAGCCAGCAACACCTAATCTAGGTGGGGGGGGGGGGGGGGGGGGGGCAAAATGGTCCAGATTGGACCAGCAGTTGATAAAAGTGTCCCTAAAACCTTTTACCCAAATGAGTGGAACCTATGTTTCAGCATATTCTTAATATTAAGGTCTTTAATTATCACTATATTGTGTTCTCTTTATGCTCCCTTCCCATTGTTCAGGTAGGTGGGTGGTGCTTGTGCAAGACAGATACAGCTCTATTTTATGTAAGGGTAATTACACACTCTAGGGGTCATTTATTACCAAAATGCAGTTGTGTTTGCGCAAATTTAGTAATAATATGCTGCAACTGAACATTGCTGTTAGAATACTTTTGAAGGGGATTTTGTTCTAAAGCAGATGGGTTTCAAGTTCATAGAGAAGAATCTGCAATGTTTAAAAGATTGCTTGGCGGTCAGTAAAGCTGGAATGTCATAAATATAATAAATGTATTAATATGTGTTGCAGAAAGGGGATCCCCACACCAGGTTTAACTGAAGACCAGCTATGGCGAGCAAAATACATCTACGATTCT
The DNA here is from genome assembly GCF_000004195.4 of Xenopus tropicalis. NCBI lineage: Eukaryota > Metazoa > Chordata > Amphibia > Anura > Pipidae > Xenopus > Xenopus tropicalis. The sequence goes on from NC_030683.2 coordinate 29,858,318, forward strand.
GCTTTCCATCCGGATACAGGAGAGAAGATGATCTTGATAGGAAGGATGTCTGCACAGGTGCCCATGAACATGACCATCACTGGCTGCATGCTGACATTTTACAGGCATGTCTCCATCTTTCTGCTCAACTGTAACTAAGCATTTCAGTCAGTTATCATTATATTCTCATTTCAAATGAATTATATAGCCTGATGTCCCTGAAGGGAAGCATATGCTGCCATGGCTTTTTCAACTCACATGAAAGCTCATCATAGCAAGGTTGGCAACTTAACACTCAGCTTCTCATAATATCACACCTTGTATTACACCCACACAAAAAATAAGCTCCCATGAAAAAAAGCATAATGAACGTAAAATATTATGATGTTTTAACAGAAGGAAATGTGTATTTATATTTATGTACAGGTATGGGACCCCTTATCCAGAATGCTCGGGACCTGGGGTTTTCCAAATAAGGGATCTTTCCGTTATTTGGATCTCCATAACTTAAATCTATAAAAAAAATCATTTAAATATTGAATAAACCCAATAGGATTGTTTTGCCTCCAGTAAGGATTAATTATATCTTAGTTGGGATCAAGAACAAAGGTACTGTTTTATTATTACAGAGAAAAAGGAAATATTTTTTTAGAATTAGAATTATTTGCTTATAATGGAGTCTATGGCAGATTGCCTTTCTATACTTCGGAACTTTCTGTATAACGGGTTTCTGGATAAGGGATCCCATACCTGTATTATAAATGAAATATATATATACATCATGCACCTTATTTGACTTACTGTTATCTAATGTAGGGCTAAATTGTTTATAGTAAAGGGGATTATGCAATATGTGGGAATAAAGCCAACTTTCCCATTATATTCAGACAATTAATAAGAGTGGGTGTGACAGGCCTCTAACTTAGTGGAAAAATATAGCAGAAAAGAGACTTTTGGTTTGATCTTTGGAAATTATAGATTGGATCTTTTGGTTGGACCTTTTGAAATTATAGACATTCCTTTCTGTAAATCTTGGGGAAAATAATTTAATCCCCAAGATTTACAGAAAGTAATGTCTATAATTTCAGGGGATCTGTGTGAAAGTTTTCAGGATATTGAATGAATCTTCTAGAGCTGCCAAAACAGATGAGGCTAACTATAAACTAATTACAAGATGGCATTATACCCCTGCTACATGTTCAAATCTATGTTGGAGGAAATGCACTTGTTTATTTGGTTAGCATGTTCTAAATTCAAATTTTATTGGACTAAAATTTTATCAAATATTTTGATTACAACAAACAATAAAGTAATATCTGATAAACCGTTATTGCAATCTGGCATTAATAACCAAAAATGGAAATTCACTGTCCCCCCAAATTATATAACAGGTGACCGTTAAATTCTAATTGCTGATTGGTTGCTGGTTTCCAGTTGGGCAGCACTGGACTAGATTCCAAGATTTTGTGCTGTTCTTATTTGCTCACTACATTTTTGACAACTGAGGCATGGATGCTGTTTTTGGGGAATCATTTCATATTTTCATATTATTATCATATTATCAAAGCAGTGTTTAGCCACGTGGCCCTCTGAACACATTATATTCTTGTCATGGGAGGTTATGTAATCATAATCATTTTTCATTTTTAGTCAAATGACCAATGGAATTCCAGATGGTAAAGCATGTAGCCGACTATAGCAACAACAATTCTATTAAAAACTGCAGAAAAGATGTCAGTAGAATATGTAACAAAATTAAGAAGGCACATGTCCTCTATTTGTGCAGCATTTTCCCATCGGAGTTGAACCAAAGTAATAATTTAGTATATGCTGGGGAAAATTAAAATATATATATTTTTCCACAAGTAAATGTGTATTTTTGTTGTTTTTTTTTTGTTTGCAGAACAACTCCAGCTGTCATATTTTGGCAGTGGGTAAATCAGTCCTTCAATGCTATTGTGAATTATACAAACAGGAGCGGTGATGCACCCATAACAACAAGGTGAGAGCAGTTATTTGATTAAAAAATGTACAAGACACAATATAGAATGCCATATATAGACCTTATAAAGGACAGTGGACTACAACTGATCATCAACAAAACTTGGTAACCCCATAAATGTTGATGATTTTTTGTTTACTTTTCTTTTAGCCAGCTGGGGGCAGCCTACGTCAGTGCAACTACAGGAGCTGTTGTTACTGCTCTGGGACTCAAAACTCTGACTAAGGTAACTGTCAGTACAGTATCCATCATAGATCATCAATGTACAAAGCTGACATTTAGCAAAACTAATTTGAAATTGTAAAACTTCCAGAAGTGGTGAATGCCCAATAATCAAGGTTATACCAACAACTATGATATGATTTTTGAAAAGGTGTAGCTTGCTCTTACTTGCAAATACCAAATTTTATGTACACATTTGTAATTGTGTTTACTTTAGAAGTATAAGTAGTGTATTTTTTATGATTTATTTTCTATAAATTGCTTAAAGGGGCAAATAATGCCTGACAGAGAATTGTCTAGAAATGTTGAACCTTAGGGCCGTGACACACGGGGAGATTAGTCGCTGTGCGACAAATCTCCCTTGTCACGGGCGACTAACCTCCCCACTAATCTCCCCACTAGAATGTAAATCACTGATGGGATGGCATACGCAGTGCCGCAATTTGCCAAAGTCGGCAAAAAGATTTTGGCAAATCGTGCCGATTTACATTCTAGCTGGTGGGATGGCATTGCGGGGAGATTAGTCGCCCACGACAAGGAAGATTTGTTGCGGCGCGGCTAGGCAAAGGACACAACAGGTGGTCATGATCTGTGCCTCCAACGATACCCCCAGTACTTTTCTGTTAAATCAAAGCACATACTCTGGGCTGGTGTCAGTTACCCGAGTTTTAGTGACCAGCTAAAAACATACAATATACTTAATATAAAATTCACAATATAAATCTAATGAATTTAGATTCACATTACATCACATTAAATGGCAGCCCAGAATAAAGTAACTTCACAGTCTGTGTTGATTATTGCCAACAACCTTTAAGCATAGCTTCTCATTTGCAACCCAGAGGTAACTGAGGTAACAGTGGTAACTGAGCTTGTCATTTACACTGAATAGATGGCATAACAGGATCAGAATACAGGGAACTCCTGTGTACAACTTTGAAGGTTGGAATCATTACTGTTATAGGGTTGCTGAACATTTTGGTTGGTGCAGTAAGTTCAGTATGTAAAATGCAGAATTTCTAGCATTTATTTTGGAAACTTTAGTTCTCCTTTAAGCTGGTCATACATACCTAGATTTGGTTTGGCAGTTTAGCTAATATTGAACGATCTATCATCATAAAGTTTCATATGGCACATTGTTCAGCTTGTGTATAGCTACCTTTATGCAGAGGGCATACTGCACCGGCCTAGAGATTAATGACTCAAACCATAATGATCATTCATGCATCTTAATTTGTCCCTCTTTATATATCTTTTTTTACCTTGTTTGGTGTCTGGGGTCTGCGTCTTCTGTGTGGCATTGCACATGCTTATTGTACTCCGTGCTACTGTAGGTACATACTTGACATTCTAGAGTTTTTAAGCATGGTCTCTGCATACACAGTGAAATCAAGTAATTCAGACAAACACTGAAGGGCTTAGTTACATAGGCAAGCACTCTATACTTGCAGCTTGCATCAAAACAGTTAATTTCTCTTTACATAATAGAGTGTTAAGTGCAAATTACTGGGTACACAGAAACTAGGGCTCTGGAGGTAACTGCCATGAAAATGTGTTACTTTTAGGACTTCATTTGCACCTACACATAACTGACTTGTGACTACTACACCAACACTATTTTTGGCACTGCAGGCATCTCTGTGCTGGCAGCTTTTTGTGCACACACTGATGCCAGAAGAATTTGAAAGGAACTAATGTGTATTTTACTAACATGAATGCTAATTTGTGCCGGCACAGGTAAATTGCAGGCAAGTTGTAACACACGCTAATTTGTGGGTGGGTACTATTACAGTGGAAATTTGGGAAAAAAAAGGTTATTGTGGGTATAAAGCATGTTAATATATGATACATGAGCCTTTACATGTTATATTGAGCCTGACAGATGTGTCATCACTGATAGGCTTTTGTACATCCAGGCTGGTACAGCAGGCCTGTGAAAAGGAACATCATTTCTATCCTATTGCTTTGTTGAGCTTTATATATTATTTATATTATGTGGGTAGTCTGCATCCAGTACTTTGTAATAAGAAAATGTACATCATTTTATGTAAAGTCTTCACCAGGATTACCTGGCTGACTAGTCATCAGTGACATCAGTTGAACATTGCCTTAGCAAGTGAACAACTAAATGATGCCCCTGAACTCAAACACATTCTGAGAATATAAGATTGTTACACTATACATGATTACAGTTACTGTATATAACTAGAAGGCAGCATAGGGGAGCTTGTCAGCTTTTAGATTTAGTTAAAATAAGACTTTAAATTATTTTGTGCATACAAGTATTCTAAAATTTGCAAGATAATTTTGACAATGGAGGCACTGTGTCAGATTAAATTCAGTGATAAAAAGTTATCTCATGGTTTATCATGTGAAAACTCACAGACAAAGTTGAATTTGAGGAGAAAAAAATCCTAATTCAGTTTAATTGTTTCCCCCATAGACTTTTAGGGGCTGATTTACTAAGACACGATTTCGAATCCGAATTTGAAAAATTCTGATTGGAAACGAACATTTTGCGACTTTTTCGTATTTTTTGCGATTTTTTCGGCGTCTTTACGATTTTTGCGTAAAAACGCGAGTTTTCCGTAGCCATTACGAAAGTTGCGCAAAGTCGCAATTTTTTCATAGCGTTAACACTTGCGCGCAAAGTCGCGCCTTTTTCGTAGCGTTAAAACTTAAAAGGCGCAACGTTTCGCGCAAGTTTTAACGCTACGAAAAAATCGCAACTTTCGTAATGGCTACGAAAAACTCGCGTTTTTACGCAAAAATCGTAAAGATGCCGAAAAAATCGCGTTTTTACGCAAAAATCGTAAAGACGCCGAAAAAATTGCAAAATTACCGATCATTATGAAAAAAACGCAATCGGACACATTCGGCCCGTTCGTGGGTTAGTAAATGTGCCCCTTAGAGTATAGAATAGAGTTTTGAGGTGATAAACAGTGAGATAAAGTTTTCTGAATTGATTTGCATCTCAAATTGAATCTTGTTCATGAGTATTCATATGACAACTCTTTTTCTCACTGAATGAGTCTGGCATATTGTTGGTATTACCACTCTCACCACTGATACTGAGCAACGCATTTTACCTGAGGTGAGCAAGCAGTATGGCACAACTGATTCATATATTTTAGCTTTTGATTAACAATGTCCATTTTTTCTAGCATCTACCATCTCTGATTGGGAGATTTGTTCCATTTGCTGCAGTAGCAGCTGCCAATTGCATCAACATCCCTTTCATGAGGCAGAGGTAAGTTCCCTATATCATTTCTATGATGTCCAGTAGAAAACTATTCATCCAGTGATAAACAGGGGCTTATGACACTTGGCACAAAGGCCATTCTTAAATGTCTAATGATATTAGAAACCTAATTCACAAGAGACCAAACCAACCACTGTTTATATTGACTGCATTTTTATTTTTGCTAAATATAGGGAAGCTTTTGTAGAAAAGTAAAACCAAGCTTTCCTTTCATAAATTAATCATAAATCCACAAAACGTATTCTTAAACCTTGTTGAAGAAACCTTAAGATGGCCATACACTGCACTGAGCCGATATCAAATCACAATGAAAGTAATGCAAGCCATTAAGGCAAGCCAATGAGGTCCTCGTCATGATGGGATTTTTAAACCTACCAATATGTATCTGCCTGATTTTGGATATTTGTCGGGCAGTCCCATTGGAAGGCCCCATACACAGGCCATTAAGCTGTTAGCCAGGCCAAGCTTTGTTTCATCTTTAGTTTACAACTGTATGGTTCCCCAAGATGCAGTCAGATATTGGTATAGTCACTAAAAGCAGCCCAGATGACACAAAAACACCCAGTATTTCAGTTACAAGTATTATACAAAAATTAAAGTTTCAGACGTTATGATTGGATTGTATGCTTTGAGATTTAAGACATTTCATCCTTAAATTCAACCCAACAATGCAGTATAGAAATTATTAGCTTATCTCTTTTTTTCTTGTTTTTCCTAATTAGAGAATTAAAATATGGCATCCCCATCACAGATGAAAATGGCAACAGACTCGGAGAGTCTACTAAAGCTGCTAAGCAGGCCATAGCACAAGTGGTGGTGTCTCGGATTGGAATGGCTGCACCTGCAATGGGTATGTACATTTGTTATTATTGTATAATTTGAAAACAAGTATCTGTGTCTAATTCACACAGAATTAGCCACTGGACTCTCTGCTGTAGCAACATCGTGATTGCAATGGAACCTCCATATCCTGAAACTTAAACACTTAATACCAAAATCCTACTGGGAAACCATAGGCACACTAAGTAGGGTCGGTTTATTCATAAGCCAATTAACCTACTTGTATGTTTTTGAATTGTTTATAGGAAACCATAAAAACATGGTAATATTAGACTCAAAGTAGACAGTGTTGAAGTCAATCCAAGAAGTAAAAAGGAAGGTTTATTAGACACGTACGTGGGTTCAGAACAACAGAACACTGGGTTTTTATAGACTTTGTGACATGGTACATACATACAACATAATAACATATGAGTATGGGTGTTACCAATTCCAAGAAAGGACTGTGGCACAGCCACAGTAAAATTACTCTAAACAGCCTCCAGAATTACCTACTTTTGTCCCAGCATTCTCTCTGACCTGGTTCCTCAATTAGAAGTTAATTGTTTTTCTTTGCTTCATTGTGCAGAGTGAAGCCCCACTCCCACTTCCTGTTCAGTTCTCTCTTCAATTCGACTACCTGTAGTCGACCTGGAGAGCCTTCTGGACATGCCTGGAGGCAGCAGGAGCCAGTCTGTGCATTAGCAGGGTTTTTTTTTATGAGAGACCTGAACAGGAAGTGGGGGCGGGAAAACACTATGTGTATGGCCACCTTTAACTCCATTGGTACTGGAATGAAGGTTAACATGAATTGGGATTGCCTGTAACCATTTGTTACCATGGGTCACTGGCACAGATTACACCTTTAACCTTTTTACATCAAGGCGCACACTTAGATCAGAAGTGAGTATCTATTAGAATTAAGTCTAAAACAACTGGACTTTTCTTGAAATGACCAGTTCAAATGACTGGTTGGCAATTCCAAGGCATTTAAACCCTTGAGGGTAGCACATACAATCACAATGGTTCCATTGAACTTATTCAGTTAGGTGTTGGGCTGAAACTCACAAGTGTATGAAAGTATGATCCAGTCACAATGGCACCATGTTTCTCATCAGGTGTTAATCTTTCAAGGTACGTGACTGGAAGTGTGAATTGTTGTGAAACTGCTGGGGTGAGGATGAACTACCCTCAAGGGTTTAAATGCTGGGGAATTCCCTACCAGTCATTTGAACCGAAGAAGCCACTTGGATGAGTGGTGAAAGGTTTTCAGGAAAACTCAGAAAAGTTGTTGTTTTAGACTTCATTATACTAGATACTGTATTTCATGACCTGGATGAATGAGAATCTTCATAGACATCAGAAGAGAGGGGATCAGAATAAATAACCCTAATAAAATTATTTATTCTGATCCCTGATAGAAGGTGCAGAAAGCAATGTAAGTGGTAACCATAGGGCAGGCAGTAAGTACTACATTAGCCAGCACTACCTAACCTATCTTTCTCTTACCCAGCAATTCCCCCGGTGATAATGAATGCTTTGGAGAAGAGAGCGTTCCTAAAGGTAAGATTATTACCTACACACTACTTGATGCATTTATCTCCTTGTGTTTACGACTAAGATGCAGAACTACATTTTGTTTAAATAATGCATTGCCTTGAAATACATTTTTTACGTTTTTATTGCAAGATGAAAGGAAATCTCCTCCACAGCAGAGGTTAAATTTGCATTACACCTTTGATTGGCGCTTCCAAGCAGAGGGTGTACAAATAAATTGAAAAGAACACGGTGTGTTTCTTCATGTGGTTCCTTGTGGCAGAATGCATGAAAGATACACGACAAGGAACCACATAAAGAAACGCTTGTCTGTAAGAGCCTTAAGGCTTATGCCAGGTGTCAGCCTCCGGATAAATGCAGGCCCAAGACTCCACCCTTATGTTTGGATCAGCGATCCTTTCTGTCTGCACCCACAGCCACTGGGGTCACTGGAGGCAAACACGGAGCAAATTTTGGCTATGAAACACAAGAGTATGCATTGTTGTTTAAACATGTTGTTGCAGGTAAAAGCAGTGTTTCTCAAATATTTCCCATCTTTTAATCAGCTGGCTTGCAACATTATTTCAGGAGCCAAAATAGGCAATGCAGAGAATATAGGCAGATAATGAAATTCAGTAGCAGTAACCTTACTCCTAACTTTAAAACCAATCAGTTTTTGGGTGGAGGATCCCTTTTGTTCGAGTGGAAAACAATTGTTCAAAACATTTCTTTCAAGATGTGATTAGATTTGCCCATAGAAAATGGATATGTTTGACAGAGCAAAGCATTTTGATAAATTAAAACATCCATCTGCTTTGATCAATGTGTAAATTTGATAACACTTTCATGTTATATTCCAACTGCTGGGAGAACTTTTTGATTCCCAAGTTCAATCATAAATCTGCTCCATCATTTTAACATAAACTTCCCTTTTAAAGAGCTATACTGTGTTAGCTGGGACATCTTATTCCATCACTTGGTTCTAGCGTGTCCTTGACCTTGACTCCTTGTCCTGCTTGTAGGGAGTTCTCTACCAGAAAATTACAGTGATACTTACTACATAGACCATAGCTGTGGCAAACCTGTTGGCTATACAGTAGTGCACTACAAATATAGTTCTGTTTCTCTTTGTATTGCAGCGGTACCCATGGATGAATGCACCTCTACAAGTGGGGCTGGTTGGCTTTTGGTAAGGTCCTCCTAGAAAAAAGACAGTACCAATGAGCAATTACCTTTTACATTCAATGTTGAATTAGCTCCTTTCTCATTTTGTTATTATCATAATAATTAAATGGGTTTTATGGATTAACAATTATGCAAGATACAAGTGGAAGAATCTCTAAGCCCAATCTCTCTAAGCCCTCTAAATTGTTATGGGTCCATGGGACTGTCCTGGGCATTTTACCTGTTATCTTTTTATTTATATCTCTTGTTCCTGTAGCTTGTAGATGCCTGTGATGTAACTAGCAGTTAGGCAGCTCTAGACTTAAAAGGTTGAAATCGATAGACTTGTGTCATTTTTTCAACCTAACTTGTGGCATCACTGATTGCAGGCAGAATTAGCACATCTGCCAGGCAGCCTTCTTGCTCTGGGAAGCTGTATTATAGTCCTATTTTATTCAAGAGATCTGGGATTTAGTAATTGTATTTTATTTAAATTTTAATGACAAATGCAAAATCTGTGAATTTACCTACAAAAACATATTTCTTGTTCAAGGAAAAACAATTTAAGCAAATGATTTTGTACACAATTATTACAAGGAAAATACAGCTGCAACTGGGCTGCCGTATAAGCTCAGAGGTACAGCAGCCTTATCATTATCAGTGGTGGAGTGGGCTGGGACAGAATACAGATTCACCATGAGGTCCAAACAGCAGGGGGACTTTTAGGGGCTGATTTACTAAGACACGATTTCGAATCCGAATTGGAAAAATTCCGATTGGAAACGAACATTTTGCGACTTTTTCGTATTTTTTGCGATTTTTTCGGCGTCTTTACGATTTTTGCGAAAAAACGCGAGTTTTTCGTAGCCATTACGAAAGTTGCGCAAAGTCGCGATTTTTTCGTAGCGTTAACACTTGCGCGCAAAGTCGCGCCTTTTTCGTAGCGTTAAAACTTAAAAGGTGCGACGTTTCGCGCAAGTTTTAACGCTACGAAAAAATTGCGACTTTGCGCAACTTTCGTAATGGCTACGAAAAAGTCGCGTTTTTTCGCAAAAATCGTAAAGACGCCGAAAAAAATCGCCAAAAATACGAAAAAGTCGCGAAATTACCGATCATTACGGAAAAAACGCAATCGGACGCATTCGGCCCGTTCGTGGGTTAGTAAATGTGCCCCTTAGTGTTCTCTGCTCTGATAGAGTCTGATACTTTTGAAAGAGGAACATCACTCTTTAAATTGATTTAATCAAATGAGAATACGCTTTTCCCTTCATCTTTTTCTAGGTAATGTGAATAAGCATTATATGTCAGCAGTTGTGCATTTCCAGGCTAAAATATGACTATTTTCTTTTTCTAGCTTGGTTTTCGCAACACCTCTGTGCTGTGCACTTTTCCCTCAGAAAAGGTAAGTACATTCAGACTGACTGCTGCACTTTAAGGATAATTCACAATTGCAGTGCTAAAAAGCATGTAAATGTTGTATGTCTTGATGCCATACGTTAAAGATACTGTACTTGCATCCTAACACGCTAGGCAACTACCAAACAGACACTTCTATAACCAGTCCTCATTAATTTATACCTTACAGATTACATTTTATTATATATAATTCTGCTGCTACAGTTGTGAATTCCATCCCATGGCATTGGGCTATAAATATTTCCAGACTTTATTCTTACTGGAGGTGTCTGATTTTTATGGTTTCCTGAGAAATAGGTTACAAAATGCAGTATAAATCTCATGTTACTACAGATGTTGTATGTGACTATACAGAGCTGTACAGCTCCTTGGAGGACTTTGCAGTTGGTTGCTTGTTAAAGAACAAGCGCAATTTATAATTCAATGGTGGTAACTAACATATTGAACATGTTACTTTACGAGCCAGCTTTCTTGTCTAAAATATGAGAATTTTGAACTGGACAGAGGGGCACAGCAGTGTTCTTTTCAGTTAAGATTCACCCAAATTAAGCTGGAGGCAGAATGCCACAAGGGGAACGGACAGGGCATTAAAGGGGGTGTTCACCTTTGAACTAACTTTAAGTATGATGTGGAGAGTAAAATTCTTAGGCAATTTGCAATTGGTCTTCATTTTTTTAATTATTATTGCCTCTGCTAAAACACAAGTAGAGACAAAATATCAGTAAATGATCAGCATTGTCTTTTTTAGTAGCCATGACAAGTGGCTGCTACTAGTAGCTGTGTGTGTCTTCACCCAAAGTGTAAGAACCCACAGAGTTGCTGGTGATAGATCGCTCTGAAAACGCTTCCTCCGGGAACAATCGAAGTCACCAGTGGAAAGCCCTTTGCATCGCTTCAGTAATCCGAAGTTGCACAAAGTTTCCTCCTGCAGGCAACTTTGCACGACTTCAGAAAACAAATCAATGTGAAGGGCTTTCCACCGGGGACTCCTATCATTGCCGGTGGAAAGCCACTCCGTGGATTCTTGCCCTATAAGTTAATTTAAAGGTGAACCACCCCTTTAAGCTTCATAAGGCAGAATGCTTTCAATAGTCCCTGCTACTATCCTGGTAAGACAATGTGGTTTACCAGTTCACATTTTACAGTGCAGATCTGTTTGGCATTGTGCATGTGTTGCCTTTAAGTGGTTTAAGTGGTTTATAGGGTTGGTGTGTCTTGTTTAAGTGAGAGAAATGTGTTACTGTTGGGGGGACATCCCATTAAAGTGTTTCTAGGAGGTCACTTAGACCTGAGACTATTATTATTATTATAGAGTAAGCCAGCTTATATGCCTAAATACAACTGAAGCTGTACACATGCAGGATACAGTTGTGAGACATTTCTTTGTACATAAAACTAAATATAATCTGATATTTGTCTCTGCAGCTCAATGAGTGTTTCCAGCCTGGAGCCGGAAGTTCAAGCTCAGGTTCTGGAGAAGAGCCCAGGCACCAAGATTGTGTATTTTAACAAAGGACTTTAAACACTGCAACCCAAATAAACTCATGTTGTGCAGGAATCTCGCAAGATCAATGTATTTCCTACAGTTCAGATGAAGTGAAAGTATTACCAAAAAAGATCAATATTTGTCACTATTATTTATATGTATCTTAGCTAAAGTCTGCTGATTTGTATATGTAAAGACACTAATAAGATGCATATCTTTTTGTAGTGCTTGTTGTACTGTACTGTTCTATAATTAAGAAGCATAGATAGAGATTTAGTAGCATAAAGCCCAGATTTAGGGTAAAGGCATAATGGGTAATTATTCACATTTTCCGAGTGACGGAATGTGTGGAATGGCCCTGTGTGCCGTTACCCATAACAGATTCTAAAGGAGTTATGTAATAAAAGACACTGGGGCTTATTTGTTAACACTGGGCAAATTTGCCCATGGGTAGTAAGCTATAGCAACCAATCAGTGTCTGGCTTTTTCAGCCAGCTGCATGTTCAACAAAGAAAGCAACATTTTGGTTGCCATGGGTTACTGCCCATAGCAACCAGTCAGTAGGTAATAATTACCACCTTTCTAAAAGCAAACATCTCACAGGTTACTTGGTTGCTATGGGTTACAGTGTGTTATGGCTGCACTGAGATAATATTTCCCTACTTAACATATATAATAAAAGGCACTAGGTTTGCTTAGTATCCCATGGCAACCAGTACAATGCTTGGCTTTAAACAGGTAAATGCTACCTTCTGATGGGCAAACTTAGTGCCTTTTATTATAGTAACCCCTATGTTCCTCACCCCCAGGAATAAACAATAAAGCAAATCCCTTCTGATTTGCCTGGAAAAGGTAAGATCTATGATACAGTCTGATTAATGAGATGTGGGAGCATGAAAGGTGGTTGCAAATGATTTTCATTATCACACAGAAGTGGCTAATGGGGTAAGCCATGACTCTTGGGGGTACTTGTGGCCTTGGGCAAATTCCTTAATATCCAGGGGTCTCAGGCAGTAGATGTTCTTTGTATATCACTCTGTATGATTGTTAGTGCTTTATAAGTGTCTTAAAAAAACACCATCCAAGTGTGCAGGTTGACCATCTTGCTAAAAAGTAAATGGAGGCCAGATTTGATCTGTTGCAATGCAGTTGTTCATGTAAGGCCAAGTCCCATGCAATGAAATTGGTAGACTGATGGCCTGGGTCTTAGAATTATTTAGGTCTAAATACTTACAAATTCAAGTAGGCATCCTGAGTCATGGGAATCTGGTCAGTAGACAAAGAGGCATATTTATTAGGCTGTGTAAAAAACAGCGAGAAAATTCGCCACACATCGCCCGGCTTCACCATGTAAAATCGGCGTCATTTTTTTACACATTTTTTCTTCCACTGGAACTTAAGGAACATAACGGCGTAATATACGGCGTTCAGACAGCGATTTTTTCCATTTATTTTACTCAGCTTTTTGCTTCGTTTTTTCGGCGAATTAGTTTTACACAGCATAATAAATATGCCTCAAAGTGTTAAGGAGAAAAAACTAAGGGCATGGCAAAGGGGACCCCATGGGACCCCAAGAGACATAAAAGCGTGATTCAGGAGTTGTGAAGGGGATAGGCTTGTGGGGAGTAGGTATGGTTTGGGCATAATGGCATGTAGCTGGGGTGGTTATAAGTACAGTGGTCATTTTCCTTTTCATTGGGGCCCCATTTGACTTGTTGGCAGGGTCCTCTGCCCAGGGGCCCAGTGGATTAATAATTTGAGCCCCCTATGGGAAGGGCCTTGCTAACTTAGTTGCATGGGGCCCTGTGATTTCTGATAGTGTCCCTACTCCCCGCAGTGATCAAAAATACTAACCTTTTGCTCTCAGGCCACCTCCTCTCCTATAAAAATGCACCAGCCCTGGGTACTTGGTTGGGAAATGCTGTGCCACCATCTTCAGTGCCAATCTTTGGCAGCCTGGGGATGGACACAAGTGCAGTACAGCAATTGTAGTATGACCTTTTATACTGTGTATGTGCCAATCCCAATACTGTGCAGGGAATACTTGGGAATGATGGAGGCGCATTGCTACTCACCATGTAAGGCAGAAGGTTAGCAATTTTGATCATGGGGGGGTGGGGGTGCCTAACTAACTGTCACCCCCACTGATTTAACTTCCCTTGTGCTTTAGTTACTATGCATTTGTGGGGATTCTCTTCCTTTCTATTCTGCTGCAAAACCCTTTTGTATATTGTTCTGTTTGGAGTCATGGATTTCTCAGGTTCCCTTTCTGACTCTGTAGTGTGTAGATCTCATTTTTAAGAAGAATAAAAACATTCCAGTTACTAGCTGCACATTTCTGAATAGTATTAAAGAGATACTGTTATCACATTGTTTTTCTTGACATTTTTTTATAGTAAAATAACACTGTTTTATGTTACAATATTATATTATTCTTCCACACATGTCTGCTGGCATAAAACAACATGCAAAAAGGCAATGTTATAGTCAGACCACAAGTTGTTTATTTCTTTTATGTTGCGTAAGAAATCTAGAGTTTGTGTATTTTATAAAGTACGGGTATGGGATCCGTTATGCGGAAATCCATTATCCAGAAAGCTCAGATTTAGGGGAAGGCTTTCTCCAATAGACTACATTATAATCAAATAATTCAAATTTTTAAAGGATGAGTCCCTTTTTCTGTATAATAATAAAACATGAAGGGGAGGGGGTGGGGTAGACAAACAGAGACAGGGGCCTAGGGTCACCTGATCTGAGCCTGGCGAGGGTGGGTGTCATTCCCTAGTCAGCACTAAAAGCCAAGATGCCCCTGGTATCGTGTCTGGTTTAGCCTTAGTTCCAGTTTTTTTTTTCAGTCTCTCAAGGCAGCATTGGCGTTAACAATAGAAAGGTGGGGATGGGGGTATAAGCCTTATACCCTGGCCTGGGGCTCCTGTTAGGAGAAAACTGCACCGGCCCGTGGTATAAGTTGTGATTATAATCACTAGGAGGGCGCCTAACATTTTTCACCCCCAGTAATTATACCTTTCCTTCTCCTTTATTAAAAGTGACTAAATACTAAGTGCCTGCTGATTTCAAACCCTTCATGTCTTATGACTTTAAAGCACTAGCTGAAGTGTGAATTTTCTTGGGGAGAGATTTAATTTCTTTATAAATTTGCTCATATTCACTATGCATATTATAGTTTAGATTTAGTTTGGTATTTAGATGAATAGATGGATTTGGTATTTGGCTGAATTAAAAAATGATGGGTTTGGCACATCCGTAATTTGAATTAAGGTAAACAAGTAAATGACATTTTTGTTGTGACAATTTGCAGTATAATCTATCGCAAGCTATATGGGGCATAAATGCGCTTTTCAGAACCACTTTTTCCATTTATATTCTTTTTTCTAGGTTTTAACATATTAGTTTTAAACTGCTAATTTAATACATTGGAAACAACAGTTCCACCTGCTGGTCATTTCGGCTGACTGTCTGCAGTTGGCAGAAAATTAATTTGCAGAAACACTAATGTTGCTTTGCTTAGAAAGAAGCTGTTTGCGTTTCTCTCATCCGAGCAACGTTGCAATATGTTTCTTTTTTTCAACAGAATAATGTTCATCTGTCTGTATTTAGTGAGGCAAAATGACCAGCAGGTGGTGCTGTTTTTTAAAAATAAATAATATTAACAGTTTAATAATCCCATACCTGTATATAAGTACAGTTACCTACACAGACTTATCAATGCACTCACACATATAAATATATATATATATATATATATATACACATGTTGCAAGAAGACAGGCACTCACGTATAAGTAGGTCCAAGGGAGCCTGGGTGCAGTCCCAAAATAATAGATGGAGTAGCTGTAGAGAGAGTCCGCACTCACAGGTCTTAAGAAAATATAGAGGTTTTATTCAAATCAACATCTAACGTTTCGGCTGCATCCACAGCCTTTCTCAAAGACACATACATGCACATACATATACTAAACTAATGGGCTTATTTTTAATTTTTGAGTTTTTGAACATTTTATAGATATGGGATCTAAAAAACCCCCACAGGCCAAATATTTATCACATTAACAGCAAATTGTCCCCCTCGAGCCTCTATACAGGAGCCCAATCAACCATAAGATCTGGATGTAACTGCCATTGCCATGTTCTTCCTTAGGCCCTTCTATTGTCACAGCACAGCAGGACGGTCTATAGTAAGGTCAGTATTTGCCCAATCAAATTGCATTTTCAGGGGTTCTGGCCCCTTCTGCCACCCTGAGGCTCTGCATCTAGCAGTAACGATATTCCAATTTAAAAATCAGAATTTTGGCTCCTGTTACCAGCAGTAGCCTTTTTGCTGCCCCCGGTAACTTCAGGGGTTCTGCCAACTGAGTTGAGTATCTCAATTCACCTCATAGCAGCAGCGCTCCTGGGAGTTTTCAGTGAGCAAAAATAGAGGAAAATATTTTTTGGATAATAAAAAAGAACAATCTTGTTTGGTTTAGTTATACTGATACTATTAGTTATTTATAAATACCAATAGAAAGGAATGTAGAGTAGAATACATTTTGCCCCATTTATAAACATTCCATGACAGAGTGCTAGAATTAGAATCAGCTGGCTCTGATGACTGACATCTCTGCCTCCCAAGAGGTTTTGCAGCAGCTGTGTTCATTACAACATTGATCTCTGTGGCCGAGAAGTGGTTTGCCACATTTGGTTATGTCAATAGCAGACATTCTCACCAAACCAGTGAGTAATTTTCATATCCTCCGCGCCAACCATCCCTGGAGAGTAACAATCTTTTCTTCCCACAAGGGGGCACTGTGCAACAAATGAAAGATTCTCACAATAATTGCTCTTTGTAAGATAAATTCTAAGGGATCTGTCTTTCTGATTTGTCTTAGTTAACAGTAGGCCAATAAATAACAATTTGTCATTATTCAAATATCAATCATGTTGCTGCAGTTTTGGCATTTGATGTGTTTCCACAGGTGTTCAATGCTTTGGGTGGCTCCTGGTGCTTTCCATTAAATGCCACTGCCCAGCTCTGCATTTCTAAAGATTTTGGCAGAGCAGCACAGCAAGACCTTCTCTTTTATCTGGGGGCGGGGTCTTATGTTTTTCCTGGTACAATAAATAAGGGTAGGCTTCCCTAAGCAAATGTCTTGTGGTAAAGTCCTGCTGTGGGTTGGGTAAATCCCACAAAGCGGTTAAAATATCCTTCATGACCTGACTGTTTGGGTGGTCCATGGACAGTCAGTGGGTACCATTTTTTGCTTCAGGTGGGTAGTTGTAGGCAGCCATTTTGAAGGTGGGAAAAGGAAATTGTACTCTATTCTGTCACCACCAGTCCTTCATGTGACCTTACTTCTTGAATCTGGGGTGGCCTTTTTTACCCCCCCAGAAGTCTGGTTCCTCTATAGTTATACACCTGTGCGCAGTGCTGGTAAAAGCCAGTATAAATGCATAAACATGGGATGTATAAGAAGTAATCATGTACTGATGAATCACACCATTTACATCAAGGGCCAGGTATTCATCCCCACATACCTTATGGAGAGAAGCCAGGAAATACACTGTCAGAATTATTCATCCCAATGTCTAGTTCTATCTCTGGGACACACAGTAAACTTCTCTATGTATTATTCAGGGGAAGGAGGTTTTCATTATGGTCTGTACAAATCAAGTGAGAAACCATTTACTGAATTGTTCTAAGCAGGCCACAACACGTTTTGCTGGAGACTTAAAAGGCTTTTTATTGACCGTGTTTGTATTTGATGTTTATATTGTAAGGAACTCAACCCATTGTATACTGGAAGGTTTAAAAAAAACCTAGGATCTGTTTACTATAAAAGTATAGAAATAGGAGGATTTTAAGGGCCTTGACACACGGGGAGATCTTCATTGTTGCGGGCGACTAATGTTACTGCAATGCCATCCCACCGGCTACAGTGTAAATCACCAGTGGGATGGCACACGCGGCACCACGATTTGCCTAAGTTGCTTTGAGAGGAAACTTCGGTGACTTCGCCAAATTGTATGTCATCTCTCTGGCAATTTATATTCTAGCCGGTGGGATGGTATTGCGGGGAGATTAGTCGCACGCGACAATGGAGATTTGTTGCGGCGCGACTAATCTCCCCGTATGTTGCGGCCCTAAGGGAATCTTTTATGGGAATCCTGGCTGAGAATTCCAAATTGTGGCCATAGGCCAATCAGTTGGATACCATGTAGTATTAGCTTGTGTATGAGGCCTCTTTAAAGGTGAGTGTCTCTGCTAGCCTGGGCCTTGCCAATGAAGGCAGAGCACACAAAGCACTGTGTTGTATGAAGTTTTTCACAGTAAAAGACACTGAGCAATACTAGTGGTCTCCTTAGGGTTCAGGGATTCTGTACTACCTTGCTTGAGTGCCATAAATGAAGAAATGCCTTGCTTTGCCCTGGCATCCACACACACTGCATTGTACACAGCTCTGAAATGACAAGGAACATGCATAACATTAGTGGCTGAGCTTTCCAAAAAATTCACCTAGGACTTCCATCAATTCCAATTAAATCTGAAAAATGCTACTAAGCAGGTATATAGGTAGATGTTACCATGCCCTGTGATCCCCAAAGTCTATTTTTCATGTAGTGACAACATAGTTAATATGTAAGTAAATCTGTTCCTGTACAATAAACATTTATATAGTAGCTTCTGGCTACATAGTTTAAATACATTACCTGCAAAACTTTATACCTATCACTGTAATACCTATATCTGTAAAAAGTATGAATAAATACTATTTCTATAGGCTGAAATCCAGTTGCAAAAAAAGCTCTTCTCTTTCTGCAACATGTGAAATCCTGGCAGGGGAGGAGGGACTAAAACAGTAATGTTACTCCAAAACTACATAACCCACAATGCATTGCACTCTGATGTTCTTTTCCATATTGACATTACGTGTGCAGGGAATTGTGGGTTTTTTTGTAAGTTTTTTTTTTTTG
Source organism: Xenopus tropicalis (assembly GCF_000004195.4). Lineage (NCBI taxonomy): Eukaryota > Metazoa > Chordata > Amphibia > Anura > Pipidae > Xenopus > Xenopus tropicalis. The sequence goes on from NC_030683.2 coordinate 29,877,176, forward strand.
AGTCTCAAAGTAGCCAGCAGGATGCCCCAGTGCACTGTTGGGAGAGAGGAGGTGTGCCTAGTTTTGGAGACAAAAATCAGGGGCGGGCCCAGCAGCTTATAAAGGAAGCCCCTGTTGTTTTGCCAGCGTTTGTAAGAGAGATCCAGAGCAAGTTGTCAGTGCCAGTGTTGTGTGTACAGACTGCAAAGAGAGACGTCTGCTGGGCTGCCCCACCAGTTAGGGGGCTCACTAGCACACATTTCATCTGGGATAACTTTTGGCAGAAACATATTGCAGACCCCTCATTGTAATGAATTGGAAGAGTTCTGCTGTTATTTTTTTCCTTTTTTCTCTGTCATCACCATTGTCATTTATCTGCTTCTTGGGATCATGTTTTCTTCAGTAAGCCCAGACCATATCTTCACTGCCTGCCTTACTATACTGAACTTCACTACTTGAGGGTTATTCTATTCTGACTCTCACTCAGAAGCTCAAATACACCAGGAAGGTCTAAGAAAAGGGAAGGAGGGTTACTTTCTTGTTTGGGGGCACTACCAATAGACATATTTTCATTAAGGAACCCTTACAAATATATATGAATATATCAATTGATCTCTTTTTGGGGAGGCTAAGAGGCTTATGTGTTTCAAAGTTTTTTTAATTTAATTCAAATATATTTGAAATTTTACTAAACTCAAATGTTTGCTTATTTATTCTATTCTATTGAACATTAAGGTTTTAAAAACCATAGTTTGAATTTGGTAGTGCAAAGAAATTTGAATCGCAGAAAAAATATGAATTTAAACATTTATAAAACTTCATAATTGCCCATAGTTGATGTGTTTTTAGTAAGTGAAAAACATCTAGTATTAATGCTCACAGTTCATTGGACTGGTTTGATTTCCATTTTGGGGACAGAAAGGATTTGTTTGTCTTTAGAGACAAATGTACATCTTTATGTTAGCTGGGTCAGCTTTATACAGGTATGGGATCCCTTATCCGGAAACCCATTATCCAGAAAGTTCTGAATTACGGAAAGTCCATCTTCCATAGACTCCATTTTAATCAAATAATTCTAATTTTTAAAATTATTTCCCTTTTCTCTGTAATAATGAAACAGTACCTTGTACTTGATCCCAACTAAGATATAATTACCCCTTATTGGGGGCAGAACAGCCCTATTGGGTTTATTTCATGGTTAAATGATTCCATTTTCTCTGTAATAATAAAACAGTACCTGTACTTGATCCCAACTAAGATATAATTACCCCTTATTGGGGGCAGAACAGCCCTATTGGGTTTATTTAATGGTTAAATGATTCCATTTTCTCTGTAATAATAAAACAGTACCTGTACTTGATCCCAACTAAGATATAATTAATCCTTATTAGGGGCAAAACAATCCTATTGGGTTTATTCAATATTTAAATGATTTTTAGCAGCCTTAAGGCAGGAGATCCAAATTATAGAAAGATCCCTTATCCGGAAAACCCCAGGTCCTGAGCATGCTGGATAATAGGTCCCATACCTGTACTAGGAAGGAATTATTTGAGTTTAATGGGGATGTGTTTTCTTTTATTAACCTTATTACTATTAAATAGGATTTTCATTTTTATGGCCACGTTAAAATAAATGTATCCGTTCAAAGTCATTTGTCACAAAGCTACAAGTCTTTTAAAGTCATTTTAAATATTCCAGCTGTGCGCATTTCTCCCACTTTATTACATTTGATGGGGCTGTTGTGATTGTCATTGAATAATATAAACAATGCTTTTCCTGAAGTGAGCAAAATCCCATTACATTAGGCCAAGCATATGACTATCGATTTTAATTGAATGGCCTGGTGGTCTGATAGCCATTTTATACGTGTCAGTGTCATTTCATGTGACAAGGCTGAGATGAAATGTCATTGGGGGGTGTCAAGCACTTATTTAAATGTCATCAGGGTAGCAACTGCTGCAAAAGAAATTACAAATTAAAGGTCACCACATGTAATATTTACTGGGAGCGGCAGAAGTAATCAGTTCTCTCCCCAAGTGTTGCTTGTTGCCCTCTTTAGATAATATCAAGTGGGGCTCGTGTCTCAGTGAGATAACTTGGCCCTGCCAAAATCAAATTCAAATTCTGAATTGATCCACAAAATGCAGTTACATTTTTGTTAATTCCATAGCAGTCACTTTTCATCATGGAAGTTCATTAGTGATGAGATCATTGTATGACAGGACATTCATTTCTAAAGGTAGCCGTGTGTTAGTGGCTACTGCAGTCAGTCTGCACATTTTAGCCTGTGCTTTCTAATGCAATAGTGAATTAGGGAACATTTGTCCAGAAAAGTCTGTGCCACAATCCAAGTGTCTGTGTAAAGTTTGTTCTCTGAAACCATGGAAAGCAACCATGCATAATGTGTCGCTGGGGCGCAAACCCGAGAAATAAGTACGGGTATGGGACCTGTTATCCAGAATGCTCGGGACCTGGGGTTTTCCAGATATGGGATCTTTCCATAATTTTGATCTCCATAACTTGAGTCTGCTAAAAATCATTTAAATATTGAATAAACCCAATAGGATTGTTCTGCCCCCAATAAGGATTAATTATATCTTAGTTGGGATCAAGTACAGGTACTGTTTTATTATTACAGGGAAATATTTTTTAAAAATTAGAATTATTTGGAGTATAATGGAGTCTATGGGAGATGGCTTTTATGTAAATCGGAACTTTCTGGATAACGGGTTTCTGGATAAGGGATCCCATACCTGTATTTCATGCCTATTTGGACCTGTCACCTTAGGCCTACTTGTAGCTGAAGGCCCAAATAAATAAATAATAACATTATAATGACTGCATAGATTTATTTTAGCTCCCATACTGATGAAAGGGTACAAAAAAATCTTATCAGAATTCATATTTCCAATGAGCTACCTTGGATTTTTAGGGCAATGGCACACAAGATATTTTGCCACCTGGGATGTTTCCAATGTTAAATGGCACATTTCAAACTGATAATGGTCTGACCTGCAAGTGCAGCGGCGGGGTCAAGGTGATACTATTGAAGTCAATGAAGGGGAAATTCCATGCATTTGGCCACCTGCCTGCTGAGCTGGACATCAAGGGATTGGCAAATGCTGGGAATCATCCTGGGTGCCATTGCCCTTAACATGATTCTGCCTTCATTTTTATGGGGTTATTTTTATTTCTAAATTACTCTGCTTACATAGCAAATAATTCACTTTACCATCTAAAATTGTATTCTTGAACCAACAAATGTATTTTTTTAGTTGTAATATTGGAGTGTAGGCAGTGCAATAGTGCATTGTGCCTGAGTCTGAGCTTTTAGAAGGAGCCAGTACTACACATTAGAACTGCTTTCAGGTAACCTATTGTTTCTCCTACTCCCATGTAACTGGAGGAGTCCCAAGTCGGACTTAGGTTTTTTACAATTGAGTGCTATTCTGATATGTACCACTTTTAGCAATACAGCTGTCAGGGGGCTGCTATCTCGCTATCAACTCATTGTTCTGCTGATCATCTGCTGGGGGGTAAAGAGATATCATTCCACCTTGCAGCTCAGAACACAAAATCACCTGGATGTGGCACCCTGGGAAAGTAAGGAAATGGCAAGCGCCATGTGAAATTTAAAAATTAAATATAAAAAAATCTGTTTGTGCTTTTTAAAAAACGATAGTGACTTTTATTGCAGCATTCTCAGCACTACATGTTTCAGCTTAAAGGAGAAGGAAAGGCTAAGTCACTTGGGGGTGCCAAAATGTTAGGCACCCCCAAGTGACTTAAATCGCTTACCTTGTACCCCGGGCTGGTGCCCCTGTTAGGAGAAAACAGCACCAGACCGGGGTACCTGCAGCGAGCCTTCCTCCTTCCGTCTTTGCGCTGCCGGCGAAATCCGTGGGCCGGCGCATGCGCAGTAGAGTGAAAAGCCGTCTTCTATGTTTAAGTTCGGCTTTTCACTCTACTGCGCATGCGCGCGCAGCGAATACGGAAGAGGAAGCGCCGGCAGCTACCCCGGGCTGGTGCTGTTCTCTCTGAACAGGGGCACCAGCCCGGGGTAAAAAGTATGCGATTTAAGTCACTTGGGGGTGCCTAACATTTTGGCACCCCCAAGTGACTTAGCCTTTCCTTCTCCTTTAAGCTGAAACATGTAGTGCTGAGAATGCTGCAATAAAAGTCACTATCGTTTTTTAAAAAGCACAAACAGATTTTTTTATATTTAATTCTTAAATTTCACATGGCGCTTGCCATTTCCTTACTTTCCCCCAAGTGACTTAACCTTTCCTTCTCCTTTAACCAGCCTTCCTCAGGTGCATTTATATTTGTTGTTATTCTTCCCTATTAATGACATTGGCATGAAGTATCAAGTTTATCAGCTGGGCTGGTTAAATAGCAGGTAGGTGGCAACCCTGTTTTGTCCCTCTGCTTTTGGCCAAAAGTTTTGATGGACTCTTGCAGTATTTTTAAGTCAAAACTAAAATGGAGCTAATGAACCACATGTGTATATGACTAAATGCCTAAAATTTCCAAGTTTTTTTTTACAAGTGAATCAAGTTGTGAATGGGAAGCATTTTAATCCACATGTGTTGAGTTTTGCCACCTTGTTGCTCAGCTGTATGCTGTAACTAATGGCATATTTGATCTGTTTTTTCTGAGCATAATAAAAAAAAGCCTCTCCTTTGGTTCAACCTTTGTATGTCACTTGGGAGGGAGGGTTATAAAAACTGTCAGTCACACAAGGTCACAAACCATTTGATTTTAAAAGAAAACTGGTGTTCACTAAAAAGCCTTGCCTATACCCATTATGTTCCCCTAAATGGATACATCTGCATTTAGTATACATTAGTACATATGTAGCTCATATTAGTGTACCCAATCCAATCCTATAGGGGTTTACATCTGCATTTAGTACACATTAGTACATATGTAACTCATATTAGGGTACCCAATCCAATCCTATAGGGGTTTACATCTGCATTTAGTATACATTAGTACATATGTAGCTCATATTAGTGTTCCCTAATCCAATCCAATAGGGGTTTACTCATGCGAGAAAAAAAGTGCAATACATAATAAAATAGTGAGGTATGGGGGAAAAAGTTCATGGTACGTATGTGTCTAGCTTCATACCATGCTGTCTAAATTATCATTCCTCTCTTGCATCATAGCTGGAGTTAAAATATCACTTACCACTTATATCCCTCCAGCTGCAACTCCATCCTCAGTGTTGTTGAGGGATATTTGGTGCTGTGGACCAGCAACTAATAGGAATTAACACTTGCAGGGATGTAACTACAGAAGAGGCAGACCCTGAAGTTGAAGGGGGGCTCAGGAGTGTAGAGGGTCCCATAAGGTCCTAATGAACAATTTCAATATATATTGGTAGTATCATCTAGTTACATCACTAAACACTTGACATTATTCATGTTATTTAAACCACTAACAGGCAGCCATTAGCTGTTGCTGAACTACAATTCTACAATTTGTAAGCTATTGGCTGTAGCTCTACAACATGGGGAGGGCTGCAGGATATCTGGATTAGGAATAGGATTTAGATTGATGATCAGTGCAATTAGAAACAATGTTACCACATCACCATGCAAACATCTTTACAGTTATGAAATTGCACATCATCTCCCAATTAAATACAAGGCACCCCATGTGAACACAGCAGCAGTTCCTAGCTATAAACCTTTAGATGATTAAAATAGAAAAGGAAACCCTGTGTGAAATAAAGCCCAGCCGCAGATATGTCCCCTGCCATAAATCACAATATTTTTAATCACATGCTAAGCAAGGATAACTTAACAAATCATTTATCAAGCAAGTGACAGCCTCATCCGAGTCACAGCTCAGGCAGCCAATAGCTTATTGCATTATCCCTGCAATGATGTAGTGCATCAATTTATCCAAACTTCCCAGAGTGATTGGATATTGCTTAGAACCTGAATCCCAACAGTTTGGGAAATTAAGCCTTTATGAAAAAAAAACTTAACAGAAATGTCATGGTTATGATTCTAAAATCCAATTTGTCTTCTGTAAATCTGCTTATAGATAAAAAGGCAAATATGAAGATTGAGCATTTGCTGAGGTCCAACAGAAACGGTTGTTTATTTGCACTTGCGGGAAATGCTCGTGTTTAACCAATTTGCAGAAAAAGAGAAATGCACCTTTAGCTGAAGGATGGCATGTAATTGAACCATTATAGGAAGGGATATGTGCTGAATGGATATGTGACAAGTGTCTGAACTGTTTTGATTTTATCATTATAAAGTTCTAAAGTCTCAGTGGGTCATCAGAAAGCTGATTTCCATCCAACGCTGCCCTTGGCAAGCTCCCCTCACCAACCCCCTATGAGATCCAATGGTTGCTGGCTTGCTGGCCCTCATTTACAAAGTGCAAAGTGCAAAAATTGGGTGCAAATAGCACCCTTTGCTTCCCCCTGAATAAATCACTGTCTGTATTCAGGAGAGGCATGTAGGTGCCCTCCCTCCTGCCTCTGACTTGTCTCCTAATAGACCATCAGTCTCCGAGGCATTTGCGGCAATGTTTCTATATAGGCACATGTGCAGTACAGAAAACTCAGCAAATGTTCTGTATTGTGCATGTACTTTCCCAGGGCAAACAGGGAATACATGGAAAGAGGGTGATGTGACACTCGGCATAAAGTACCCCAAGCTGGTACTAGGGCAATGTGTGGCAGGTTACCAGGGGTGGCAATAAGCCTCCCATGGTAACTTTAAGAGATTAATTTCTGTGCTGAGCAGAGAGCAGACCTTATTTTGCATCCTCAAGGAACTTTTTTTCATGCTTATGTGGCTCACCAACATTTTTTACATCTGAGTGTGGCTCATAAGTAAAAAAGGTTGGGGATCCCTGCTCTATATTATACTAGCTCTGCAGCCCCCTAGACCTGCTCCAATGAGTGGGCCGGGTTGGGGTAGGTGGAGTCAGGGCTTCGGTCAGCAGTTCACCGGTGATTTTAATTTTTTATATCATAATATGTTAAAGTTTTAATATTTGTAGCCCAACAACAGTTTAAGCTGTTTAAGAAATTCCATTTCCATTCCATTTCACCAACTGTAGTGATGAGCAAATTGGTCCCATTTTACTTTGCCGAAACATTTGCAAAATTCTTGAAATGCTACCATGCAACTTTACAACTGGGCATTTGTCTCACTCCTACTGCACAACTTTTATTTTTATGCACCTGACTTTTTTTATGCAAAATTTTTTTGTGCCACATTTTCTTTGATGCGAATCCATGCCTGGCTAAAAAATTTGCACATCGCTATCCAACTGGAGATGAGGATATACAGTAGTAGTAATGCAAGCAAGGCCAATGAAGCTGCTTCCTAGATAGTCCCCCGATGGAAGAAACCTATAGTGAAATGTCAACAATGCTTACAACTTTATTCCCAGAAAATCATATCTATTGTTCTCTAAATGACCAGTCAAATAACATTGTATTAAGATACCCAAGATGATACTCAAAATATTGGTATATTGATATTTTCCTTTGCTCTGTTTCCCATAATGTGTCTAAAGAAAGAATTATCTGTCTACTGTTCTCCTGAATTGAAGCAGGAGAGGATCAACCAAGGAGGGAGCAGATAATTACTTCATCCACCTTTGTCGAAGTTATTGCTCTACATTGTCCCACCTTGATTCCTAGATAGCTAATCTGGTTTTCAGACATCAGTAGAGCTGCTAAAGTGCTATAAAGAAGGAGTAATTGGTGTCACAATAACAAACAGTGGTGATCATCTTTATGCAAGCAAGGAAGCTACATACAGCATTTAACTCGGAATTGGTTGGAGTGAAGGACACCTATTTATTCACTTGATGATTTCACAAGTAACAAATATAAGTTGTGGATTATAAAACTGTGATATCCTTGTCACTGAGGTGCAGTAAAAGGCAAGTTCAGACAAAAAGTCCTGCAAGCTTTTCTTTTGTGAACAAGGGTTCTCGTCATCAGTACGCCAACAGAAGTCCTAAGGCAAATGGGCAGGTCCCGTTATGGGCCAATTTGAGGGATTACACAGTGTATTAATAGGCAAGTCTATATTAGTTCTTGTTAAATACATTTTCAGACATGTAATGATTATAACATGTGCTTCACAGCAGATAGACTGACTGAACATTGCAGTTACCGGACTGGCATTAGTGAGAAGGGGTAGTGAAAGGAAGAATTCTGCTCTTGCTACTCAATGAATTTTTCGAAACAAACATCACCTTCCTTCATAATAGATAATAAGATAATGCTAATATAGCTGAAATTATTGCCTCACGTTGTATTAGCCAATTAAAACAAGGTCTAATATGAAGGTAAGGGTTTGTTTCCAGACTGTTGTATATGGAGGAAACATGCAATTAGTTTTTTTTTGTCCATTGACACCTAACCCACAGCCAGTAATACGCTGTGAGAAAACATGTTTTTTGAAAAAAATGCATCAGTTAATAGAGCTTCTATTAACTAATAGAATCCTGCATTCAAGTCTGTTTTTTAAAATCGAAACAGTTTTTTTTTTATATTTTATTTTGAAATTTTACATGGGGCTAGACATATTTTTCATTTCCCAGGGTGCCACACCCATGTGACTTGTGCTTTGATAAACTTCAGTCACACTTTACTTCTGAGCTGCAAGTTGGAGTGTTAACCCCCCCGCCACCCCCCCGGCAGCTCCCAGTAGGTATCAGAATAGCACTCAATAGTAAAAAAACCAGGTCTGGTTTGGGACTCCTCCAGTTACATGGGAGTAGGAGAAACAATAGGTTACCTGAAAGCAGTTCTAATGTGTAGCGCTGGCTCCTTCTGAAAGCTCAGACTCAGGCACAATGCACTGAGATGGCGCCTATACACCAATATTACAGCTAAAAAAATACATTTGTTGGTTCAAGAATAACATTTTAAATGATAGAGTGAATTATTTGCTATGTAAACAGTGTAACTTAGAAATAAGTCCACCATAATCGTGGCAATCTGCGATTGCCCAATCATCGTGTCAATGTTAGTGAGTCTTGCCTGGTTTTCCTAATTTGGGAAACTGCACAGGAGTGTTTGACCAGGACAGCCCTTCCGAAAACAAGGCTGTCCAGGTCAAAACCAGCCAGCTGGCAACCCCAAGTATGAGGTAAAATACATGAAACATCAGTAAATGACTAACAATTCCCTTGAACTGTGAAGAGAAACTGATAATCGGGTAGCAGAGTGCTACTAAGACTGTGTAGATTTCTCATACAGCAGCCATCTTGGGATGCACAATGTGCCCTGCAGGGCTTCACTATACACTTTATTCTGCAGTGCAAACTCAGTAAAGTTGCTGCAAAACATAAAACATATTGCAGAGGAGATATTAACTCTTAGAACAGAATATTATACTTTCTCATAAACTTAATACCCTGGGGAGGGACCAGACCATTTGGCAGTATTCAAAAGGGGGTTTAGGGAGAGCCCATTACAGAGATACAGTCTGATATTCTCCCCTGATTTAGTCTATGATATAAAACAAAGAGGAACTTCTTTCAGAAAACTCTTATAACCTGATTTGGTCCTAGTAACCAGTAACATTAGAAAGTTTTCAATACCAATCCTGGTGATCATGTTGATACAGCCTAAAGGTTTTCCTTCCTTTTATTTCTTTAGTCTTTAGCAAACCAGAAATATTTGGTGAAGATTCAAATGCAAATATTTACTGTGTTACACTAAACGGTGCCTGCAAGAACATCATCCCCTCTATGAACATTTAAGCCACAACGGGCACCAATAGCATATTTTTTAAAGCATTTGGCACTATTGTGTTGGACACAGATCTTCATGCAGCAGCAATTATACTAGAATTATGGGGGGAAATGCTGCATTATGGGTAAAAACGTGGCAAATTACTTTCAAAATTGTACTTTCACACTGCACTTGTAACCGTAAATGAGACCTCTTATGGGGTGCTAATAAAAATATTATCTGGTTGCCAGAGTCACTGGGTTATATTTGCCCCTTTATTATTTATCCAGTATTGTGACCATTGAAATACTAATTGGTTATTAGGGTAATTAGATACCATCACCAAGATATCAGTTATAAGGGGATGGCCAAATGCCCAAGTCCAAATAACCTGTGCCATTAAAAACTGACCTTTGCTTTGAAAGTTTGCAATATATCTATACCTGCATCTGAGTGACAAAAAGACTGAACCACTGCTATGCATGTACACTCTATTCCAGTTAAAGAGAAATTCCCTCCAAACAAAAGTTAAGCTTTTAAAAGTTAAACCCACAATTCCCTGCCCACGTGATGTCAATAAGGAAAGGAGCATCACAGTGCAATGCATTGTGGGTTGTAATTCCTGCATACTGTCTGTAAGGTGTGGAGAAGTTGTTACAATTTACAACATCAACATTTTAGTCCCTCCTCCCCTGCCAGGATATCAGGTGAGACAGAAAGAGAAGAACTGTTTTCAGCTGGATTTCATCATATAAAAATGGTATTTGTTCATACTCTTTGAAGGAACAGATTACAGTGCTAGATAAATTAGGGGTTTCTGTATTGTTACATAGTTACACAGGGTTGAAAAAAGAATAGAGCCCATCAAGTTCAACTCTTCCAAGTAAACCCAGCACCCACAACCTATACTTACCAATCTATACAAACACATACATAAACTATATATACAAACACTAATACTAACTGTAGATATTTGTAACAATAGCCTTGGATATTCTGCTTGTTCAAGAACTCATCCAGGCCCCTCTTAAAGCCATTAACAGAATCTGCCATTACAACATCACTAGGAAGGGCATTCCCCAACCTCACTGCCCTCACCATGAAAAACCACCTACGCTGCTTTAAATGGAAGCTCCATTTCTCTAAACTAATTGTGTGGGGCCCTTTAACAAATTTTGGTTCGGAAGCCGGAGACATTTACATGTCTTTTATACTGTTGACTGGCAATATTCAACCAATGGGATCAATGCATATGCAGCAGTGCTGCATTTCTCAATGTACTTATTTGCCATCCTGTGGGCAGGGTGTGTTGTTACATGGAGGTGGTCAGCACCCCTGGCTCATGAGGAATTGGAGCAGCTGCAGTGTTGGATATATTAAAAACACATAACTTTTAAAAACTAAGACCACTTAAAAAGCGTTTTTAATGGCATGGAGTCAATACGCATGGAGTCAATACGCACAATAATTATGTCCATTTTTGTGTGACTGTAGTTGCGGCTGCAGTTGTGAATGAGCCCTAATGACTACTAAGGTGAACGTCCCGTTGCTTACAATAAAATAGAAACTGACCTCAGGAGAAACCATTATACCTTGTTATAGCTGGGGGAAATGTATACTGTTCATTTTAAAGAGCCATATAGTTATCACAGATGTGTTTTTCTTCACCTTCCTGTGGATGGATATGGATGAGATCAGTGTAACATTGAACTTAATGGATTCATATCTTCATTCAGCCTCAGCTACTATGTTACAGTGTATGTGAGTATATGATACGGTTTAATGGATAGGAATGTGAGCCCGAAACAGACGCAGTAAAGCTTTTATCGCCTCCTTTTCACCTGTCCAATTGGAGACAGATGTGCAATCTTACTCTACGCATTGTTGCCTCTATAAAGAGGTCCCTTGATGGTCTATTCAAAGTACATCATAAAGTACAATCATTCTGTATTTCTCCAGAATCAATACAACTACTTGAACTTTGCCCCACAGCATACATAAAGTGGGCATTTAGTCAACAGCAGATATATAATGTTTCTATCAGCTTGCCAAGCCGTAGCAGAAGGAAAGCCCTCATCCAGCGACATAAACACGGATATGAATGGAAGCATTGCTTAGTTAGTTTAGATGATTGGGAAGAAGCCTCACCTTTCTAAATGTTACAGCTATGCAACCAAGGCACCAAGATGGAGTTAAAGATGATACAAAACAGGATTAATGTTGTTATGTTTGCAAGTGTTGGGCTTTGCTGGCAGGAGATAGAATCCATGGGTTAGGCCAATCCATATTATACTGTGTCACTCACGTGGGATGTCTGTGATACCACCCTCTTTTCAGAAGTACAGCGTATGGATTAAATCTGATCACAGAGGCGCCAAGAATCCTATTCTGAAATCAGTTCGATTCAGTAAATCTTACAGGATAGGACGTGAGGATGGATTATAAACAATGCCCCAGAGGGGGTATCAGATTCTTTTCTACTAAATATTATTTTATACAGATTTCCTTAGGGCTAGGATTTTGTTACTCACCTCTCCAGTCAAAGTGAGGGTTATTCTTCCTTTGTAACATTTATTATGGCATATAAATTAAGATTGATGTTCAGTAAATACGCTGTTACTGATTGTGATTTATTTTCTTATTAAACTATTGTTCATTAGAGACCGTTTATAATCACCATAGAGAATAGATGACCAAAGAAGATGACATTTGGATTCAGCATAGCACTTGTTAGAGGGTTATGTAGCAAAGATAAAGGGTTTAGTAAATCTTTTATACTGTTGGACTGCCCCTGTTAGGGGGGCCTAGATCAGTAACTGAGGGAGGGGCAGAAGTCCAGTTAGTAAGCCTATTTATTCTCATAGATACACCTGGACACCCACTAGGATGATCAATTAGGTTGAAACTTGTATTTGAAAACGTATTTGCTGCCCTAGAGAGCCTTGGTCCTATGGTTGAACGACAGACGCAGCAATGTTGCGACCTTTTTATTAGCTAAGGAGGGGACTGAAAACATTTGAAACACCAAGAGGCAGATTTATAAAAATGTGAGATTAGAGCTCACCACAGAAAAATTCACCCACGTTCTATTCATTCCTATGGGATTTTTATAAGTGTCAGTGGAAAATAAGTGACTTTTCTGAGATTTATTATGTGACAAAAATAATGCAGCTCTAACTGTAACAGGAAGTATTGTATGAGTAAAAGGCAGAACTCTCTCCGTTAATTGGCTGATGGGGCCTAGCATGTATGTGTGCCTTGGCTGTGTGCACTGTGAATCCTGTGATCCCAGGGGGCGGCCCTTAGTAGATAAAATGGAAACTTTCTATTTAGGATTTCTCACTGGCACATACTACTAAAAAAGTATATCTTTTATGAAAATGGTTTATTTGGGTGAAGCAGAACTTTACATATGAGCTTGTTTATGCAATATATTATTAAAGAAACCTAAATTGTTTGGGGGTATAGTTTCCTTTAAAGAACATATTTTACTTAACTATTTACAGGAAAGAGTTGGTTGCCTCTTTTTCCCATTTGAATATGTGCTCCATTATATTTTTTACTTCACAGCAGACAATGGGGCTAACTTGGGCTGGTTGCAAGCTCAGCAAACTACTTAATGATGTCCCTTCTGGGCCTATTTGAGTTTGTGACAGCATTACCCTAGCACGGCTATCTGCACCCTCTGTCATTCTTATACATACTGAAATGTACTGTACTGAAAGAGCGGAAAAATTGTTTTCAAAATACATAATCGGTTGTACTTTTAAAGAATAAGAAAAACATTCTCTATTAGTAACAACAAGTCAGCAAGAGTTGAGAAGACTCCAGTTGCTACTATATTTTTATATCAAATGTAATTGTTCTGTTAAAGAACACCCTAGTAAAATAAGTGAGATTTCTACCTTTTAAGAGTCATTCGGGAACCTTTAACCCCCCCCCCCACCCAATGAAATTATTGCACAGCCTGGCACACTTTAGTCTAGGATTTTGCTTATCTGCAATATATTCTTTGCTCTGTGCTTCCAGCAAGTCATTTTTACACACAGATTTTTGAAATATTGTGTTTTTAACTAATCTGGTTCAATTCTGACATAATGAAACACATAATAAAAACATAATTCATTTTTTATTGCATTCTTTCTTAGAGCATCGCAGATTGCTATTAAAAATCTGTCTGTTTTTTGGCGCTGAGCCCTGTTATTTCATATTTAATTTATGAACGCAGGACACCAACTGACAAATCGTCTTGTATGTTTCCTACATTATTTATCTGACGCCGATTGATGGGTTTCTATTGATTTTCTTTTTTACTGCTCGTAAATAAAGAAGGAGGATTGGAAAGAAGGAAATGCAAAAAAAAAAGGGTTATTTAAATAGCATTATTTACTGAAATACCTATGCATTGATCATATGCAACCAAGAAATGAGGAATATGCGCCAATCTATAAACTCAAAGGGAGAGTGCCAAACAGATGCATCAAAAACATGGATAGAAGGGAGGGTGGAAACTGAGCAAGAGAAAGGGAGCATGGAAAAGAGATAAATAGAATAAGAAAGGGAAGAGGTGTTAAAGAAAAATAATGAACAGAAAGACTCAAAGGGCAAGAGAGATTGTGTGAATGGATAATAGTGAATAGGAAGGCATACTACAGGTATGGGACCTGTTATCCAGAAACATTAAATCAACCCAGTAGGATTGTTCTGCCCCCAATAAGGATTAATTATATGTTTGGTGGGACCAAGTTCAAGGTATTGTTTTAGTATAACAGAGAAAAGGGGAGTATACTGGGGAGGAAGTAAACTAAGGAAGAATGAGAATTGAGGAGTGAGTAAAAAAAAGATAGTGAACTAGGGAGTAGTGAGAGTAAGAAAGAGAGGAACTTTTAAAAAAGCAGAAAGGGTAGCAAGGAGAAAGAGAATGAGTGAGAAAGAAAGGAGCTTAATACAGGAGAGAGACAGGTAGATTAAGAGATTAATGTGCGTGGGAGAGGAATAGTGAGAGACAACACCCTAATTCTCATTAGTAACTGACACTGAGGGATGGATTAATTAAACACACTGTCTAACATTTTTAGATATTTAAATATGAAGAAAATACTGTGATACAGTGAGATCGAGCATTATCATTAAACATATATCATCAATATAACACAATATTTAGTACACAAGCCTTCCCAAAAGAATTTAATGTAAACATCAAAACTGACACATCACGTGACAACAACAGCCTAAACTAGTTTGAACAATTCTAATTATTCTGCCTAAGCAAAATAAAAAAATCTTAAGTTTATAACGTACTTGCTTTCTATTTAATCTCCTCAGGATCATGGAATAAGATGGGGCAAGCTCCAATGAACAAAGGCACAGCAAGTAATCAGCATTTATCAGTGATTGTTCTCCTGCAGTTAGAATAATAGAAGTAAATATCTGATGGGTTTAGCCCAGTGGCTGATATTTGAACAGTGTCAAATAGGCCCAATCTCCAAACTATTCACCCTGATGCCCTCACATTTTTATTCTCCTTTTCTCTTTTGTTTAGATACTATAATCCAGGGGTGGCCAAAACGTTGATCGCGGTCCACCAGTCGATCCCCCATGGATTTCTGGTGGATCGCGTCGAAACCGGGAAATGCGGAAGTGCAGCGGGGATGCAGAAGTGCGGTGCGTTTATTGGGTATGCATACGTACGATGCGTTGTGTATGTACGCGGGGAGGAGTCAAAAGTCGATCGCCGGGAGAAAAAGTCTGGGCACCCCTGCTATAATCTATCCTTCCAACTCTTTCTCCTCTTTATTCCCATATAACTATAGGGAATGGCCATGAATTATACCAAATGGTTAGGAATAGGAAGGCACACTTACTCTGCGCACAACAACATTTTCCTGGTATACTGGTGGGACAGTACAACACTGTATTTGACCCATGTTACCGTATCATTCTAGAAATATGGCTAGTATATTATCTTTACTTTTTAAATACACTGGGGTGTTAATACAAACCTGTGTTGGCCTTACATACAGTACTGTTGACTGTGTCCCACCTAACTACAAAATATCCATTGATAAATTATTTGCACCAGCTCAGCACAGGGAAGCAAATTTAACCAATCACATAGCTGCAAAACTGCAGCTTCTAGAAAAATAGCATAGTGATTGGCACCTATGTTCTGTTCAGAGTCTACTGTATCCAGTGTTAGACTGGGGTACCCAGGACCCTCCACCTAGGCACCACTATCTCCCACTATTAAGTCCCTGACATCAATCAGGCCACACCTCCTGTGAAAATGTATAAAGTTGGCTGACTTGTGGGCAGGGGCAGAACCCAACAGGCCCAGAAAACTGTTATCCTGGTTGGCCAGCCCCACCCTAGCTGCATCCTTTTGACAAATGACACCTCTTTATGCTTATTTATCACAGTAAAAATGGTATTGTGTAACCTAAGCCTGGGATATTGCTGAAATGGCTAATCAAGTTTCTAGTAATCACATGAGCCTATTTTTTATTCATCATTTGATTTAATGTAATTTATATGAGGTAGAATGTATTGTGCTAGGAAATTAGGAAATGTGGATAAATTACAAAAAACAAAATGTGTTCAATATATGTCCTCCCATTCTTACAGAGCATAATGTAAATTCATGGAAGGGTTTATATTATCCTGGTTAATGGGAAATTATAAACTGATCCGCCACTGTCATTGAGAAGATATATAATCCTGATCAGGTTCATTATCTCCTGCACTGTATGAGCATTATCCATACGGCATGAAATGAACAGAGACCAATGCATATTTGGAGCTTCGTGGAGATCTAATCAGGACAAGAGTAAATTGGTAAATGTACAAACTGCTTAATTTGATTCTGTTGTCATTTGATTAGTGTTCTTATTAGCTATTCATCATTGTAATTAACCTGAAATTTTAATGTTGTTTTCTGTTTTATCCCTCTCATCAGGACGGAGCAGATGAAAAAGCAACCAGACCCTTATTAATCAAATGCTAAATCAAAATAAATCTCTGAATAAAATAAGTCGTGAAAGTACAAATATATTTCTGAGAGTGAGACGGATCTAACACAGATGTATCTATGGCTCTTTGCCTTTTCCATAAGTTCCTATTTTTACATCTCTGTCTTGTATCTTGTATAATTATTTAATGTTTTGCTTTGCTTTTAAATGGGGGTCACTGACCCCAGCAGCCAAAAAACGATTGCTGTTTAAGGCTACAATTTCACTGTTATTATTTCTTTTTTTTACTTAACCTCCTATTCAGACCCACTACTATTCATATTTCAGTTTCTCATTCAAAGTACTGCCTTGTAGCTATGATAATTTGGACCCTAGCAACCATATGGCCGGGGCACCGGGAAAAAACCCAGTGGTTCCCAGAGGCCCAGTCCTTCCCCTGATGTATTATCATTTACGTGCGCAAAGGTGAGGACTTCGGGCCTTTGCCCCTGTGGGGGGTTAGGGGGCATGGCGGGGGTGTGGTGGAGGCCCCTGTGGCAGGTGCGGAGGACGCAGCCAGGGCACCCTAGGGGGTGCGGGTGCCTGGGACGGCAGCCCCGGTGGGACCTGAACCCCCCAGTCCGGCCCTGGGTCCAACTCTTCTTGGACTAAAAGGACCAACCATCCTTCCAACTTAGTGGCATAAATAAAGATATAAAATGTGGCAACCTAGTGACCCCAAACATCTAGAGTAAACTGGGGTTCATATTTTGACTGTCATGCGTGTCTAAACATACAAATATGTTGCACTAGCTGAGGCTTCCTAAATTACATTTTTGCTCTGCAAAGTGAACTCTACTATAATGCACACAATCAAAAGGGACAAGAGTCTAATGACAACTTAGGGTTTAGTTCTTTAACAGGTCAGCAAAACATAACTATATTAGCAGGTTCAGAGTTAGGCACAAAGTACGTGTGCACCAAAGTACATAAATCACATGTACCTCTGTTTTATAACATAGCCCAGGGATCCTTAACCTTTTGAGCCACAATCAAATGTAGAAAGAGTTGGGGAGCAACACAAGCATGAAAATTGTTTTTTGGTTGCCAAATAAGGGCTGTAATTGGCTATTTGGTAGCTCGCTGGTATGATTCTTGAAATAGCTCATATTCTAATTACACTTGGACTGTAATGTAAGGTAGCAATGCCCCCTTTTTTGCCCCATGCACCCATTAGTAAACGTTTATGAATGTTGGATATAGTCACCTCTATAGCAAGCCCCAGCGCCGGATTTGTTTTCCGGGCGCCCTGAGGCTGCCCCTTTTCGTCGCCCCCCCCCCCCTCCACCCATGCCAACACATGAACACCCCAGCCGGGAGCGCACATGCGTGCGCGTATATTTAAACTTCTATATGGAGCAGCGGGGAGAGTTACCCATTGGTCCGTATGGGAGCAAAATTTTAAATTCCGTTGCGACAGGGAGGCATGCCGCCCCTAAATTTGTGCCGTCCTAGGCCCGGACCTTTGTGGCCTCTCCACAAATGCGGGCCTGCCAAGCCCTTGCTTATTTGTAACCAATGGAGGAAAAAGAATAGCACATGATTTACTTCTTTTATATCTCTTACTTAAGGATTCTGAATATTTGAATCTGCTCTCTAAACAACCTATTTCAAATCAGCAATAAAGACAACAAGACAAGTTGTGATGCCCTTGAAAGCCCTATACAAACTGAAGAAATTGTTTTAAAAAATCAGGCACATTGTCAGGGTCATGATAGGAGGCCCATTTCACTACAGTTATGGGATAAAATGTAATGGTTATATGGTTTGCTTACATAAAAGTGGATGTGGGATTTCTAATCCACAAGATAACGATTGAAGGCAGCAAAAGAACACAAATGAGGTATTTATATTGCTATTGCCTTGAGGAGGCAATATCTATTTAAACTCAGTGAAAGCAACAGAGATAAGGTCATTAATAGCTATTGTTTTGCAGCTTAGCATGATAATAGTTTAAGTGGTTAATGACATTTTTATGCATCGTCTGTAGATGGTCGGGAAAAGAATGATACGGGGGAGGGAGAGAAATTACAGACCAGAAGAAAATGAATGAAGCCACATTAGCCTTTTCAAATAAATGTGTCTTGTTCCATGAAAAATATTAACAGAAACATCTCATTCCAGAGAATGGGACCTGTCAATGTCAATTGACCGGTAATTATTAATTTTTCATTAGGATCCATTTATGACATGCATTAAAACCAAGATGAATGGCAAAGCGTTGAATCAGGTTGGGAAAGATGTATTGAACTCATTTGTCATCAATATGGCAAAGATTTTCTTAAATATATTTTTCCTTTTTCTTTAGTTGAAAAATAAGAGCATTCCCTTAAAGTGACACTGCTAATAAAATAGGGGTTTGTTCCTGACAGAAAATTATATTGGCCTTTTTGGGTTCCTGTGTGGTTTGCTTCCTATATGAAGTCTATAAAAGAACTTTGTGTATACAGCATCTATCTTCTGGAAGCATTAAGAGAGTCCATGCATGTAGATTTAAATGGGAAATAAATCCTAAAAAATGAATAGAGCTAGAAATGCCATTATTTATATACCAAAGTTATTGCACCAGCCTAAGGTTCAGCGTCTCTATAGTAGTAATAATTCAGTACAGGTATGGGATCCCTTATCCGGAAACCCGTTATCCAGAAAGTTCCAAATTACGGAAAGGCCATCTCCCATAGACTCCATTTTAAGAAATTAATTTTAATTTTTGAAAATGATTTCCTTTTTCTCTGTAATAATAAAACAGTTCCTTGTAGTTGATCCCAACTAAGATATAATCAATCCTTATTGAAGGCAACACAATCCTATTGGGTTTAAATACTTTTTTAGTAGACATAAGGCATGGAGATCCAAATTACGGAAAGATCCCTTATCTGGAAAGCCCCAGGTCCCGAGCATTCTGGATAACAGGTTCTATACCTGTACCTATACCTGTCACAGGGGGCCACCATACTGGAGTTTTATAGAAGTGTCACTTACATGCTCAGTGGGCCACCATACTGGAGTTTTGTAGAAGTGTCACTTACATGCTCAGTGGGCCACCATACTGGAGTTTTATAGAAGTGTCACTTACATGCTCAGTCCTTGTGGCCCCCCAAGACTTTCCAAAGCCAACATGATTTTTTCTTTAAAAATCATTTAAAGCTGGTGTTCCTGTTAGCTGAAAATGGCACTGACCCGGGGTACTACCACAGGGCACTGCACTGCAATCCTTTTTTTTTTCTATCTAAATCTCCTCTGCCTTTTGGTGTTTTTGTGCAGTAGAGTGAAATCTACATTTGTACTGCTCACGTGTACCCATCCTGGGCCATAGAAAGGAATAAGGAGGTGGAAGCAGATTGCAACATTGTGCTCCTACAGAGTACCCCAAGCTGCTGCAGTTTTTAACTAATAGTCGTCCTACCCCAGGGTATCGGAAAAGAGATTATAACCTCTTAAAAACATCTAAAATCATTTTAATACATTTTACTGGAAATTAGGCAGTGTATATCTAATATTTGAGGGGAAAGTATAATAGTTTTGCTGTTGGAGTGTAGGTGCTATAGGTGTTTGTGATTTTGTATCATGTATATTTTCTTCCTTGCATTACATTTTTCATACTTTTCTTACTTTGCACCATACTTGTTTTCAGGAGCATGTTTTGTCATTTATCTAAAGAAGAACATATGACTCAGGCCAGAGAGGCACAGGGAATAACAATTCCCATTACAGAAAGGTTTAAATGGGTCCAAGTTATTGGATAAAAATGCACCATTTAGGAATAGTGGATATTATACAGGAAAGTGGGAGTAGATTGTAACAAGAAGCAGACTTATAGTTACATGGCAAGCAAGACCTCAGTCTCCTGCATCATTATAACATGGGGGAAATAGACAGTTCTGTTTAAGATATTACTCTAAATTAAATAAATGTGTAACACTAAAAGAAATGCAAAATAGCAAGATGATAGCGTGCCTCCAATAATATTCTCCCTGGTAATTTAGAAAATGAGCTCCCATTGAGAAAGATTTAACACTGCAGCGTTCGCTAGGGTTTTAATTAGAGAATTATCGTAATCAAGTTAAATGTTCCAAAAATAACCTATAATGAGCTCTCTTTAAAGCACAAATTAAAAGATATTCCAATTCATTTACAATTACCAAATGGGATAATTTTTAAGCAACATAAAAATGGGGATTATATTTATAGAGGAGTTATGTTTATATAATTGTTTTTTAGTCAAATGTGAAATGTGGCTTTTTGGGAATATTTAGGTTAATGGTGTCTTCATCAGGCGTTTGCAGTTTTAAGATCTGATAAGGCCGTGGATTTAAAATTCATGCTCATCATAGTTACATATAGTCAGTTTGTATTGTAAACACACTGTCCATCAAGCGTCAACCCCCTCATCTTAACTTACCTGAATTAGGACATACAGTATATAGGAAGATGTTAGAAGTTACCTCTACATATTAGGGTTGTCACCTTTGCAGCAGTTGAAACCCAACAAAGGGGCTGGAACCAGTGGTGTAACTATAGAGGAACAGGCCCCATGGTTGTGGGGGGCCTGTACTGTGGGGTCTGATCCTCTATAGCTGTAATAAATTCCTGCTCTCTTACCTACCTGGTGTGAGCAGCCAGGGGGTGGGAGACACAAGCGGGAGGGCTGGGTAGGTGCGCTCTGGGCCCTTCTATAGTTTTTTCTGTGGGTTGATGGGCTGTGTCATTGGGGGGTGGACACATGATGTCTGGGATGGGCTAGCGATGTTTGGGGGTGGTGCTATGACATCAGGGTAATTGACATTTATTCAGGTAGTAGGTTTTGAACTGTAGGGCCCCTTAAATGGGTGGTTCATCTTCAGGTTAACTTTTAGTATGTTATAGAATGGCCTATTCTTAGCAGATCTTCATAGTTTTTGAATGATTTGCCTTCCTCTTCTGACTCTTTCCAACTTTAAAATGGGGGACACTGACCCCAGTAGCCATATTGCTTTGTGAGGCTACAGTTTTATTTTTATTGTTACTTATCTTTCTATCTAGACCCATCTCTATTCATATTCCTTTCTCTCTTTCAAACCATTGCCTGGTTGCTAGGTTAAACTGAACCCTAGCAATCAGATAGCTGTCAAATTCTAAACTGGAGGGCTGCTAAACAAAAATCTAAATAAATAAAAAAATGAAGACCTATTGCAAACTGTCTCAGAACAGCACTCTCTACATCATACTAAAAGTTTATTTAAAGGTGAACAGCACCTTTAAAAATTGGGCTGTCTGGTTCAGTTACCTAAGGGTGGCAGGTTGGCAGTATATATGCATGGTCTATCCAACTATAAATATTGCTTATTGGTATCCAACTTACTAAGAACAATAAGTCCTCTCTATGTAAGAACTGCTGCAAACCAACAGCTGATTAATATATGAAAAAACCCAGTGTAGAAGGACCTGCACTCCAGTTAATTAGTGAATCTTTAATAATTATATCTGTGTATCCAACATTTCAGCCCACATTAGGGCCTTTATCCTTGATGGTGACAAGGGGCTTCAGAAATAACAAAGGCTGGTGCAGTTTTTAGCAAACAGGAGCACTAACCCAGGGTATCAGGTAAGCAATTATAATCCCTGGGACATACCTAACATTTTTGCACCTCCCTTTAGTTCTCCTTTAATACTAGTACATATATTCATAATGCTGCACACACATTTGTACACTGGTCCTTTAAAACTTTGGCCACATTCCCATGTGAACAGTGTTATCCGCAAACCCAGGACTGCATGGGCCCAGATGTCCACAGTAAGTTATATGAATAAAGAGGCATAAAGATCAGCAGAATAGAATTTTAGGAGTACAGATGAGAAAGAGAAAGCAACCTACTGGAAATGCCGGAACCAAAATCAATTAATGTAGGCAAATGCACTACGGTCTTGTTAGTCATAACAACGATGAACAATCTACTGCATTATCCTGTGTGAATGATATGTTTGCTTGTCCATTGATGGGTTCCAACATAACAGTAAATACATTTAAAGCTTTTCACAATAAGCCGTTTGCTAGAAAATTAATTATAGTTAAGAATCTATTAGTTTCCTCATAATTTACAGATATTTACATTTCAACATGGATGGCTGTAATTGCTCAGGAAGGACCTGAGGACACAGGCATCGATCTTTGTTGGTGGTTATGGCGTTAATAAAACCAGCTGAGCATCTGAAATAAATGTGACTACATATGAAATAAGACCTACTTCCTAATTCTGTTAGGATCTTGGAACAACCTAAGGTAGCATCACGTATCGCTATTACTGAAATTATATTACATTATAGAACAGGCAATGCTTTAAATATACACAGTGTTGTTTTATTATCACAGAAAACTCGTTTTGAGTGCTTTTCTTTTTACTTTTTTGTATGGTGTGAATATAAGGCATAATGTACCCCCTGTTGTAAAATATAAGAATAATTGAAGTCACCTAGAAGTGCCATCGCCATATAAAGGCACAGGTCAGAGAGCTTTTATGTATGCATGTATTTATTATTTATTTATTATTAATACGAAGATGCAGGCAGTGCTGTATTTAAGGCTGGTGCCCCCCCAGGCAGGGAACCTAAGTGTGCCCCCTCAGCTTGCAAACAGTGACGCCCTGTGAGGTTGCATGTGATGTCATGTCCACCCACAACAAGCTACAATGGGCCAAGTACCCCAAGCAAGATTATGTCACTTCTGGGTAGAAGCATTTAAAGGATAATAGTGTGTGATGCTGTATGTATTGACACAATGTATTAGCAATCTGCAATTACCTCCCTGTTTAGGGTGGCAGCAGCTCCAGGTAGCTCATAGGTTGCTAGGGCTTATTGCAACTGATGCAAAACTTGCAGCTTGTATTATATTACCCCTAAAGTGCTTTTTTTGCTGATACTGTCCCATTATTAGCCTGTATTTCTATAACTAATAAATCACCCAGATGAGAAATTCATATAAAACTGCATTACTTGTCCAGTACCAACAATAAGCATCTGAAAGTAAAACTCCTTTGCTATAACAACTCTGATGTAAGCAGGGGAAGTCCTAGAGCTCACCAGAAAACCTTAGACCATAGGCTCACTCTCCAAACTATTTTTCCTCCTTTCCTCGCCCCAACCTCTTTATTCTCCTAGTCTCTTTTGTTTACATGCTAGCATCTATGCTTCCATCTATTTCTCCTCTTTTTCCCATACAGAAATACGGAATGACCATAAAGCAGGCCAAATGATTAGGAGCAGGAGGGCCCACTGACACCTGGGCCCATCGGGAGTTTTCCTGGTATCCTGGTGGGTCAGTCCAACAGTGGCCAAGCCTATGCAAATGAAACAGTCTACTTGAAAGAAACCAACAGCAGAAGGCCAAGTACAAAGACAAGAGGGCTCATTTATTAATTGCAAGGTACAGTGCTAAGTACAAAAAATGGACACCATCCTCTATATTTTTGCATTTCTCACTATGCCTTCCCACTAGGGTTGCCACCCGTCCAGTTTTGACCTGGACAGCCCTTTCAAAAACCGGGTTGTCCAGGTCTAAACTGCCTGCCCGCTTTTCCAAATTAGGAAAACTGGGCAGTACTCTGCAAAATTGATGCAGTGACCAGCCAATGATCGCCACATCATAGCTCCACCCTGTGATGTCACCATCCACCATCATGACATCCCGGTTCCGTCCAGTGATGTCTCACCATGCCCCCCCGTCTTGCGTTATAGACGGTGAAAGGTGGCTACCCTACTTCCAGCCTAGAAGAATTGCATGAATACTGCCTGTGTTTATATATTTATGAATGGTGGTGAAAAGGGGAGACATAGGTGAGCCCCACTACACATCCACTAACTTGTGCATTATTCTGGGAGGTAGGTTGCATTGGGTTCTTACTATCAACCTTGCACCCATATTAGCAGCACTCTGCAGATTTCTTTTTCTGGCATGATGTACATAGTGCAGCCGGACCCTGGACAGGGGTGCACATTTGCTTACTACTCTTGTAATTCCTTTCAAGGAAAAAAAATCCTATTAACTTAGTTCCAATAAAGAAGGCAAACATGGGATTGGTTGGTATGCACTAGTGGAACACAGCTAGCTATGCCCACATTACTACATGCCCTTTCTTTACATTCCAGCTGAAGATCACTTTGCATTTTTGTTCAGTTGCCACAGAGACTACAACTGTTACCGGGAAAGAGGAGTTAACATGCAGAGCAGCAGCTGAAGAGCATTTTTGGTTCATCAAGATAATGGCAAATTTGTGTATGAACCTACTAATTGCTTATAGGTAATGCACATCATTACGATGCCAGCTCATTTCCACTTAGTGTAGATGAGGTGCAAATTACCCTGGCACAAAAGAGCAACGATACATTTCTGCATATATATAATCCAGGGACTATAAATACTTGGCAATACCTTGTCCATTATTAAAAATATGTGTTTTCTTTTGTTCTTTTAGAATGAAATAAATTACCATCCTCCTTTCAATTAGAACTTAATACTTATTGGCAGTTATGATGCATAGCTTCATTAGTTTAGGTTTTGGGTACTGGCAGCAGATTGCTGGTAGGGCTCAGGGTGCATAATTAGTTGTCTTGCACCCCATTATTTATATTGCAGGTGTTACTAAAGCACGTGTCTGTCTCTCTTTTCCTGCTGTGATTTATTTATTGTCCATCTATCTGTATAAGCTCTGCCAATAATTTAACACCTTTTTGGACTGCAATACTTTGATTTTGTGTAGAAATGCAAAATTTACCTTGGGTGTGAGTTTGGCACTGTACAGCACACATAAATTGTCTATGCCCATATTTCCTTTGTGGAAAAGGGAAAAAAAACTGGATTACTGATGTTAATCAGAAGGTTAATAATTTGACCTTCTTTGGCACTCTAATCCCTTTATCTAGTGATCACCAAACAGTCGCTCATAAGTAACATGTTGCTCACCAACCCCTCTGATGTTGCTCCCAATGGCCTCAAAGCAGGTTTTCATTTTATAATTTCTGACTTGAAGACAAGATTTGGAGGCATCAAGACCAATGTGTACTGTCAAGCATAGCCTCCTGTAGTCTGCCATCATCAT
Organism: Xenopus tropicalis; assembly: GCF_000004195.4. Classification (NCBI taxonomy): domain Eukaryota; kingdom Metazoa; phylum Chordata; class Amphibia; order Anura; family Pipidae; genus Xenopus; species Xenopus tropicalis. The sequence continues at coordinate 29,902,960 of NC_030683.2, forward strand.
TGGGCTAGCAAATAACCAATCACAGCCCTTATTAGGAATTTTTATCATGCTTGCGTTGCTCCTCAACATTTTTTAGGTTGGGGACCCCTGCCTTTATCTGACACTAGCAGCCTAGGGTACTGTGCCCAGCTTAATATAGCCTCTTTAGGTTTTCCAGATGCATAGCAGTAGCAGGAACATTTAAATAGGGTTTCATATATTGCCATCCCAACAATAAAGTAATCATTGTATTACTTCCATTCAGTATAATGATTTGCTGGGTCACACATAAGTTGGGGGATAATAGGGGTGGCAGGAAGAACACATACAAACCTCTCTGCACCCCTCATGAATACAGCACCGTGAATGCAGCCAGTATCGTATTTATGGACCAAATTCAAGTATTTGCTCTCTGTTTTGAATTACAGAGACCTGCAGCAATTCTTCTACGTGCAGGGAAGGGCCCAAAGTACAAGAAACATGGGGGATTACAATGATTTTTGATCTCTGCACCCTGTCATGTAGGTAGGTAATAACCCCTAACTATTTATATATTGGATGCACATTATGGAAGCAAAATTCTACCATTATTACATAGTTCTAAGGAAATCTATAATGTGAGCTGCACTATTTTACTATCTGCCACAAAGTCTAGCTGATGCAGACTTTGTAATGCCTACAAAAAACTTATAGATTCCATCATTGTCAGTTCAATATTGATGCATACGTGCATCCATTTAGCACACATAAGAAGCTGTGGGGGATAGGGATGGGCAAAATGATTTGTGAGCAAAACTTCGCTCACATACGAAGCACTGGGGACAGGACACGCAGAAAATTTCAGCACGTCCTGTCCCCACTAGGGGGCGCACGTCAAAGAAAGCGACGCCAGTGTCTAGTGGGGACAGGACGTGCTGAGGTTTTCTGCACATCCTGTCCCCAGTGCTTCATATGTGAGAGAAGTTTAGGTGCAGCATGCCATCCTTACATTTGTGCCGCCCTAGGCCTTTGTTACAAATCCGGGCCTAGGGCCATTGCCCTTACAAAAAGGGAGTATCACAATTTACAATAAGGCTGTTGTCCCCGTATATCAGCATGTGTACAAGCTTTCCATCCAGGGCATATACTGTTAATATGATTTTAAGAACTAAATGTGTTTATTTTTCATTTTGCATTTCTCCCCAAGCTTATAAAGCTGTATTTGCATTTTGCCTAACACAGTTCTTCATACAAAACATTAATCTGGTAAAATAAAAAATACTCTACCTTATATACACTTAAACCTTATTATTGGCCGCAATATTGTTTTTATTATGAGGCAGAATGCGTTTAAGAATGAATGTCCAGGGTATAAACAAGAGACAAACATGAGCTCATTTCCTATCTCACCCTAACAAGTACTGATTTAGATCTAGAAATAGGCCATCTCCATCATCACATATAAAAGTCAGGCTCCAATTTAAGCATTTATGGAAGGAAAGCTTAACATGAAACATGAGGTTCTTCTGCTTGGATATGTTTATTGTCCTAAGTATGACAAATGCTGTTTCGGAGCAGATTCTCTTATGTTGATCTCCTTAGAGAAGACCAGCAGGCAAAGACAAGGGATGACTGCAATGGTTGCAATTATAAAATCTGGCTCTCTCACAGTTTGTTAGGAAATACTAAAAAATAATGATCTTTCAATATGATGAACTAACAAATACAGCCATTCAATCCTATTTTCAAAGTATGTATTAAAGTTGTACAGGTATGGGATCTGTTATCCGGAAACCCGATATCCAGAATGCTCAGAATTACAGAAAGCCTGATTTCCTTTTTCTCTGTAAAAATAAAACAGTGCTTTGTATTTGATCCCAACTAAGATATAGTTAATCCTTACTGGTTGCAAAATAATCCTATTGGGTTTAATTAATGTTTTATTGATTTATAGACTTAAGGTATGAAGATCCAAATTATGGAAAGACCACTTATCTGGAATACCCTTGATCCCAAGCATTCTGGATAATGAGTCCTATACCTGTATTTCAAATTTAGAATTAGCTTTAATTGTATTATTCATTGATGCCAGTGACCAATGGAAAAGATGTCAGACCTTGGCACAATTGGTTCCAATGTGCGACAAAATGTTTGTTTATTTGTGGTAATTTTGGTGAATCAGATGCAGTTGCAGTAGGTGCAGCACAGTTATGCCAAGTACATTGCCTACTTATGAGCACCATGACACTGGAAACAATACTATTGGGTTTAATTAATGTTTAAGTGTTTTTTAGTCGACTTAAGTTTGGGGATCTAAATTACACGAAAACCCAGTTTCAGAACATTCTGGATAGCAGGTCCCTTGCCTGTAAATGTAAACTGTTGTGGTTTTACTTTGCAAAAGGCATTAACCATCTATCTGTTTGAATGGGCCTCATTAGTACTGAATCAGTATCAGAATAGCTCAGATTTTTTTCATTATTATTATTATTATTATTAACATTTATTTATAAAGCGCCAACATATTCCGCAGCGCTGTACAATAAGTTTCATGTGACTTTACACAAACCATCCATTATACATAGATTGCCTACACTGCTTTAAAGTTGTCTTTGTGCTTTACAGCAGTACATAATTAATTGGCATTATTATTCTCTACTACAGTAAGTTACTGCACTCATAATAGGTATTTGTATTTGATTTGTGACTTTTCCATGATTTATGGGGATTTATTAAAGAAAACCTTATTTTCAACTTTCTATTTTTATTTAGAATCTGAAACTCCCTATTATGATATGAAAAGTCCAATTCTTTGAAACTTCAGACCTTTACATCTATATCTATCTATCTATCTATCTATCTTTATTTCTTTGTATTTAGGACTATTGGGACCCTAATTTAATTATGCATTTTATTACATTTGTTTTTCCAATTTCACTCATTATTAAATAATCCAAGTTGGTTTGGCTGTCGGAGTTGGAATAATGATCGCCTAGAGAAGACTGTAGACCAGGCTGAGAGTCAGCATTTTGTTGCACCATAATATTATAGGGATTATAGGCAGTTAGGGGGGGTTCTTTTTTCCCATAAAAATGATCAATGCACCAAAGCAGCGTAGGTGGTTTTTCACGGTGAGGGCAGTGAGGTTGTGGAATACCCTTCCTAGTGATATTGTAATGGCAGATTCTGTTAATGCCTATAAGACTAATAAGACTAATATCCTATGGAAAGTGATAGTCCTTGTACTGTGTGGACTCCTGGGTGCAACAGCATTTGTAGCTGTTTTCTACTGTGGCTGGTTCTTAAAAGTTCTTAACAGCAATAGAAATATACTGTATCAAAACACATATTTAAATAAAACAGTTTACTCCACATATTTCTTCATATAAAAATCTCATCAATACCTAAATATCGTGTGATATGTGTAATATAAGTTTACAGTCTTCTAGGGTAAATTAATGTAAAAATTAAAGGGGTAGTTGAAATTCTGATTTAATTTTATATATTTATATTATAGCTTTTCTTCAGGTCTTCAATGGGATTGTCCCTGCACCAATAGCACCAATCGCCCTATAAGCATAGAGCTTTTAGTGGTTTAATGCTGTTTATTGCTTAAAACAGTAATCTTATTGCTTGCCCATTTGTCTTCTATAATAGGAATTCTTATTGAGCATAGTGTTTTATTTCTCTAATCATATTTATTATCATCCTTTTCATAGGAAAGTGATTAAGAACAAGAAAAAAGAAATCGACGTGGAGAAGCAAATGGATGAAAATGTTTTATGTAAGTTAAAAACTAAGGGGTTTCTACATAAAGGAAAGGAATAGTTTTTCCTTGTTGATATCTTAGGGGAAGATGAGGAAGGCAGGGGGGGAGGCATAGGAAAGACAAACTCAATGCCTTTATTTGGCTCATAGGGTATAAAGAGAGAACACCTAAAATGATGCCATTGTGTATTTATCTGCAGGAGGCACAGGGCATTCTTCATCTTTTTGTGTCTTTTTATTTGTTTTTAAAGTTATTTATTTTTAAAGTTTCTCTTTATTTGATGTAACACAGTGAATATATAGTGGATGTTAAGGTATCGGATAAAACACATCTTAGTTTGCCTGGCACTGTATATAATTATGCAGGTGATCCCCACAAAACTCCCAAGCATTCTTACTAAATATTCTCATATTTGATCAAAATGAATACAATTTTTTTAGACTGAAGAACAAGCAGCATTTGCACCCAAAGTCCTTAGGGCAACGTGCCCCTGTATATATTGTAGCATGTAACCTATTATATCCATATGACTGTTGACAGATCTCAATATAGTAAGTAATTAAAACTATTTTCTTTAATTGCAGTGAAAACTCCAGATGAGAAGGATACCGTCAAAAATAATGAAAAGGGAAGCACCTTTGTGTTATTACACTAATTTGTAGTGTGTATTTTATCTATGCTGAATAAAAGTTATATTTTAATGGGGAACTTTATCTTAGTTATCTAAGAATGGGAGGTGCATTTTTATGGTCATACTAGTTTTTCAAGATCACACATATTCCTGTGCCTGTACTGATTTATCTGAAACTGAACCAACCTTTGAAATATGCTACATGGCCCAGTGATGGTGATTATTGCACTATATATGTATAACTTTATTTACATGTGTATTGAACCGGTGAATTTTTTTTTTGTTTTAGCAGTTTGATTTTCCTAAAGATTTAGCTACCGAAGAAAACACTTGTACTTGTCATGAATGAAAAGGAAAATAATTTGAGTTCAGTGACCATAGAAATAGAAGAGGCTCTTGAAAATATGTTGAGCAAGAAAAGGTTGTTGTTGGAAAGAAAAAAGCAAAAAAAAAAAAATGAAAGGTAGAATAAAAAAAGGATAGCAAGGCAAACAAAAAAAGGAAAGGAATGGACTGGTAAAGATCTTTAGACCTTAGACCAGGACCAGTGATGTTGTCATTATGTTATAATCCCCAACATGTACAGCAGTAAATATCTGGCCCACTCTCTGGTAACCAGTTACCTATGCAGGGGACTGGGATGGGTATTAATTGGGGCATCTGGGGTGGGGAGTGGCTCTTTGATTGCCACCACAAGTAGTGGAGATGTAAATGCAGTGTATGTTATTGCACTGAGAGGGAAGTGAAGCAAGAAGAATCAACCTTAACATCACTGCAACAAAGTCTTAACCCTTGTTTCTCCCACCCCCTATAAATATATAGTAAAATATAACCTTTTAAATCCATTTAATTTGTGTATTATATATTTAATAATATACCCTGAATCTGGGTTGAACTACATCAGGAATGGAATTCAATGGTATACTCTAAAACAAATATTCCCCTCCAATCTATTGGGCAGCTTTCAGCTTAAATATATTAGTGGAAACATTTGTCAGGAAATGTATATTACATTATTTTTCTGTGTGAAGCAAATGCACAAGAAATAGATATTAAAGTTAAACATTCACCTTCATGCAGAGAAACATAATTTGAAAAGGTCTAACTGCAGGTAAGGATGGCAATCCAGTAATAGATAACTTTTTTGCTTGGGAGTGCTGAATTTTTATGCTCCGGGCTGCTGTATGTCTGCAGGAGCTATTTATTTAAAGGCAGAGATGGAGCACAGTGAGCTTTGTATAGAAGGTCACATGACCATGCGTCATTGTGACGTACGGGGGACTGGAGCGTGCATCAGAACATTAGAGTGATGAAGAAGGAAGAGTTTGCCTATAGAAATGCAACAGTGATGTGATTGAGCCATCATTGCGCTCAGTTATTTCTTCTGATGATGTAGGTTGTGTAAATGATGAGGCTATTGGGGTCGGTGACCCCCTCTCTGAGTGGGTGTTCACATTTCAAGATTGTAAGCAGTGTAGATTTTAGAGGTTTGTATCTTGTAATCCTTTTAGTATTTTAATGGATGTACATTAGGGTTATAATGGCACTTTTCATGCAGCTTGTATAAAGCTAGCATTAGAGAAGCACTAGTTATACCTATGCATTGGCCATGGCACCATAGAGATGGAACAGAAACAGGAACATTGTTACATACAAAACACATGCATTTAATGCCACATTGGTATCTTAAGACATGTACTCAGACTCAATATCTTACAACATAATTTAAAATGTAAAATATGTTCTGCAGAGAATCCGCAGAAACTGTATTTAAAGGGATCAGGATTATGTTTTTTAATTCTTTAGGTGCGTCTATTGATGAAGGCTGCTGTGTGTCGATAGGTGAGCACTTGAGCATGATTTATGGATGAACAAATAGGCACTCTATCACTATGTGCAAGAGCAAAGAGTGGCTTAGGGCACAAGTACCTTTAAAGAATGATATTTTATTGCATGACTGCAACTGCTCTTGTGGTAGTTAATGACACTTTCAATCTGTCCACATGTTCTTACCTGTAGGAAGATATTGCACTGTATTTGTTCTTTCAAAGGCAAAGGATAAGGAGGCTCTAACCCTGGTGGTTTAAGAGTTAACAAAGAGCTGATGTATAGTGGTATGTATTATACCAATGGGTGAGCTTATAACATTTTTGTTCATGTATCCCAGAACAACGCTGGACTGGGCTTCTAAGGTCCATCAGGAATCCATTTGTAAGTTACTCTTTGATTAATGGGAAGCCACAATAAAGATTCAACAGCGGAGGGGCCATTATCTCTTGGGTAAGAGGAAGAGTAATTTAGCAGTTTATACACACTGGCAGTGGCCAGAGGTAGGAGTTAAGGAGGTCAGTCCATTTGATCTACCAATGACTTGGAACAAATACAGTAGATAGCTTTTATAGTATGGGTGAAATGCTGAATACTGAATTGAAAAATGACAGCAAGAATTCTGATTGGATGTTCCATTTAGCTATAGAATTCCTAGCAGGCATTCTTATTATGATAAATTAAACTAAGTTGGGGTGGGCTTTATATAACATATTTATATTCAGGTATAGGATTCATTATCCAGAAACCTATTATCCAGAAAGTTGCGTAACATATGAAAAAGTTGTGACGGCGACTAAAAAGTCGCAAAAATACCTATCATTACGAAAAACGCATTCGGACGCCTTCGGACCGTTTGTGGATTAGTAAATCTCCCCCTAAGTGTTAATAAATATCGAATTATATAAGTTATTTGCAAAAAATACAATTTTTTTAGGGAAAATACAAAAAAAAATTCAGCATTTATTTTACACAGCTTTTTACACCATTGTTTTCAGCGCATTTGTTGTACATGGCATAATAAATAGGGCCCTATGGGTCAGTAGGATAATCAGGGCAATAATTCCAACTCATTGTGCCGGTGCAGGGAAACTGACATATGTTACTTGCTAAAAAGACTCTTTCCTGCAACAGCTGATGGGTGACTCTAGGGTGACTGATAGCTTTCTGCTCCAGTGACACAAAAGATATGACAGACGAATGTCATTAGCTAAGGTATTTGCAGAAATTCTTGTTTAAAGGTCTCTTGAGCCCCTTTATGCCTTCTCCCTGCTTCTGCCACTTATGATACGCTGGCAAGATTTTGCTCTACTGTCGGCATCTCTGATTAACAACAACTCAACCAATTCAGGCTGGACAATTTTCATTATAAGTTTCCAAAAATATTCAGGTGTCTGGTGAAGGAGGCAGTGAAAAAATTTGAAGATTAACATGGATAGGTCTTCTGTTTATAGTGGGAAATAGATGCCCGCTTTGCACTTTGTCTTTCAACAACATTTTTCATTTACTATTTAGGCATAAATTCATATCATTGAGATGGTTTTTCAGAAATTAGAATCCCAGTTGCAGCTATGGTAAGGACCACTTGGCACACCTGTCATGCCCAATATCAGAACCTGTAAACTGCGGGGTGATTAGAGACAACTTTGTGTGTTTGATGCTATGGGGCCGATTCACTAAAGTCTGAAAGTGCTATTTATAGCATGTGTTAAAAATATTATCGATCGATTATTAACAATCGATTCACTAAAAGGACACTTGTCTGAATTAAGAAGCGATGTTAATGTCGTTATTTATCTGACAATATTTTAAACCGTGCAATATATTTATGCATTATTTCATAGCACGCAATATTAGTGCACACTATTACACATGTAACCATTACTTTCTGAAAACTAGCGTTATGAAAATTTACCATTTCCTCTAGGATGCATCACTCTAGGGCCAACACATACTTGATCCTCTTCTTCACAAGCCAACAAAAATCCGACTGCAAACTCCATCTTGTCTTGCCAAACGCTCACGAACCGCAATGTTTTTTGAGTACCGCTAAGTATGTGTTAATATTCGCACACAGTTTTTCTGTTATTTTCCGCCGTGTACGTTATTACCTGTCGCGCACAATATATTTCGCCACATGCTATATTAGCGCACGATTTTACGCATGTAACCATTACTTTCGGAAAAATACTGTTCTGGTAATTACCATTTCCCTGCAAACTGGAGGCTACATCACTCTAGGGCCAACACATACTTGAAAAAATCCCACTGCAAAGTCCATGTTGTGTTGCCAAAAGCTCACGAACCGCAATTTTCCTTAAGTACCGCCTGCCCCAAGTAGGTGTTAATATTCGCACAGACTAATGCGATATTTAGCGCGTTTAACACTTCATATGTGTTTGTAAATCAAGCTTCGGGATTATTTCTATGCACAAATTAATGTAATGCGCTAAAAATAAGGCATTGCAGCAGCGCGCGATTTAACGTATGCGATATGCGTTTTGACGCATGCAAAATTACTTTGACGAATCGGTCGTTATTTATTGCATGCTTTTTAAGGCAAAAAAGCATGCGATAAGCATTATCGCACTTTAGTGAATCAACCCCTATGTGATAAGCGTTAACTACCTTTAGTGAATCGGCCCCTATGTCTTTAGCAATGGAATAACAAAGCAGACAAAACATTCGAGGCTGGAAATGGCCTCCTCACTCATGTCCTTCTCTTCAGTTATACAGCTGACAAGAAACATCCCTGAGCTGCAATATACTCAACCTACATTAATAAATGGTCGCAGACTGGAACCTGTAAATCAAGACCAAAATTCAGAGTTTATCACCCTGGAGTCCAATGTGCTCTTCCTTTTTACTGTTTCCTATGTTAAGAATTATGTTCATGTTTTTGAAAATCTTTGGATCTCAGGTGCCTCATTTAAGCTGCTCAGTGGTGCAAAGCACAACAACTGAAAGCATATTTGCATCCATTGAGAAAAGAAGTTGGGCCATGAAACTGTAAGGGGTTATTTACTAAGTGCAAGGCAGAGTGCAAAGTACAATAACAGGCACAAACCACCATGTTTTTCCTGTTTGCCTCTTAAATAGCATTTTTTCTAAATTGCCAATTGTATTTCCAAATGGAACACAGAGACCTCCATGTGCCCCAAGAATAGAGTGCTGTCTGTTTGGGATGCATGTAAGGCAGTTATGGATCACCAGCTGGCTAAAGCCATTACAGATCTCTGTACAACCTACCCTTTAGCCAAAACACTACAGTTACAGTACTAATTCAATACTCCTGAGTCCGAGGTCTGGCTGCACTCTGTACCTAGTACCAGATTGGAAAAGCTCTCGTAGTGCCAACTACTATCATTCAGACACAATGTGCTCTTCTCTTGAAGCAGGGCAACCATGTACTTTATACTGGCCACCAAGTTAATGTGTGTGAGAGAGAATGCCAGCAGGATGTCCGTTTTGCTGTGTATGTATTTGGCACACAAGTAAAAATGGTAACAAGTTGTGAGACAGTATTATTATATTAATATAATAATTATATTAATAATAAAGGCAATGTAAGGCATTGGCTCATAGCTGCTCCCTAGTGTTCAATGTATAATTTTGCAGTTTCAATGGGATTGTGGGTCAAATGCTGCCTTGGGGCCCTGACACATGGGGCACATCAGCGCCTGGCGGGAAACTCTTATTCCGTGTGCCTGACTATACCTGCCGCTTTGGGGTTTTTCCCGCTGGGCAATGAACCAGTGTGACATCTCCCTTATGGGTAAAAACATGGTCAATTTTACCAATATTTGCACTTTGTACATCTCCCGCTGTTAACAAATGAGGTTCTCTTAAAGTGCAAATTTGTTTGAGACTTTTCTACACACCTGGTTGTGTAAGGGTTAAATAATCCAGGGAGGTTTTTCCAGTGCAATACCAGAAGGTCCATGTAAGATTCATCTGCTTTCTCTCCAAACCCTTTAGCAATCAGATAGCGGTTTCCAGATATACTCAAGGGTTGAAGTTAGAAACCTTTACATTGATGAACAGATAATCTTACATGTTGGGCAGAAGTGTCCGGCATGTGGCTGGGGATCATCTAATCCCCTCGGGGAGGAGAGAAACATCAGACTGTCTGCACTGAGCCTTTTCCACTCCCCGAAGACATGCCCTTTTACTTAATCGGCTGAACGCAAACATTCAATTTTTGCAATTTCTCCTTTCGACTTCTAGAAATAAATATGACTCACTTGCTGCCCTGGATTTATTCCCTCCTTGGGAATATTGAGTGTTTCTGGGTTTTTTTTTTCTAATGGATTAGAAATCATTTTTGAATGAACGGATAATGAACTGCAGCTTTTAACCACTGGCGATTGTCTTTTAATTGAATACCATGAATAGATGGGAATTGGGATAAGCATATTGAGCTGCTTTTCTCGGCTGAAACATTATAAGTAATGCAGGATACAAATATCAAAAGGATCATTTACCTACGGAAAAAAGGAACGTGAAAGAGATTTTGACTGAGTGATATTGAGAAATAAGTGGCAATGATAAAAATGCTAGGCGCCCATTAGTAGATTTATGCTAATGTCACAATAGATGGATGACACAATGGATGGCTTTAGTGATCCTGTGGGACTGCTCAGCACTTGCCAGAAAGAGAAGATGCTGTGCTATTATTCATACTCAGAGATGTTGGGCATTCACTGCTCTGCCTCTGGAATGCTACAGTGATTCTGAGCCAAAGGCTCACCATCCACACTACTAAATTAGATGATCCTCACCCCACGAGTCCCCAGATTTTACTCACATGGGCCCTCTGAATGGTGGGTCCTTGCCAAAAAGTAAAATGGGCCCCAATGAAAATTAAACCTCTCTCACACCAACACTCCCCTAATTCACGCTGCACAACTCACCAAATATGCCAAAGTCCCACCTATGATTAGGGTTGCCACCTTTTTCCCTGATAATACCGGTCAGGGGATGGCAGTGATATCACTTGGGGTGGGATGATGACATAACAGGGCAGGGAAAAGGGCAGGGCAGAGACAGGCCTCTGCAAATCAGGGTTGATGTGGAGAGGATCAGGGAAGGGAGGGATTTATAGGCAGGAATGCCACCCACCCATACCAACACTGGCCCTAGCTGGTGATTTGCCATTTAAGTTGTTCAATACTGGTAGGGTGGCAACCAATACCCATGATCCATCAAAACCCCACTCCTTTTGTGACCTGCAAATACCTCCTTTCAGACTCAGGCCCCCTCTGCCTACAGGCCCTCATTGTCATAACCCCATAGCCCCTGATGGCAGGCCTAGTATTGACTGAATTGACAGGGAATGTGCTAACATAAAGAACCAACAAGTTGGATTTATGGATATTTGTGTATCTTTATACATAGAAGAGCATATTCTGAGATCACAGACTTCTGGTTGTTGTACTTTTAAACAACAGGTTTACATAATAAAAAGCACTAAGTTTGGCCAGGAGCAGAAACCCATAGCAACCCATTAGCAGGATGCATTTACAGATCACCTGTTTAAAAACAATCATCTTATTGGCTGCAAACTTAGTGCCTTTTATTACATATGGTGGTAGTTATGCAAAATTATATTTATGTAGTGCAATGCTTGGGGTATGGTTGTTGCCGGAATGAATGGGGCCCTATAAAGTCCATCTTAAGCCTTGCGTTATTGTAGTCATGTTGCAAATGAAAGGGCCAGTGATTAAAAAGTTCTGATGGGCTCTGAAGTACTGTATATGATCATAGACAGTCTGATAGCTTGCTATAGGCCCCACTGGTGTTTATTTACAAACTCAAGTGCTAGTGCAATGTGCTAGCGCAAAAATGAGTGTGTATTATGGCGTTCTTCATTCTTATCATTAAAGGGAAAATTAATTTCACTTTGTGTTTTCATAGTTGTAGATCCTTTTTTCTCCGCATATTAGTTTCTATGTGTAAGAGCTGCCATACTGTATCCTCTGCCAAGTTAGAATTAAATATCATCCCCAGGTTCCGTGGCTAAACAATGAGAAACAAATTTGATGTTTTAAATTTCTGAGAAATGATCTTTAAACGGGTGGTTCACCTTTAAATTAACTTTTAGTTTGTTATAGAATGTCCTTTTCTAAGCAACTTTTCAATTGGTCTTCATAATTTATTTTTTATAGTTTTGTATTTGCCTTCTTCTTGTGAATCTTTACAGCCTTCAAATGGGGGTCACTGACCCCGGCAGCCAAAAATCTGTTTCTCTATGAGGCTACAATTTTATTGCTAATGTTACTTTTTATTACTTATGTTTCTATTCAGGTCCTCTTGTATTTATATACAATTTTTTTCATCTAAACCAGTCTCTGGTTGCTAGGGAAATGTAAACCCTAGAAACCAGGTAACTGCTGAAATGTCCAACTGGATAGTTCCTAAGCAAAAAGTGAATTAAAAAAAAAAACAAAAAAAACACACAAATAAAAAATGAAGACCAATTGCAAATTGTCTCAAAATATTACTCTCTACATCATACTAAAAGGTCAAAGGTGAACAACCCCTTTAATAGTCATGGAATACCCCACATTATAGAGGAATAGAGTTGTCAGACTCACCTGTTAGTAGGTACAATGCCGTTTATACATGGGATTCTTACAGACAAAGCTGCTCTCAGTGCTGCAATGCTTGGCAGGCTCCTTGGTCATTTGCTAATGTAGTCAAGCTGCAAATTCATCACTTTCACACTTATTTAGATACCTGGAAGGAAGCATCATAATTAGTGGAGATCTAGGAGTAATTATTCTCCTGGTTACACTGCTTTCCAGTTATCAGTGAAGGCTGTGGCTGCTTATGTGTGTGAGATTTCCAGCAGTACAGATGTTATTGCACTACAACTCCCAGCATCCCTATTTAGCCCTGTATCTTAAAGTATGGTAGAAAATGGTATAGGGAACTGAGCAACTGAAATCTACACTGGACCAGGGCTTCTCCTTTTCAAGAAATGTGCCAGACTGGAGTAGTCTGCCATTTTGTTTTGATTTCTGTACTATGCATGTGCCCAGCTTCGGTTGGCACAGGGGTTGCCAGGGACAGTGCATTTTGTCAAAAAGCTGTGTGCCCAGGAAGTGACAAGAATTACTGTATAATATCACCTAGTGGTGCTACTTTTTTTAACCTAGACTACAACTCTCTGCATGCATTAACCCTTAATTATATGTAGGGGGCAGTGACAAAAGGGGCAGTCCATGATGTCAAAGGGGAACGGTGATGATGAAAGGGGGCATAGCCATGATGTCACACACGTCCTGCAGAGGACCGGGAAATAGGAAAAGTCTGAGAAAAGTTTGCAGCTCATTTTGGGCAGATCATGGGTGGGCTAGGGACTGAACTTAAGGTTATTGCAAATTTGCTGAAAACTTCCCTGGCCTTGGCAGCTAGGCTGGAACAATACTGGCCAGGTGGCAACCTTAATGACCAGTCAGGGTCGGATTGGGCTGGCAGGGAAAAAAACCCCAGGGAAAAAACTCGGTGGGCCCTTTTGACCCAGGCCTGATTCTGTGGATGTATGGGTGCTCCCACCCCTGATCATGGCGGGGAAAGGAGAAAGTTACAGGGTGACACCCCATTCCAACACTAGGACCAGTTATGAGGGAGCAAAGAGATTGGGGGCAGGGGGCTTAAGGAAGCATTGTGTTCTACTTTAAGAAACAGGGATCTATAGCCAAAGCTTTAGCATTCGACTCCAACAAAAGCTGGAAGGCCCCAGGATATAAATGCCTGGCTTCTATGCTCAGATTACAAAGAGGCAACCCTCATAGACAACAGCTGAATCAGTAATGTAGGCAAAGAAGTCCTGCAGGTACAAAACCCTTTGGGGAAGCCCTTCTCTGCTTTATGTAGATGGAGGCACAGAGTTAGTTAAACAGTTGGGAGTGCTGGCCTTTTGGGGTTAAATGGTAAAGTATCTACCATCTGTGACACTTCCAAGCAATAAAATACAAACATTTTTAAGGAGAAGAGGGCAGTAAGTGAGAGATCAATAAATCACTGGGATTTTAATGAGGAGCACCAACCACAGGCTTTAACCTTGCTTATAATGGGGTTAGCAGCAGTAATTCTTATTGACAGTGCAGACTCCCCCTTTCTTAATGACCTAATCAATACTTGTTCTCATCTTAATTTCCATCTAATTGCTCTTTAACGACGCCTGATAATGGGCCGCCTCTAGTGAAATGGAAAGGCTGGGTAAGAGATTGTAAAATCTCAGCATGGAGAAGCAATGATCATGTTAATCAAATGGTTATCACCTATCCATTAAGCTCTGTATTTATAAAATGAAACTGACGTTACCCTTAATTAATCCTTAATTACTTAAGATTGCTAACTGGTACTTAAATTCAGAGAAACATTTTTTGGAAAATAAGCTCAAAATGTTCATCTTTGTGGCATTTTAATTGGTGCAACGTTTGAAACAATTAATATAGAATTATAAGGCAATCATATTTATGATTTCATTTCATCTTGGGGATGACCACCTGCTTCCTTTTATTCTACAAACAGGCTCGCTCTGTTCTTTATTTACACACACACACATATATATATATATATATATATATATATAGTATAAAAAAGACCAGCAACTCTGAACATGTATTCAAAGTAGCATAAACAGCCGACGTAACGTTTCGAGTTGCTGGTCTTTTTTATACTATTGGAACCCTTTACCGAGGTATGTTATGTAGCGGTGTGCCATCCTTTGTGTATATATATATATATATATATATATATATATACACATACATACATTAAATTACCAGTTTTGTTCACTTTGCAAGACCTGTGAGTGCAGTTTTATATGGTATATATATATACACATGCCTAGATATGGTCATGAAGATTATCCAGTCTTTGTATTTATAGCATTTATGTAGGAACAGATTCTTTAGGGTTATAATGCCCAAATTGCCCAATGCCCACCTATGTGGCTTATGAAAATATGTGCAGATGCCAGCCCTGCCAGTTTTCACCTGAAAAGCAGAATTATATGAAAATCGTATTCTGCCAGCATGCTACTCTGTATAATCACAGCGCCTTATCAGCGGACAGGAACTTGCCAGACCTACATGGGTGTCTCGGTGCAGTGAGGGGCCCTTACACCTGGGTATTTTGTCCTGCGTTTCCATGTGGCGGATTTCTCATGCGTTTCACCGCAGGGTGGTGCAGCCCATTCCACCTGTCTTTGCTGCTTACATGCGCCTGAATGAGTACAGTCCCATCTAGAAAAGGGCGGCTTTTCTTCCTGCGCTGCCCTGTACTGGAACACATGCAGAGAAACGCAAGACACGACTGTGTGTAAGGGTCTTTAGCCATGGGGGGTGTTGTTCTCAAGTCCATGGATTATTTATACTAAACTGGGTTTGGACAATAAAAGATAATAATAAAGATGTTATTGCTAGAATTGTTCCCTCTTTTCCTAAAATAGATGCACCCTGTGCAGGTCCCTATTCCACCTGCCCCAAGTTCTGGTCTGATAATGATCATTCATTCTAAAGCTGCCCATATACTGTCAGATCCAGTCCACTGTGAGTCAAGCAGATCTGGGCTGAATTTGTCCATCTATGTGCTGGTTTGAATTAGGCCCTGTGGCCAACAATCACATCATACACTGGGGCCTATGCAGCTATATTTTCACAGATAGTTAGCCCTGCAGTGGAGCACTTAGTGCAAGCAAACACTATGCTTGAATAGTCTTTGGTTTTCGCATTTTTTTTTTCTTAAATCATTTTGTTATGTTACATTCGCTGACCACTAGTAAACTGTTTACATTTGTTAAATGTTGATATAAAATAGTTGGGTTTCTAGTAGTGGTTACTTCAGCAGCCCAATCTGACCCTGACTGATGATTTGCCTCAGTTTTACTGCTGCCATTCAGCCATTATAATCACATACTCACCTCTGTCCTACCTATTTCCCCACCCAGTCTGGCCACTCCCTGCCCATCTCCCGGCCCAATTTGCCTTTTGCCCCACCCTGCCTGCCTGCCCATTTTCCACCCCTTACATCATAGCCCGCCCCTGGATGACATCACAGACACCATCCAACCCAAAGGTTGGAATTACAAACAAAAAGAGGTAGCAACTCTACTGTTATCTAATATTGAAATGTGGGCCCTACAGAATTTGAGTAGCAACGACCATGACTATATTGTCGCTATTTATAGAAATGATATCAGAACCTTTAATATAAACACACAATTTTTACTAGAACATGGTATCCATAGATATATTTAAAAGGGCTCAATAGCTGCCTTCCCAGACTAGTACCAGGAGAACGTGGGTTACTGTACTCTCTCATCCAGAATGGGCCTTCACTAAGTGGAGGGTGAGGGTGTTGTGCAACGACACCTCTCGCTGCTATACAGAAAAATAAAAACAGAGGGCGCCAGAGGTTCTTGCAAACAACTAAATAACAAGCGTATATTGAACACCCACAGGGTTACTCACAATACAGCTTCAGAGGCCAGTGATACAGGCAACACCACATACAGAGTGTAATACAGACGGACACTCCCCTGCGGGCAGACTGGCAGGAATCTCACTGCCACACGCCATAGTGGATCCCTCAGGGAATTCTCTATCCTGATTCCCTACCCATTGGGATCCCTACACTACAGGCAATATGGCCTGGGAGAGATATTAAACTGCCAGCTCTATGTAGCTCAGAATTGCTCTTTCTAGCTCAACCCTAACTGCCTTACAGCCCTAGAGGGTACTATACAGGGAGCTACACCTGTCACTATCTAATGCCTCACGGGGCCCTGTTCCCCGACTTTAACTAGGCCTGTGCCCCGGGCTCACAGCTACACCCACCCTGTTCCTCAAGTGAAAGCAAACAGGAAGTGCCTCTCATTTCCCAGCACTATACCAAAGTGAGGCAGGAAGTGGTCACCATCTCTGCTAGCCAATAGCACACATATGTAAATGACCTTACTTAGAACCATTCCCTTCCACCCAGCAACTAAGGGAACTGAACCTGTAGGCATTTAAAGCCATAGGGACCATTTAACCCTATGGGTCCCCCTCCATACAAATGTCTCTCTGCGCCCCTTAGTTTTGTAAAGAAGTTGGCAAGCATGAGTATATAAACAAGCACCCTGTTTGTTAGTAGTGGGGCTTAGACCCATGAGGCAGAAGGACATATTTGTTACTAGGTGGAATTCTCAATGGAAGATTATTTTTGGAGCACAAGCTGCTATGTTTTGTAACCACAGTGCAGTGATCTCCCTCATCATCCAGTTGTGGCTTATGCATTAAAATACATAGAATTTCAATAGACACAAATCAGCAACTACCTTTTTTGAATGGTGCTGATTTGTGCATTGACTGCGCCTAAAGTCACGTGACCACAAATACACTTGCCCTTGGTAAATGAGCCCTTTATATTTATATGAAGTGAAACATACATTCAATGGTGTGTTGTCATTCTAAATCCACTAGAGGGCAGTCAAACACACAAGTTGTTTCCTACACTTTACACACACACAAATAATGGAAAATGTATTTTATTGCTATTTGTCATTAACTTCACAGTTACTATTTATTTATAGTGATGACCGAATTTTTTTGGCAGGCATGGATTTGCGGTGAATTTTCACGTTTCACCACTGGTGGAATTTTTCTTGGAACGGCAACAAAAAAGTTGTCACGTTTCGTAAATTTTTTCACAGTTTTGCGAATTTGTCTGCAAATCGAAATGGGACAGATTCACTCATCACTATTTATTTATCCAATGAAACAAGATTGGTCTTCATTTTTTTTTTTTTTTGGTTTTTGAATTATTTAGCTTTTTTCTGCAGCTCTCTCTCTCTTTTGAATTTCAGTAATCTTGTTGCTTAGGTCCAGTTTACCCTAGCGACCAGGCAGTGGTTAAAATGAGAGGCTGGAAGATGAATAGGAGAGGATCTGAATAGGAAGATAAGCGAGAGCAATAGCTTTATAAATGTTGGGGTAGTAACCCCCATTTGAAACTATACAAACTAAATAGAAAAGTTGACTTACTGTAAAGGTGAACCACCTCTTTAATGAAGTAATTTGCATTCCACAAATCACTGAAATGTAATGTAATAAGAAATAATATATCCCATGTTTCAATATATAAGAAGTTTCCTCACAGTTCCATGACCTGTGCAACAGTATTCGATCGGCAGCCTTTTGACTCCATGTTGTCACTTAGATTTCGTAGCTTGTTATTCCCTAAATGATTGCCTTTGACTCTTTTCTGTCATTCTGAGACACTTTAACATGCAAAAAACATCTGTCATTTCTGGGGATCTAAATATCATGCTTGAACATATTGTACTCGGTTGCTGCTGGGTTACTAACCCTAGCCAATACCATCCTACTTTAACATATTATCAAGGGTTAAATCATATACCATATAGTCAAGCAACATCAGGGTTTGTGTCCTTGAAGCAAAATTGCTCAATTCAGTGTTGAGCTGGTCTAGCAAGATACTAGGAGAAATCCTGGTAGGCCCAGGAGTCAGGGGGCACCCAACCATTTGGCTTAATATGCCTATACCACATTCCTCAGAACAAAGAGCAGAAATGGAGGGAAGGATAGAAGAAGATAGAACGTGTAGAGAAAATAAAGGGAGAATAAATAAGTATAGTGAGGAGAGCAGGAAAAATAATTTGGAGATTGGGAATAAGGGTTGTCTAAGATTTATTGCTGGGCCCCTGGCATCCAAGTTTGGCACTGGCTTGATAAAAAAATTCTCCAGCTCCTCAGAGGCTTCAAGTTAATGCTCCAATGTAATGCTCCTATCCCACCTGATCTGTATAAATCTGCCTCTATGTTCTTTCTTCCTGAAACTAGTACCGGATGCCATGGCATGGTAAAGTAAGCTCAGTGTCACAACTGTGGCTTTTTTGGTACATACAGTATGGCAGGGGCTTCAGTGAGAAAGTCTATTCAATGTGTTGAGCTTTCATAAGGAACAGTTGGGTCTGGGTTTTCTGGGTCTTTCTGGAATAGAGTTCCACACTTGAACAATAGAACTCATTTTATTCTAATATTTGCCTCCAATGATATTTATAAGGAGGCAGCAGTGGGTCATAGCCAGGTAGTCTAGGCGCCTATACTGCTCTCCTCAAAAGCTCAGTGTCTTGCAAAGCTGTGGAACCAACCCTAAGTAAATAATTACAGGCTTTATAGATCTAATTCTATTTTTTTCTTTGTGAGGCCATTGCCTTTTGAAGTATTCAGTTCTGAAAATAGCAACCATGTTTTCTCTGGTTGGTTCTATTGCAACACTGGTTAAATCCTGTGCTGTTCTACTAAAGCCAGTGCTGTTCTACTAAAGCCAGTGCTGTTCTACTAAAGCCAGTGCTGTTCTACTAAAGCCAGTGCTGTTCTACTAAAGCCAGTGCTGTTCTACTAAATCCAGTGGTGTTCTACTAAAGCCAGTGCTGTTCTACCAAAGCCAGCGCTGTTCTACTAAATCCAGTGGTGTTCTACTAAAGCCAGTGCTATTCTACCAAAGTCAGTGCTGTTCTACTAAAGCCAGTGCTGTTCTACTAAATCCAGTGGTGTTCTACTAAAGCCAGTGCTGTTCTACTAAAGCCAGTGCTGTTCTACTAAATCCAGTGCTGTTCTACTAAAGCCAGTGCTATTCTACCAAAGCCAGCGCTGTTCTACTAAATCCAGTGGTGTTCTACTAAAGCCAGTGCTATTCTACCAAAGTCAGTGCTGTTCTACTAAAGCCAGTGCTGTTCTACTAAAGCCAGTGCTGTTCTACTAAAGCCAGTGCTGTTCTACTAAAGCCAGTGCTGTTCTACTAAAGCCAGTGCTGTTCTACTAAATCCAGTGGTGTTCTACTAAAGCCAGTGCTATTCTACCAAAGCCAGCGCTGTTCTACTAAAGCCAGTGCTATTCTACCAAAGCCAGCGCTGTTCTACTAAAGCCAGTGCTATTCTACTAAAGCCAGTGTTATTGCTAATTTGAGTTTGTATCTACTGAAAGGGAACAGTGTTTGTAAGTTTGTCATTAGGACAGTGTATTTGCACGAGTCGGTCCCTTCCTGTGATTTTTCATCAAAGTAACACAGTAAATAGTGATGAAAAGAGAACCAATATAGATATTATTAATATACTTTAATACTAATAAAAGCCAGTGCTGTTCTACTAAAGCCAGTGCTATTCTACTAAAGCCAGTGCTGTTCTACTAAAGCCAGTGCTGTTCTACTAAAGCCAGTGCTGTTCTACTAAAGCCAGTGCTGTTCTACTAAAGCCAGTGCTGTTCTACTAAAGCCAGTGCTGTTCTACTAAAGCCAGTGCTGTTCTACTAAAGCCAGTGCTGTTCTACTAAAGCCAGTGCTGTTCTACTAAAGCCAGTGCTGTTCTACTAAAGCCAGTGCTGTTCTTCTAAAGCCAGTGCTATTCTACTAAAGCCAGTGCTGTTCTACTAAAGCCAGTGCTGTTCTACTAAAGCCAGTGCTGTTCAACTAAAGCCAGTGCTATTCTACTAAAGCCAGTCCTGTTCTACTAAAGCCAGTGCTGTTCTACTAAAGCCAGTGCTGTTCTACTAAAGCCAGTGCTGTTCTACTAAAGCCAGTGCTATTCTACTAAAGCCAGTACTGTTCTACTAAAGCCAGTGCTGTTCTACTAAAGCCAGTGCTGTTCTACTAAAGCCAGTGCTGTTATACTAAAGCCACTGCTGTTCTACTAAAGCCAGTGCTGTTCTACTAAAGCCAGGGGTGTTCTACTAAAGCCAGTGCTATTCTACCAAAGCCAGCTCTGTTCTACTAAAGCCAGTTGTGTTCTACTAAATCCAGTGGTGTTCTACTAAAGCCAGTGCTATTCTACCAAAGCCAGTGCTGTTCTACTAAAGCCAGTGCTGTTCTACTAAAGCCAGTGCTGTTCTACTAAAGCCAGTGCTGTTCTACTAAAGCCAGTGCTGTTCTACTAAAGCCAGTGCTATTCTACCAAAGCCAGTGCTGTTCTACTAAAGCCAGTGCTGTTCTACTAAAGCCAGTGCTGTTCTACTAAAGCCAGTGCTGTTCTACTAAAGCCAGTGCTGTTCTACTAAAGCCAGTGCTATTCTACCAAAGCCAGTGCTGTTCTACCAAAGCCAGCGCTGTTCTACTAAAGCCAGTGCTGTTCTACTAAATCCAGTGGTGTTCTACTAAAGCCAGTGCTATTCTACCAAAGCCAGCGCTGTTCTACTAAAGCCAGTGCTGTTCTACTAAAGCCAGTGCTGTTCTACTAAAGCCAGTGGTGTTCTACTAAAGCCAGTGCTGTTCTACTAAAGCCAGTGGTGTTCTACTAAAGCCAGTGCTATTCTACCAAAGCCAGCGCTGTTCTACTAAAGCCAGTGCTGTTCTACTAAAGCCAGTGCTGTTCTACTAAAGCCACTGCTGTTCTACTAAAGCCAGTGCCGTTCTACTAAAGCCAGTGGTGTTCTACTAAAGCCAGTGCTATTCTACCAAAGCCAGCTCTGTTCTTCTAAAGCCAGTGGTGTTCTACTAAAGCCAGTGCTGTTCTACTAAAGCCAGTGCTGTTCTACTAAAGCCAGTGCTGTTCTACTAAAGCCAGTGCTGTTCTACTAAAGCCAGTGCTGTTCTACTAAATCCAGTGGTGTTCTACTAAAGCCAGTGCTGTTCTACCAAAGCCAGCGCTGTTCTACTAAATCCAGTGGTGTTCTACTAAAGCCAGTGCTATTCTACCAAAGTCAGTGGTGTTCTACTAAAGCCAGTGCTGTTCTACTAAATCCAGTGGTGTTCTACTAAAGCCAGTGCTGTTCTACTAAAGCCAGTGCTGTTCTACTAAATCCAGTGCTGTTCTACTAAAGCCAGTGCTATTCTACCAAAGCCAGCGCTGTTCTACTAAATCCAGTGGTGTTCTACTAAAGCCAGTGCTATTCTACCAAAGTCAGTGCTGTTCTACTAAAGCCACTGCTGTTCTACTAAAGCCAGTGCTGTTCTACTAAAGCCAGTGCTGTTCTACTAAAGCCAGTGCTGTTCTACTAAAGCCAGTGCTGTTCTACTAAATCCAGTGGTGTTCTACTAAAGCCAGTGCTATTCTACCAAAGCCAGCGCTGTTCTACTAAAGCCAGTGCTATTCTACTAAAGCCAGTGTTATTGCTAATTTGAGTTTGTATCTACTGAAAGGGAACAGTGTTTGTAAGTTTGTCATTAGGACAGTGTATTTGCACGAGTCGGTCCCTTCCTGTGATTTTTCATCAAAGTAACACAGTAAATAGTGATGAAAAGAGAACCAATATAGATATTATTAATATACTTTAATACTAATAAAAGCCAGTGCTGTTCTACTAAAGCCAGTGCTATTCTACTAAAGCCAGTGCTGTTCTACTAAAGCCAGTGCTGTTCTACTAAAGCCAGTGCTGTTCTACTAAAGCCAGTGCTGTTCTACTAAAGCCAGTGCTGTTCTACTAAAGCCAGTGCTGTTCTACTAAAGCCAGTGCTGTTCTACTAAAGCCAGTGCTGTTCTACTAAAGCCAGTGCTGTTCTTCTAAAGCCAGTGCTATTCTACTAAAGCCAGTGCTGTTCTACTAAAGCCAGTGCTGTTCTACTAAAGCCAGTGCTGTTCTACTAAAGCCAGTGCTATTCTACTAAAGCCAGTCCTGTTCTACTAAAGCCAGTGCTGTTCTACTAAAGCCAGTGCTGTTCTACTAAAGCCAGTGCTATTCTACTAAAGCCAGTACTGTTCTACTAAAGCCAGTGCTGTTCTACTAAAGCCAGTGCTGTTCTACTAAAGCCAGTGCTGTTATACTAAAGCCACTGCTGTTCTACTAAAGCCAGTGCTGTTCTACTAAAGCCAGTGGTGTTCTACTAAAGCCAGTGCTATTCTACCAAAGCCAGCTCTGTTCTACTAAAGCCAGTTGTGTTCTACTAAATCCAGTGGTGTTCTACTAAAGCCAGTGCTATTCTACCAAAGCCAGTGCTGTTCTACTAAAGCCAGTGCTGTTCTACTAAAGCCAGTGCTGTTCTACTAAAGCCAGTGCTGTTCTACTAAAGCCAGTGCTATTCTACCAAAGCCAGTGCTGTTCTACTAAAGCCAGTGCTGTTCTACTAAAGCCAGTGGTGTTCTACTAAAGCCAGTGCTGTTCTACTAAAGCCAGTGGTGTTCTACTAAAGCCAGTGCTATTCTACCAAAGCCAGCGCTGTTCTACTAAAGCCAGTGCTGTTCTACTAAAGCCAGTGCTGTTCTACTAAAGCCACTGCTGTTCTACTAAAGCCAGTGCCGTTCTACTAAAGCCAGTGGTGTTCTACTAAAGCCAGTGCTATTCTACCAAAGCCAGCTCTGTTCTTCTAAAGCCAGTGGTGTTCTACTAAAGCCAGTGCTATTCTACCAAAGCCAGTGCTGTTCTACTAAAGCCAGTGCCTTTCTTTTAAAGCCAGTGCTGTTCTACTAAAGCCAGTGCTATTCTACTAAAGCCAGTCCTGTTCTACTAAAGCCAGTGCTGTTCTACTAAAGCCAGTGCTGTTCTACTAAAGCCAGTGCTATTCTACTAAAGCCAGTACTGTTCTACTAAAGCCAGTGCTGTTCTACTAAAGCCAGTGCTGTTCTACTAAAGCCAGTGCTGTTATACTAAAGCCACTGCTGTTCTACTAAAGCCAGTGCTGTTCTACTAAAGCCAGTGCTGTTCTACTAAAGCCAGTGCTATTCTACCAAAGCCAGCTCTGTTCTACTAAAGCCAGTTGTGTTCTACTAAATCCAGTGGTGTTCTACTAAAGCCAGTGCTATTCTACCAAAGCCAGTGCTGTTCTACTAAAGCCAGTGCTGTTCTACTAAAGCCAGTGCTGTTCTACTAAAGCCAGTGCTGTTCTACTAAAGCCAGTGCTGTTCTACTAAAGCCAGTGCTATTCTACCAAAGCCAGTGCTGTTCTACTAAAGCCAGTGCTGTTCTACTAAAGCCAGTGCTGTTCTACTAAAGCCAGTGCTATTCTACCAAAGCCAGCGCTGTTCTACTAAAGCCAGTGCTGTTCTACTAAAGCCAGTGCTGTTCTACTAAAGCCACTGCTGTTCTACTAAAGCCAGTGCTGTTCTACTAAAGCCAGTGCTGTTCTACTAAAGCCAGTGCTATTCTACCAAAGCCAGTGCTGTTCTACTAAAGCCAGTGCTGTTCTACTAAAGCCAGTGCTGTTCTACTAAAGCCAGTGCTGTTCTACTAAAGTCAGTGCTGTTCTACCAAAGCCAGTGCTATTCTACCAAAGCCAGTGCTGTTCTACCAAAGCCAGCGCTGTTCTACTAAAGCCAGTGCTGTTCTACTAAATCCAGTGGTGTTCTACTAAAGCCAGTGCTATTCTACCAAAGCCAGCGCTGTTCTACTAAAGCCAGTGCTGTTCTACCAAAGCCAGTGCTGTTCTACCAAAGCCAGCGCTGTTCTACCAAAGCCAGTGCTGTTCTACCAAAGCCAGCGCTGTTCTACTAAAGCCAGTGCTGTTCTACTAAATCCAGTGGTGTTCTACTAAAGCCAGTGCTATTCTACTAAAGCCAGTGCTGTTCTACTAAAGCCAGTGCTGTTCTACTAAAGCCAGTGCTGTTCTACTAAAGCCACTGCTGTTCTACTAAAGCCAGTGCTGTTCTACTAAAGCCAGTGGTGTTCTACTAAAGCCAGTGCTATTCTACCAAAGCCAGCGCTGTTCTACTAAAGCCAGTGCTGTTCTACTAAAGCCAGTGCTGTTCTACTAAAGCCACTGCTGTTCTACTAAAGCCAGTGCCGTTCTACTAAAGCCAGTGGTGTTCTACTAAAGCCAGTGCTATTCTACCAAAGCCAGCTCTGTTCTTCTAAAGCCAGTGGTGTTCTACTAAAGCCAGTGCTATTCTACCAAAGCCAGTGCTGTTCTACTAAAGCCAGTGCTGTTCTACTAAAGCCAGTGCTGTTCTACTAAAGCCAGTGCTGTTCTACTAAAGCCAGTGCTGTTCTACTAAAGCCAGTGCTGTTCTACTAAAGCCAGTGCTGTTCTACTAAAGCCAGTGCTGTTCTACTAAAGCCAGTGCTGTTCTACTAAAGCCAGTGCTATTCTACTAAAGCCAGTCCTGTTCTACTAAAGCCAGTGCTGTTCTACTAAAGCCAGTGCTGTTCTACTAAAGCCAGTGCTATTCTACTAAAGCCAGTACTGTTCTACTAAAGCCAGTGCTGTTCTACTAAAGCCAGTGCTGTTCTACTAAAGCCAGTGCTGTTATACTAAAGCCACTGCTGTTCTACTAAAGCCAGTGCTGTTCTACTAAAGCCAGTGGTGTTCTACTAAAGCCAGTGCTATTCTACCAAAGCCAGCTCTGTTCTACTAAAGCCAGTTGTGTTCTACTAAATCCAGTGGTGTTCTACTAAAGCCAGTGCTATTCTACCAAAGCCAGTGCTGTTCTACTAAAGCCAGTGCTGTTCTACTAAAGCCAGTGCTGTTCTACTAAAGCCAGTGCTGTTCTACTAAAGCCAGTGCTATTCTACCAAAGCCAGTGCTGTTCTACTAAAGCCAGTGCTGTTCTACTAAAGCCAGTGCTGTTCTACTAAAGCCACTGCTGTTCTACTAAAGCCACTGCTGTTATACTAAAGCCAGTGCTGTTCTACTAAAGCCAGTGCTGTTCTACCAAAGCCAGTGCTATTCTACCAAAGCCAGTGCTGTTCTACTAAAGCCAGTGCTGTTCTACTAAAGCCAGTGCTGTTCTACTAAAGCCAGTGCTGTTCTACTAAAGCCAGTGCTGTTCTACTAAAGCCAGTGC
Organism: Xenopus tropicalis; assembly: GCF_000004195.4. NCBI lineage: Eukaryota > Metazoa > Chordata > Amphibia > Anura > Pipidae > Xenopus > Xenopus tropicalis. The sequence continues at coordinate 29,928,868 of NC_030683.2, forward strand.
TATTCTACCAAAGCCAGTGCTGTTCTACCAAAGCCAGCGCTGTTCTACTAAAGCCAGTGCTGTTCTACTAAATCCAGTGGTGTTCTACTAAAGCCAGTGCTATTCTACCAAAGCCAGCGCTGTTCTACTAAAGCCAGTGCTGTTCTACTAAAGCCAGTGCTGTTCTACTAAAGCCACTGCTGTTCTACTAAAGCCAGTGCTGTTCTACTAAAGCCAGTGCTGTTCTACTAAAGCCAGTGGTGTTCTACTAAAGCCAGTGCTATTCTACCAAAGCCAGCGCTGTTCTACTAAAGCCAGTGCTGTTCTACTAAAGCCAGTGCTGTTCTACTAAAGCCACTGCTGTTCTACTAAAGCCAGTGCCGTTCTACTAAAGCCAGTGGTGTTCTACTAAAGCCAGTGCTATTCTACCAAAGCCAGCTCTGTTCTTCTAAAGCCAGTGGTGTTCTACTAAAGCCAGTGCTACTCTACCAAAGCCAGTGCTGTTCTACTAAAGCCAGTGCTGTTCTACTAAAGCCAGTGCTGTTCTACTAAAGCCAGTGCTGTTCTACTAAAGCCAGTGCTGTTCTACTAAAGCCAGTGCTGTTCTACTAAATCCAGTGGTGTTCTACTAAAGCCAGTGCTGTTCTACCAAAGCCAGCGCTGTTCTACTAAATCCAGTGGTGTTCTACTAAAGCCAGTGCTATTCTACCAAAGTCAGTGCTGTTCTACTAAAGCCAGTGCTGTTCTACTAAATCCAGTGGTGTTCTACTAAAGCCAGTGCTGTTCTACTAAAGCCAGTGCTGTTCTACTAAATCCAGTGCTGTTCTACTAAAGCCAGTGCTATTCTACCAAAGCCAGCGCTGTTCTACTAAATCCAGTGCTGTTCTACTAATCCAGTGCTGTTCTACTAAAGCCAGTGCTATTCTACCAAAGTCAGTGCTGTTCTACCAAAGCCAGTGCTGTTCTACTAAAGCCAGTGCTGTTCTACTAAAGCCAGTGCTGTTCTACTAAAGCCAGTGCTGTTCTACTAAATCCAGTGGTGTTCTACTAAAGCCAGTACTGTTCTACTAAAGCCAGTGCTATTCTACCAAAGCCAGCGCTGTTCTACTAAAGCCAGTGCTATTCTACTAAAGCCAGTGTTATTGCTAATTTGAGTTTGTATCTACTGAAAGGGAACAGTGTTTGTAAGTTGTCATTAGGACAGTGTATTTGCACGAGTCGGTCCCTTCCTGTGATTTTTCATCAAAGTAACACAGTAAATAGTGATGAAAAGAGAACCAATATAGATATTATTAATATACTTTAATACTAATAAAATATAAGTATGGGATCTGTTATGCAGAATGCTCGAGATCTGGGTTTTTCTGAATATAGGATCTTTCCGTAATTTTGATCTTCATAGCTTAAGTCTACTAACCCAGTTGGATTGTTTTCCACCAATAAGGATTAACTATATCTTATTTGGGATGAAGTACAGGTATTGTTTTATTACTACAGAAATTTTTTTTTTTTAAAAATGTTAATTATTTAATTAAAATAGAGATAACAGATCCCATATCTGTACTTTGAAATATGAAGAACACTTTCCAAACCACCCTGCTGAACACATCTGGACACCCCATTCCTTGGCAGGTAATTCCATAACCTTACTGCCATACTGGTGCCAGTATTGTATTCTTTTGCTGGAACCAAATTACACTCAGTTCTTAGGGTGTCCTTGGGGCTTTTACACTGTACTTGACTGACAGGTTTATTTGAAGGATCTATTGCGAGCACGTGTGCCTGGGTCATTTCCTTCCTTTCTCGTGTCAACCAACCAAACATGATCAGTGTTTTCTCCTGCGCCAACTCGTCCATCAAACTTTTATGACTCTTCAGTTGTGTTCAACTTTACAGTATTAATTCTGTACAGAATACTATATAGAATTGCTGATGTACGTTAATAAGAGCAACTTTCTGTTTGAATTAAATGCATCAATAGCTGATTTAGAGAATCCAGCCCTTTATTAGCTTCTTTATTGAACTGTTTAGACATCTGTTGACAACTATATAAAATTTGATCTGCCATTTGTTGGTGCTAGCCACCATTGCTTTCATTCTTTACAGACTAGTAATATATCACCCAGCCTGTTTCAGTGTCAACAAAAATAGCTTTCAGTACTTAAATATAACTGGTTCCAAACACTAAACTCTGAGGTGCTACACTTAAAGGAGAACTAAAGCCCAAAATTAACTAGAAATGTTGGATTTTATATATGCGGAACCTACTGTGCTTTAGGAGTCCTATGACAGTAATGACCTAGGCCAGTGCTGTCCAACTGGCGGCCCGCGACCCCCCTCTGTGTGGCCCCCCACCTGTCTGGCTGCTTTGATGGCTTACCTTTGAGTAAGCATTAAATGGTATCAGTACTGAGATTAACTGGCCCCCTGCATGGTTCTCACCTCAGATTCAGGCTGTAATCCCTCTGTATTGTTTAAAAATGTAATCCCCTGTGTTGTTCCACCTTTTAATACCTGCATTGTTCACCCCCTGCAGTGTTCACACCTCAGGCTCAGGCTGTAATCACTCCCATTGTTCATTTCTTCACACCTCAGACATAGGTACTGTAGGTAGAGTATGGCACACACAGGCAGCATAGGTCAGGGAGGGTATGCCACACACAGGAAGGGTAGGGCAGGCAGAGTATGGCACACACAGTCAGGGTAGGGCAGGCAGAGTATGGCACACACAGTCAGGGTAGGGCAGGCAGAGTATGGCACACACAGGCAGGGTAGGGCAGGCAGAGTATGGCACACAGAGGCAGCATAGAGAAGGCAGAGTATGGCACACACAGGCAGGGTAGGACAGGCAGAGTATGGCACACAGTGGCAGCATAGAGAAGGCAGAGTATGGCACACACAGGCAGGGTAGGACAGGCAGAGTATTGCACACACAGACAGCATAGGACAGGCAGAGTGCTGCCTGTGTGTGCCATACTCTGCTTGCCCTTTTCTGCTTGTGGGAGGTGAACCTGGCAGGGGTTGTTGCGGGAGTTTGTTAGCAGTTGGAAATAGCCATTAAATGGTCCCTAAGGTGTGTAATTATGTACTGGGGGTTGCTGTGCTATCCACAGGGGAGGAGGAGGCATATGGAATAAGGGTATATCTTAATATGACGTAATTCTTTCACATATGAATGATAATTGATATCCCCACAGTAAGGACCAAGCATTTGGGATTTTGCTGTGCTACCACCATTGTGATAAAATAGGTGTGGTTTGAAGTGGGTGTGGTTTCAAAAAGGGGAGTGGTCAAAACTGGCTTCCATTAGCGGCCCTCCACCATGTATGCTAGAGAAATTCCGGCCCTCGGCACCGTAGAAGTTGGACAGCACTGACCTAGGCCTTCAAAGCTGTGCACTGGAATCTTGGATCATGTTAGATTGACTGTCAGTGACACTATTTCTCTGGGCTGTTGCTGCATTTCCAAGTTGATGTGTCTGCCCCTAGTGCTGCCCGGAGTCCTAGGGGCATATTTAGTATGCTGTGTAAAAAACGGCGAGAAAATTCGCCACACATCGCCAGGCTTTGCCGTGTAAAAATGGCGTAAAAACAGCGTAAAATCGGCGTAATTGTTTTACGTGTTTTTTCTTCCACCGAAACTTATGGAAAATAACAGCGTAATATCCGGCGTTCAGATGGCGATCTTTTCCATTTATTTTATACAACTTTTTACTCCGTTTTTTCGGCGAATTAGTTTTACACAGCATAATAAATACGCCCCTTAGGGGTTTTTTTTCCTGCCCTGTGCTGTGCGTATGTGCAGTAGGGTTAAATCAAGCCAGAATGTTACTCTACTGTGCATAGATACTAGGAAGTGAAGAGATGGTGGTGCTAAATAGGACAGTGACCTGGACTGAAGCTCCTTTTTGAAATAAATGCAGCAACCCGGGGTCCAATTTTAGTGCTACACCACCATCATCGTTCCTGTTCTTTATTGTGGCCTGAGCTTATCAATCATAATTGATAATATTACTATCACAGTTATGGGATTCCTTATCCAGAAACCCATTGTGCAGAAAGCTTTAAATTATGGCAAGGCCATAGAGTGCATTTGATTTCCTTTTTCCCTGTAATAATAAAACAGTAGCTCATACTTGATGGTAACTAAGCTGCATACATCCATACTGTGGCAAAGCAATCCTATTGGGTTTACAGTATTTCATGTTTATATGATCCAAATTAGAGAAAGATCCTTTATATTAAAAACAGAAGTAGATTTCTTTGAAACCTTCAGTACAATAGTCTATAAAATAAATGAAAAGCTTTTAAGACTCAGCGCTCTTCCTAATTAACAGCATATTAGCATCATTGTTATAATATTGCAATAAAATGTACCTCTTACATATCAGAGTTTGAGACATGACCGGGGATAGAAAACATCAATAAAACCTGAAGAGCAATTTTGTTCTGTCCCTCCGGCTGCTGCTTCTGTTATTTAATATAACAAAACAAACCAGTCTTTAGAATGCTTTTAATTATCCAGTATCTTTTTGTAATTAGAAGTGCTCCGCGCTGTTTAATGTAAGATAATGTATAGTTGATTCAGCATCGATTCATTCCAGCAAGCTATTAAATGTGGGCGTGCTAGAACTATGTAACCACAGCGTTTCTGGCACTTCCATTACTGCATCTCCTCTGTAAAAGTTGCTCTCTGCGCTTCTAGAGGTCAGGGAGATGATTTATTGAAATATATTATATAGAATGATATCAATATGACCACTTGGAACAAGTGCATTGGTTTTTAGCCATTTGACCAGACAGACCTGTTAAAGTTTGAGTTAACTTTTAGCATGATGTAGAAAGTGCTATTTTGAGACAATTTGCAATTGGTCTTCATTTTTTTATTATCTAATCTACAACTGCTTCTCATGGCTCCGCCCACAAAACCCAGCCTTCTAACCTACAACTGCTTCTCATGGCTCCGCCCACAACTTTATTATTAGAGACTGGGATGTAACATTATGAGAGCAGTGCAACCTCATCTATTCTGGTTATGCATTAGGGACCCTAACCTTGCCTTAAATAGTATTCTAAACAATAGCTGAATAATAAAAAGATAAAAAAAAGTATTTTTAGTAGAGTTATGTTCCCCTACAGCAGCAATGCATTTAACAACCCTTATCATTATCGATCCACTCATTTTGTGACAAGTGAGAGCAATATTTTTATGATTCCATTTTGTAATTTAATTTGGTAATATTTTTCATTGGTGCTTTACTTTTAAATCCAGTTATTCTATGAGTGGCTTTTGATACCTGATGTGACCTTATAGATTTATAGAGTTTCTTGAGTGAGAAGGAAACTGCAGACTGCTAATTGTCGGGTAGAAGTAAAACCCGGGAATGATCTGTGTGACTATTTATGCTCAGTAGAACAGTAACAGTATAACGGTATATGTGTGCTGGTACAATACTTAAAGTGCTGTGCAAAGCTTTCTGAAAATGGAGGGTATTTCTATGCCTTATACTACCCATAGCACTGCCTTCAAACCAAAACTGGGAGTTTTTATCTCTCACATAAGGAATTATGGGCGGAGAAATGTAAATCACCCCAATGTTCCTGCGGCTGACGATGCGTCCACATCCGCACAGATACAGCCTTATCATATTCCTAATCTTGCAGGCAGCCTGTTAGGATCCTGTTAGATCTCATCGGTACTTGTTGCTACTTAATGAATATTAAATGTCGATCACAAATCTCAAAGACAAATTGGACCTAAGAAAATCCAGTCCTCTATAAAGTGATGTGTTGTTACCTTGGAGGAATTTCACTTGTTCACTCACAGTTGCACCATTGGTTGAATTAGCACATGCTTCTACATGTGAGCAGTAACGCCACGGCAAGGCTTCAACCCTGTTACCGGCATTCACTCACCTTTCCCTCCGGGTGTAACGCCTCAGAGGAGAGCCAATGGGAATAATTTGCCATTGGCCCCCCTCAACACAAAACATGTCAAACGTGACAAACAACGACAACTCAAGAGGCATCAACTGCACGTGTCTATGAGTCCCACCCTTTGCTCATTTAACTTTAACCTTAACTGATTTAACTAAATTTGCAGGCTAAGGTAAAAAAAAACCTGTCTGAAGCAGCTGGTAATTTGCCTCGGACAGGGAAAAAAACCCTTGGCCTGGAAAAACTATAGAATTACAGAACTATAAACATAACTATCAGGGTATGGGTTCTATAGACATGATGTGCAGGAAGGCAAAGCAGGCTGGGATCTTAGTATCAGCTCACCTTCTTGTTACACCCTTAGCTCACATTCTCTCACACATTCTCTCTTAGAAATAAATACCTACCTGGAACTTACCTCTTGATGTGCCAGATGAGAGACTGCCTCTCATAATTCCAGGCCTGATGTTACCCGGCAGTCTCATACTCTGGGAGATGGAATCCCAGGTGAAGGTGGAGCTCATGGTTGAGACAGGAATCGCAGGAGATGACCTGGCCTTTGTGCAGCAGGTGATGATGCCGAAGCCCACAGATTTGCCAACTTCCCGCCGGTGTTATGTACCTGTGCTACATGTAATTGCATGGTGTTATCACTGGCTGGCTTACATGCATGCCTACATACTTGCTCCAGCCAGGTGGAACTTTGAAATGAGAAGCCGGGAACGATGTTACTCTCCCCTGATGTTGCTTCATCCTCCTGGGGTTCGAGGAATGACAGCTTCTCAGTACATGGCTGGAACAGATCGGGTGATGGCTGCATTAAAAGGAAAAAATAATTTTAATCAACATGATGAACAATATCTATTATGAACAAGAGAATAGTCATTGCATTTGCTTTTGGAAGTCCATATGAAGGTTCTGATTCTGTAAAAAATAACAGTTTGTGCTTCAGTTTGCCATGTGTTTCACATCACTATATAATGAACATTACAATGGCAATATACAACCTTTGTAGTTGAAAGTACTTTATTGATTGCCTTTGTAGAGACATCTTCCAAAGTTTTTAATGTATGGAAAACACCATTCTCATTTTGTGACATTGTGGGGCTGATTTTTTACAGATTAAACTGAGGAATCCAGAAGGTTCGGTGATTTAATCATCACATTACCTGCCCCCCCATAGAGCATCCCTTCTGCCTTATGTGTATAGGTTTTCCATGGGCTGCCATGGCTGTGTGAGTGTGGGGACTTGTGATTTTAATACTTAAATATAAGTTCCACAAACTAAACCCACTGCTTCTGATTCACCTATTTCACTAGTCAGTGATATTCACCCAGGGTATAATCATTTGTGATTTCTATTCCCCAACCATGTACTTACTGTTTTCGGCTGGTAGGGGGGTTGTAACTCTCCCTCTTCCAGTGCCACCCAATCAATGCCTTTGTAGAATGGGTGGCTCCTGATGTCTCCCCGAACACCAAGGCGCTGCTTCCGATCCTTTTGTAGTAGCTAAAGGATCAAAGGACAATAATTTGAATCCCAGTAACTGAGCGGAAATGGCACATAAATATATTTGTAAATGTAGCAATGCTTCTATCCCACGGTTGTACCCACCTTGCCCAGAAGATGTGCTAAATCTTCATCCAGCCAATCAGGTATCTTTGGCTCATGGAATTTGATGGAATCCTTAAGCTGGTCGGGGTCACTGTTGTAAAAGGGCGACTGTCCGGTGGCGATTTCACAGATGGTGACACCAAATGACCACCAGTCTACTGCTGCGTTATAGGCTTTTCCATGTAGAATCTTAAAAAGAAAAAAAATCACTTACCAAGTTGCAAAATGGCACCTTTGAGGTATGTCTACTGGGATAATATAGGCAACAGAGTTTAATGGATTCAGCTAATCACAGAGTATATGGAGTGCAGTGTATCTAATTGCTAACTCTTTTTGCCAGACTGGTGCTCCTATTACTAAAAAAATTGCATTGGTCTGGGGACCTTTGGTAATAGTGTCCCACAGCCAACTTCTTAGTACTTCCCGAGCCTCCCTTGCATATGAAAATGTAACTATCGTATGTATGCACAAATCTAGGTGTCTGAAGAAACTACAAGGGATCCTTGGGAAATGTAGGTAACATGGCGGCCTTGTGCTTATAAAGAATGATCCTTGCAATGTTTTACAATCAGAAGCACTGGTGTGGGGAAAAAAGTTCCTAACCTTCCCCCCCCCTCTTTTCTTATTAGTCCAATAGTGGGACTTCTATGACTTCAACTGGAATCTTTATTATGCTCTTTTGTCCTCCTGTACTTCTTGTTTTTATTATTAAGAAACTGAAATTGCATGTCTCACCTCCGGGGCCATATATCCCAGGGTTCCGGCCCAGCCAGTGGTGGCATCGTCCTCAAAGATGCTCTGCTTTGCCACGCCGAAATCTACAATTTTAACATGTCCTTGATGGTCCAATAGAACATTCATGGGTTTAATGTCTCTGTAATATAGAGATTAAAGGAGTTACAGAAAAGTAGGGCTGCTGATTTGCAGAGCAACCTGTGTGAGGCCTCTGCTGTAGAATGTTACAGGAATAAATCTATACTGACCGATGGATGATCCCAAGGCCATGGAGGTATTGCAGGCCGCAGATCATCTCCGCAGAATGGAACCTTTTAGACAGGGAAATAATGGTTAACGCCATGAAGATTCAACTGTAATACGTTAGCTTTCTTTAGAGAAAATGAGATAAAAATTGACTAAATTTGAATATGATGCTCCCTAGTGCCAAAATGTACATATTGTATTATCCCTCCCTCTTATAGGTGCAATTGATATAAAGCTATGTATTAGTGATATTGTACTAGCACCATGTAATACTTACCGTACTCTGTCCATGGGTAGCATCCCGTGCCACTTCAGCTGATCCTCAAGGCTGCCCCCACTCAGGAACTCCATCACATAGAAGGCGTGCCGCTGGTTACACAGACAAATGGAAAGAGTCAAAGGGGGGAAGAAATGGCAGAACACTTACACAACATAGGGTAGTACCCACTCCTGTTCATGCTGCACAAAACGAATTAAACGATACAATAGGAATATATGGAATCAGCTCGTTAATATTGTGGGCAGTTGATGGGTTCCCTGCATGTTGTTATTAATCTCTGCAGGCAGAATGCAGTACTGGATATATAAATCCTGCAAGAACATGTATGCAGGGCCGGATTTGAAAAGCACCTGCCCAGAGGCCGCCCCCGGTCGCACGCCCCCCGCCCCGAGTGCGCATGCGTGCATGACCAGCGGTAGTGCGCATGCGCGAACGGGAGGGGGGGCGGTGCAAGCGGGCATGCGCCGTGGGCCAACTTGCATACGGAGCAATGGGGAGAAGTCCCCATTGCTCCGTATGGGAGCACACATTTCAAGATTTTTGTGCGGCGGGGCAGCATGCCGCCCCCAGATTTCTGCCGCCCTAGGCCCGGGCCTTTGTGGCCTCTCCACAAATCCGGGCCTGCATGTATGGGGAGTGCAAGGCAAGCAGGCCGTATATAATGTGTATAATGGCATTAGGAAGGGTTTTGGGATTGTGCTGTATAATCTGTTTGGTTTTTATGTGGAGCCAAGTAATTTGTAATAGCTATAATTAGTAATGGGCCAATCTGTCCTGTTTCACTTCGCCAAAAAGTTCGCAAAACTGTGAAAATTCACAAAATGCGTTGAAGTCAATCGGCAACATTTGTTTTTCATTGCAAAACCTGGAGAAAACTTTTGCTCATTATTACCTATAAGATATATATATAATATGTGGGACATTATGTAAGGGGATCAGATGTATGACTAAAGCTATCATGTAGGGGACACACGGGAACAGTATTAGAAACTAAATGGCAATATGGAGCCAATGTCTTACCTGGGTTTGAAAAGCGGCATAGCCTTGGCAAAGGAACGGGATGTGCCTGACGATGTTCAGCACCTGAGACTCGGTGAGAAGGCTGTTGTATTTGGTGGCCTCTTTTTTAGGGATGGATTTGACAGCCACATATGCCTTCTTGTCTCCTAATGATGCCAACATAACCTTAAAAAAGAAAGAAAAGAGTTATTATTACTGTGTATTTAAGCCCTGAGGTGGAAATATTATTCAGATTTGGATTTTGTTTCTTATCACATCATTTAAAATAGTCCCAGAGCACCCATTCCTTTTGCTTTCTACCACATTTAGGATTTAAACCCTACAAAAAAGATCTGAGCCTAATGGGAACCAATCACTCACTTTGCCGAATCCTCCTGATCCCAGCAGGGAGTAGAAGTTGTAGCTGGAGATACTGAGTGGGTTTGGCCTTGAAGGTTCAGCTTGTGCGCTCACGGGTTCGACTCCTCCTAGAGAAGAAAAGAGATTTTATTTCCTGCTCATAGAACAATAATAAGTTATATATACTGCTCCCATAGGTAATTATTCAATAACTAATAGTTAATTTTGCTGTTCCCTTATACTGCACCTAAAGGACTTTTCCCTAACAGCACAGGAAAACCATGGCAAATGGCTAATAGACACATTGTGGCCCAGGGGCAAAAAGAATCTACTTCTGGTAACATTAAGAGCCAAAATTCTACATTTTTAAAATTATGTCTCAAATTCTGGTATCCAAAATTTATGGAGTTCTTTGTATTGTTGCTATGGCCAAGGCACATGTCACATGGGCATATAAGGCACCTAGGCCACAGGTACAGCCAAACTGATAGCAGAACAATTATAGAATTTCAGGGAAACCAGTATTGGGAATGGATTTAGGGATGTTCATGGGTTACTGTTATGTTTTATTGTTGCCCCATTGTACTAATATATATTGGGTAGCTCAGTGTTTTGCTACTGGCTTTAATGTAAAATGATATGCCAGGCCCACTGTGCAGATATATGCTGGGAGGGTCTGCACCATTAGATGCTGTACTAGTATTTACCATGCTGAGAGCACATGTTAGATAGAACTGTTGGGCCTACCAATTGTCCTACACACAGTTACACATCCAGCCTATGTTAGAAAATGAAAGCAATGATTTGATTGGTTGATATGGGTCTCTCCACTGGTGCAGTTTAGCACTTGAGTTTGAAATCAGCCCAATAGGGTTAGGTAGTAAAGTTGCAAGGTTGGCACAGATCTAGTTACTTATAACAATCTTTTATTATGTATAAGGAATAGGTGCTAAATTGCACCAGTGCAGTTACCCATAGAAACCAATTAGATCTTTCAAGTTGGGCTATATTGTTCAAAGCTATTTGATGATTAGTTTCCCTTGTGCAATTTATTATAATTGTTATATTCTTCCAAAAACAACCAAAAACAATACAAGAGGTAAAGAGGGCCCTGTCCCAAAGAGCTTACAATTTAAAAATGCAATTTACTTTAGTACTAATGTTAATATCAGGGTCATAAACAGCAATTGCCCCAGTAAATTAGTGGCAGTTGGCAATCATGTGGGCTGCCCTTTTTTTAGCCATTTTTGAGTGATTTCTTACCTTCATCAGTCTCCTTCCTTCTTCGTTTCTCCTCGCTGCAGCACTCATCTGACAGTTGTTCCTCTGAACTCCTCTCCCTCTTCTTCTTCATCTGTTCTTCTCCATCTTCTTGATCTTCTTTTCTTCTTTTTCTCTTTTTTGAGGGTCCGGGGCCTGAATCACTGGAATCCGAATAAATCCTTTTCTTTTTTGACTTGTCCTCTTCTTGATGTTTACCTTCTGTTTTCTTCTTGTTTGACGGCTGGGGGTCCAACTCTCCAGAATCAGAATCAGAATTGATGCCCTTGTTCCTCAACTTGTCCTCTTCATCTTCTTCATCTTCTTCTCTCCTTTTCTTCTCTCTTGATGGTTGAGGGTCCGAATCAGTACGTGCTCTCTTCATCTTCTTGTGTGGAAATCTCTCCTGCTTCTTCTCACTCTTGAATCTTCACATCAACTGTCACTTTCCAACGGTTGAGGTCTCTTTCCCAGGCTGGAAGATACCATTTTAGCACAGAGCCGGGTACATATCCCAACCTAGGTACTATAATTATTTACAGAGGACCTATAAGTGCATCTAGCAACCCCCATACATTCCCTATGCTGTTAGTTTATCAGTTTTCTTATTCTTAATGTATATATGTATCAATCCAGTTTTTGCAGATCCAAATCAGATTCTGGGCTGTTTAATATATGAATTTCCATTTCCATTGCTTTACGTGTACATAGGAGACCATTTACTATCATTTGTTTGTGTGGGAGCTGCCATGAGCCCAACATGCAGGTTCTCCCTTCCCTACAGTGTAAGGTTTATATACAGTAAATAAGAGACCCAACACATTATACTCTAACACCACTGGTATAAAATAGATCTATGTCAGTATGTGATATTTACTCACCCTGAGGTGCAGGGCAAGGAAATGAAAGAACATTTATTAGAGAAATTATTATCATTTTCATTAGGAACTGTTATTTGATGATTTATATTGTAAAATAAATGAATTTAGCAGGACCCACAGTGCAGGAGAGCTTATACATACTGAAATGACTAAACTCGATGCTAATCTCACATTTCAATATGTGCCACTAAATAATGAGTTATTGTTTTATGTATTAAAAAGGAGCAAAAAGGTAGTTTAGCCTCTTATTGTCCTGAAGCCTTATTGGTGCCTGATCTAGCTGGTGCAGGAGTGCACATTTAATCGGTGGGCCTTTAGTGATTGAGAAAACAAAAGAGAATAATGTCCGGCCATTGTCTTTGCCTGGGGTACATGCGGATGTGAAACATTATTGTGAATTAGAAGGTCACTATATATCCCCTGTATGAAACAAATTATGTAGCACACTTCTCCTCTCACCAAAAATTAAGGTACCATTTTAAAATTCTGTAATGGATTTGGCTGGGCCAATATTAAAGTTAGTGTGAGGACACAAGTATAGTTTAATTATTTTTATTGCTGATATTTGGAGGCTATTCCCCTGCACAATCCCTCACAGTGGTGAAACTAGAATTAGGGGACTTCCCTGCAGACAAACATGGGGGCCCTCCTCCTTAGAGGGCTAATGACTCTGACTGGCAGATGCATACTTCCCAATACTTACAAAATAGAAAAAAGATATAGGAATCCGCCACACTGCACAGATTTTTTTTCCAACACTGACTTTGTGGCTATGCCAGCAGCAGATGCATACAGTGCACCAAATTACAGGCCCTGTGGTCCCCACCATTTCATGGGTTATTGTGTCCCTAAGCATTCTGTGGACTGTGGATGCCTGGAACAGTGCGGCGTTACCATTTACTTGCAGGCTTGTTGCAGGCCTCCAGGTTACGCTTAGTAATGCCTAGTCTCTCCATTACAGGCTTGATCAGACCACCTAAAGCGTTGTACCCAGGCAAGTAGGATCTGCAAGAGAGGATGGGGCAGTCAGTAGGGTCTAAAACAGGTTTGGATTAGAGTTCTTCCCCCCTGTGCATGTCTGTGATATTAACTGTTAGGTAATTATAGATGATACAATTCACCGACAGCTAAGGGACCAATGGGAATGGCCATTGTATTTGCTTTGAGACATTCAGCTGAAGGGTTTTGATTCTGTAAAAATAGCAGTTTGTTTTTCAGTTTGCCATGTGTTCAGGGTTGGACTGAGGAGAACAGGGCCCAACGGTGCCCCACACTCCCAAAGGTACCTCCGCCGGACGCATCCCCTGCAGGGGCCCCTGCCATGCACCCCTACCCTCCGCAGGGGCCCCCACCGACGTCCTCCCCTAAATGCCTGAATGTGAAACGCATGAGGGGAGAACATCTGCAGCCACCAGGTATTTTCCCAGTGTCCCGGTGGCCCAGTCCGACCCTGCATGCGTTTCAGTATATAAATGAAATGTGGCAGCAGCAAGGGACTGGAGCAGTTTGTCAGAGATAGAGTAGTGGGAACCTATCCATAAAGTAAAGAGTTGGCTTAAACTCGACTGATCCACAGGTAAACCCACAGATTCTGCGGATATAGGGTCAGCCTGAGCACCTCTACTGACAAGTATAAATGGGCTCCAACATTCTGAGACCACCACTTTGCCACTAGCCAGTGCATGGGCACTCAGCCAGAGTATGGGCTCTATTAAACCACACCTCTGGTGGGGGAAGCAATTTTAGGGTGATAGGTGCCCTTTAACTTGTTACATTTGACTCAGTCTGAGCCTGAACATTGGTTCGTCTATGCACTAATGCATTCTATTTTTGCATTATTTTGCATTATATTTTCTGTTTCCAGCCAGTGACAGCTTCCAGCAACTCCTAGAACATGCATTGTTTAACACTCTAACCTCAATGCAGAGGCAATGTAGCTGATGTAGATTTATTGAACAATAAAGAGCAAAATGTGCTTTCCTGTAACACCGATGTAACTAAATCCTGACGTAATGGCCTCTCTTTACCTCAGAACTTCCTGATCTTCCACCTGCTATGGTATATGGATTCCAAAAAGTAACTACTTTGTCATACTACTTTGTCATAGTCTAGGCCTAGGGAATCAGAAAATACCCATAAACACCCGGGTTAAAGAGAAATCCTCCATCCCACAGGGCATAGGTCACACTTATGAGACTTCCTACAAGCAGGACATGCAACCATATCATACTTCCAAGCCATGCAAAACCCCCTGAGCTCTTGTGGGAATTGGGACGTGCCCTACAAGCCTGGCACACCCCTGGCAAGACCTACAGGAGGAACGGGCTAAAATCTCCCTTGAATATATGAAAAAAAAAGAATGTTATGACAATGTAAATGTTTTACCTATAAGTTCCGATCAATTTATTGCTACCCGCTGGATAAAAATATTTACTTGGGGTATTGCTCCCCTCGTTTATGTTGGTTCTTACAACCTACCCCCCCCATTCACATTTAAGGACAACCTTATAGTTCAGCAAGTACTTAAAAACCTAAATCAGTGCTGTCCAACTGGCGGCCCGCGACCCCCCTCTGTGTGGCCCCCCACCTGTCTGGCTGCTTTGATGGCTTACTCTTGTGTAAGCTTTAAATGGTATCAGTACTGTGATTAACTGCCCCCCTGCATGGTTCTCACCTCAGATTCAGGCTGTAATCAGGCTGTATTGTTTAAATATGTAATCCCCTGTGTTGTTCACACCTTTTAATCTCTGCATTGTTCCCCCCCTGCAGTGTTCACACCTCAGGCTCAGTCTGTAATCACCCCCATTGTTCCCCTGTTCACACCTCAGGAGCAGTAGAAACCCACAAATAATCCCTGCATACTACAAAAAGAACATATACTGAGGTGGTACTGCAATTAAAAAGTTTTTTAATATATAGTTATTGTGCAGACTGTAGGAGCAATGCCAGCATTGTGTCACTGTAGGCTGCCTGTGTGTGCCATACACACAGGCATCATAGGGCAAGCAGAGTATGGCACACACAGGCAGGGTAGGGAAGGCAGAGTATGGCACACACAGGCAGGGTAGGGAAGGCAGAGTATGGCACACACAGGCAGGGTAGGGAAGGCAGAGTATGGCACACACAGGCCAAGTATGGCACAAACCAGCCAAGAATGGCAAACACAGTGAAAGTATGGCACATGCAGGCAGGGTAGGGAAGGCAGAGTATGGCACACACAGGCAGGGTAGGGCAGGCAGAGTATGGCACACACAGGCCAAGTATGACACAAACCAGCCAAGTATGGCACACAGGCAGGGTAGGGAAGGCAGAGTATGGCACACACAGGCAGGGTAGGGCAGGCAGAGTATGGCAAGTTTTTGCTGTACTACAACCATTAATATGGGTATGGTCATGTGATAACATGGGTGTGTTCAAGTGGGTGCGGTTTCAAAAAGGGGAGTAGTCAAAACTGGCTTCCATTATCGGCCCTCCACCACGTAGGTCGGAAAAATTCCGGCCCTCAGTACCACAGAAGTTGGACAGCACTGACCTAAATGCTTCCTTGGAAAAGGTCATGCTAAATAAAAAGGCTTTATGTATCCTTTATACAAACAATTTAACAAAATGTGTCTGTTACTACTTATAAGCATCTTACCATTTTGTTTACCAAATGTAAATGTTTTCTTCTTAAAGGAGTAGTTCCCCTTAGTATTACCTTTTGGAAAATTTGAAATTGGTCTTCATTTTTTCATTATTTGTGGTTTTTAAATTATTTAGCTATTTGTTCAACTATCCAGTTTGAAATTTCAGCATCTGTCTGGTTGCTATAGGGTCCAAATTGCCCTAGTAACCAGGCAGTGGTTTGAATAAGAGACTGGAATATAAATAGAGGAGGTTCTAAATAAAAAGATAAGTAAAAAAAATGTTACAATAAAAATAGTTTTTTTATAGTGGAATGCATATATATAAATATAAATATATATTTATACATATATAGCAAAAAAGGGAAAGTTGTGCTCAACCACTACAGTTTAAATCATTAGGCCGGGGCGCAATTAGGTTGCGACCATAAAGTACATATACATATGTGCTCACCCATTATCAATATTAATAGGGCATTAAGACATTCTGTGCATTAAGGTACCTAGGTATGCCTGCCCCTTTACAGCAATATTCTATGTTGTATAGACCTTAAGGGGAAAAAATGTGCAATTTTTATGTGTATCACAGCCCTTTGGACTGTAATAAAAGTCCCTGCATTGATGCTGAGGATTACTGGTGTCAGAATCCTCTGTTCCATAAAAATGCCCTTCTCATAGACCTATACCCTTCAATATAACTGGGTATTGTAATTCATTTATAAGTATATGACCAAGGGGATGAGATAACTTGGGTCTGTTTTTATATCCAATAAGGGGGCCTCTCGGTCTGTGCTGGGCGCACAATTCCAAATACAGATGGAACTTTAGGTGCTAAGGAATTATAACTGTACTGAGCCATCAGTTCAACTGTATGAAGAGGAATAATAAGAAATGAATGGGTGATCTTGAAAGCTATATTTTATTCAAAGTCAAATGCGCATGTGTAATAATAGATTCAGATTTCAGTGCTGTAGTTGATTGTTGGAGGTTCCACCCTCTCGGGTCAAGTGCAATAGTTAATAGATGAGCTTGAATGAAGTTTGCGATACTCTTCAATACTAAGCTCTAATCCAGAAATAGCCCCAAAATTAAAAAAAGTTGACTAACGCGCGCAAAGATTTTCAACTAGTTGGTGCATGTTAGTGATGAGCGAATTTGTTGCGTTTTGCTTCACTGAAAAATTCACAAAAGTACTGGACAATTTGCGAAACGGTGAAGAAGTTGCTAAACGCAACCACGACTTTTTTTGGCGCGGGCCCAATTTTGTGGAAGTTTCCCAAAAAAATTTGCCAATTTGCTCGCTTCATGACATCAAGAATGATACCCACACTGGCATTAACTGTTGTACTGAGTGCCAAGCAGCCATGGTTAATTGACAGGGTGATTAAAGGGATCCTGTCGTCAGAATAAAAAGTGTTTCATTTTCATATGGATGGTGAATTTATGACAAATAGTTTTGCCCCTGCCTTACCGGTGGCAGTAACTGGATGAAATCTAGGTGAGTTGCCAGAATTGAGACAAACCCACTCAGACTTAATTCCAGCAGCCCTGAGATGGCTAATGCTAAGGCCATAAGGAGACCCATCTAGTCACCCTATTTAATTCTGTTATACCCTGAGTCACTTTATGGACCACAGTTAATAGGGCTCTAACCTGCAGCCTTGTGCATGCATAACCTTAACATAACTGCATGCATAATTTCCCTTTGCTCAAGGGCACATTTTAATGAATGTTGGTAGAGCCAGAGCAGGTAGCGTTCCATGGCATGACAGCTGTTGGGAACATTGTAAAATAAGGTTGGGGAAAATAGAAAGGCCAAACGCCTTAATTTCCATTATTCCCTACAGTTACAGTTAGGGTCAGTATTCCTGGTAAACCCAGTATTTATATGGTATGGGACCTGTAATCCTTGCTCAGGACTTAGAGTTTTCCGTATAAGGGGTCTTTCCCTAATTTGGATCTCCATACATTACATAGTTACATAGGGTTGAAAAAAGAGCAGAGTCCACTATATATACAACCACTATATAAAAGATATTAGTATCACAATAGCCTTGGATACTATGCTTGTTCAAGAACTCAAGTCTAATAAAAAATATTTTAAATATTAAACCCAATTGAATTGTTTTGCCTCCAATGAGGATTCATTATATCTAAGTTGGGATCAAGTACAAGGCAGTGTTTTAATATTACAGAGAAAAGGGAATCATTTTTTACAAATGTAATTATTTGCTTATAATGGAGTCTATGGGTTTCCAGATAACGGACCCCATACCTGTACCAAAAACACAGGGGCTTGTTTATGGTTAGTAGGCCCATTGGCAGGTTCTAAAACAAGCAGAATTGCTTCCAAGAAAAAGCATACGCAAATGTGAGCCCCTGTGTGTGCTCGTGTATGGCAGCAGCCTGTGCCAGTTTGCCCACTGTGCCCTCTTCGGTGCATAAGGCTCAAGGTGGAGCTCACACTGGCGCAAGGGCTCTGTACCTATCTCCTGCCTGGGCAGGTATCAGTACAGGTTGGGCACATATTGTGTTCATTTCATATGTGTGATAAACTGCTTGGATAGCAGTGGGTTAAATGATTGTGTTGTGTTGGTACAGGGGAAGCAGTCAGACAAGCACAGTAACTTCTGTACATTTATTATAACATTGCAGGTAAGACTGGCCTGCTCCATACTTGCCCTCAGCTTAGACAGGAAGTGGGAAACAGGAACAGGATAATGGATCATAGACAAAAGGCAAACCGGAAGAATGCCCTTAAAGGAGAAGGAAAGGCTAGTAAAGAGTTAATCTCAAGCTGCAGGCATACCTTCAGTTGTCTCAATAGTGCCCTTAAGTCTCCCCATATTTCTCCCATTCAGAAGATCTGAAGTCAAACAGTTAGAAAAACGCTGAGCTGGGTAGAGAAGTTTCCCATAATGCCTCACGGCTGCACAGACTTGGGGACTTGGACTGTAGGCGGCGCATGCGCACCAGCAGGAGCTCTCCCCCCCAGCATCTGGTTGCCATGGCGACCGCCGCCCTTATAAACAGTGTATGCAGTGTCAGAACAAAACGAGACAGCCAGCAGGCAGGTGCTGGTGAGGGGGAGAGGCAAGCGGGGAGCGTGCGATGCTCACAAGAGACGGCGAGGGGGCTTGTGCATAAAAGAGGATGCGAGCGAGTGAAGCGTGGGGGGGCAGGGGGTGATGACAAAAGGTGCGGACCAGAGCGGGTGGTGGTGCTGACATGAAGACGCAGCTGGGGGTGAATGGTTTTAAGTTATGATTAATGAGCTCAAGCCACATGATCCAGCCATACAAGCTGAACTCTTTAGATGCTACCTCCATACACAGCAAAGGTAACAACACTCTGTTCCTAGCAATGCAGAACGAAACCTTCTGCTTGGGAAAGACTGAATCTTCCTGCAAAATTCACTTATCTTGTGATTAGCCATATCCTACAAAAAATAATGGATTATTAGCAATTACCGTATTTTTCGGACCATAAGACGCACTTTTTTTCCCCCAGAAGTGGGGGGAAAAAGTCCCTGCGTCTTATGGTCCGAATATAGCCTACCGATATACTTTAAAAAAATGTTTTTACTTGCCCATGTGGTCTCCGCAGGGCCCTCCTCTATTTGCAGGCGCTTAGCTATGGCGCTGTGCGCATGCACAATGACGCGCATGCCCATACGCATGCGCGTCATTGTGCATGCGCCAGAGCTAAGCGCCGGTGAATAGAGGAGGGCCCTGCGGAGACCACACGGGCAAGTAAAAACATTTTTTTAAAGTATATCGGTAGGCTATATGCTGGTACAGGTGGGGGGCCATATGTTGGGTGCTGCTGGTACAGGTGGGGGGGCCATATGTTGGGTGCTGCTGGTACAGGTGGGGGGCAATATGTTGGGTGCTGCTGGTACAGGTTGGGTATTAATGCACATAAAATATATTAGGACACTTTGTTTCAGAATCTTTTTTTCTTCATTTCCCTTCCCAAAAAATTGGTGCGTCTTATGGTCCGGTGCGTCTTATGGTCCGAAAAATACGGTAACATCCATATGGGTCTGACACTAGCCACTTTAATGATATTATGTGGCTTCTTTTTTTTTATTATATACCATATATATAGCTGTATATGTAATACAGCAGCCCAGTGAATATCCTATAAAATATATACTTACAAAAGGTGTTTAGTGATGTCATCAGTTAAAAATCGGTTATTAGCTGAAACGTGTAAAATATAAGCATAATATTCACCCGGGATTCCATGACCTATACAAAAGCACTCAACCAGCCTTTTGCCTTTATATGGTGTTGGAATGGCAAATTTTACAATATAATTTATATTATTCTCTATATATATTCCAGGCATATTCCTAGCTCAAGTTAATCCAGCCAGGGAGCTCAAGATAAACAAGTGATAAAGCTTAGCATTTAATATGTTATTACATTAGCGAATAGAGAAAACCAATGAAGAGTGATTTGAATAAACTGCAAAACTGGGCAGCAAACTGGCAAAAGAGATTCAATGTTGAAGTACAAGGATATGCACTTTGGTAAAGTAAATAAAATGTAAGTTATACACTAAGGGGAAGATTTACTAATCCACGAATGGTCAGAAGGCGTCGGAATGCGTTTTTTCACAATGATTGGTATTTTTGCGACTTTTTCGTATGTTCCACGACTATTTCGTCACCGTTGCAACTTTTTAGTAAATAGTCGCGCAAAATACGATAAAGTCACGGCGGCAACAAAA
The DNA here is from genome assembly GCF_000004195.4 of Xenopus tropicalis. NCBI lineage: Eukaryota > Metazoa > Chordata > Amphibia > Anura > Pipidae > Xenopus > Xenopus tropicalis. Next base: position 29,949,519 of record NC_030683.2, read on the forward strand.
AAGTCACGACAAATACGAACAAGTCGCGACGGCGACAAAAAGATGCCAAAATTTTTGTTTCCAATCCGAATTTTTCCCTTTTGGGATTCGGATTCGTGGATTAGTAGATGTGCCCCTAATTGTTAGTGTGTTGGGGGAGTATGATCTGAGTATAAAACCTCAATCACAAATTTTAAAGACTATTTGGACCTAATTATATATCCAGCCCTTAAGAAAGTGAACAAGTGAAGCAAATTCCACCAATGTAAAAACACATCACTCAAAGTCACACCATCAGTGTCGGACTGGCCCACCAGGATACCAGGAAAACTCCCGGTGGGCCCAAGGGTCAGTGGGCCCTTCTGCTCACCCAACCCTCTACCATGGCCATTACCAGTTCTATATGAGAAGAAATGGAAGAAAGGATAGATAATAGTATGTAAAAAGAAGTCATTAGGAAATTAAATAAAGTAAGTGAATAGGGAAGGAAAGTTGATCTGGAGAGTGGGCGTAAGGTCTAAGGTTTTCTGGTGGGTCCTTGGCTCCCCAGCCCGACACTGCACACCATTGGTTGAATTAGCACATGTTTGTACATGTGAGCAGTAACGCCACGGCAAGGCTTCAACCCTGTTACCGGCATTCACACACCTTTCCCTCCGGGTGTAACGCCTCAGAGGAGAGCCAATGGGAATAATTTGCCATTGGCTCCCCTCAACACAAAACATGTCAAACATGACATCACAAGAGGCATCAACTGCACGTGTCTATGAGTCCCACCCGTTGCTCATTTAACTTTAACCTTAACTGATTTAACTAAATTTGCAGGCTAAGGTAAAAAAAACCCTGTCTGAAGCGGCTGGTAATTTGCCTCGGACAGGGAAAAAAACCCTTGGCCTGGAAAAACTATAGAACTTTAGAACTCTATATATATATATATAACTAATAGGGTATGGGTTCTATAGACATGATGTGCAGGAAGGCAAAGCAGGCTGGGATCTTAGTATCTGCTCGCCTTCTTGTTACACCCTTAGCTCACATTCTCTCACACATTCTCTCTTAGAAATAAATACTTACCTGGAACTTACCTTTCGATGAGCCAGATGAGAGACTGCCTCTCATAATTCCAGGCCTGATGTTACCCGGCAGTCTCATACTCTGGGAGATGGAATCCCAGGTGAAGGTGGAGCTCATGGTTGAGACAGGAATCGCAGGAGATGACCTGGCCTTTGTGCAGCAGGTGATGATGCCGAAGCCCACAGATTTGCCAACTTCCCGCCGGTGTTATGTACCTGTGCTACATGTAATTGCATGGTGTTATCATTGGCTGGCTTACATGCATGCCTACATACTTGCTCCAGCCAGGTGGAACTTTGAAATGAGAAGCCGGGAACGATGTTACTCTCCCCTGATGTTGCTTCATCCTCCTGGGGTTCGAGGAATGACAGCTTCTCAGTACATGGCTGGAACAGATCGGGTGATGGCTGCATTAAAAGGGAAAAATAATTTTAATCAACACAATGAAAAATATCTATTATGAACAAAAATGGTCATTGTATTTGCTTTTAGAAGTCTGTATGAAGGTTCTGATTCTATAAAAATAGCAGTTTATGTTTCAGTTTGCCATGTGTTTCACATCACTATAAAAGATTACAACCTTTGTAGATGGAAGTAATATATGGTTTGCCTTTGCAGAGACATATTCCATAGATTTCAATGCTACAATGCCCCTAGTGGTCATAAATATACAGAGCTTTTTCTTTTGTACAGAAAACTCCATTTTGTGATATTGTGGGGCTGATTTTTAACAGATTAAACTGAGGAATCCAGAAGGTTCAGTGATTTAATCATCACATTACCTGCCCCCCCCATAGAGCATCCCTTCTGCCTTATGTGTATAGGTTTTCCATGGGCTGCCATGGCTGTGTGAGTGTGGGGACTTGTGATTTTAATACTTAAATATAAGTTCCACAAACTAAACCCACTGCTTCTGATTCACCTTTTTCACTAGTCAGTGCTATTCACCCAGGGTATAATCATTTGTGATTTGTATTCCCCAACCATGTACTTACTGTTTTCGGCTGGTAGGGGGGTTGTAACTTTCCCTCTTCCAGTGCCACCCAATCGATGCCTTTGTAGAATGGGTGGCTCCTGATGTCTCCCCGAACACCAAGGCGCTGCTTCCGATCCTTTTGTAGTAGCTAAAGGATCAAAGGAAAATAATTTGAATCCCAGTAACTGAGCGGAAATGGCACATAAATATATTTGTAAATGTAGCAATGCTTCTATCCCACGGTTGTACCCACCTTGCCCAGAAGATGTGTTAAATCTTCATCCAGCCAATCAGGTATCTTTGGCTCATGGAATTTGATGGAATCCTTAAGCTGGTCGGGGTCACTGTTGTAAAAGGGCGACTGTCTGGTGGCGATTTCACAGATGGTGACACCAAATGACCACCAGTCTACTGCTGCGTTATAGGCTTTTCCATGTAGAATCTTAAAAAGAAAAAAAAATCACTTACCAAGTTGCAAAATGGCACCTTTGAGGTATGTCTACTGGGATAATATAGGCAACAGAGTTTAATGGATTCAGCTGATCACAGAGTGTATGGAGTACAATGAGTAATACATGAGTACCTATATAAATATGAACATGGCTGTTAAAGGACAATTAAAGGGTAATACACTGTGGGGTTTCCATATGCACCTCCCAATGTATCTAATTGCCAACTCTTTTTGCCAGACTGGTGCTCCTATTACAAAAAAATTGCATCTGGGGACCTTTGGTATTAGGGTCCCACAGGCAACTTCTTAGTACTTCCCGAGCCTCCCTTGCATATGAAAATGTAACAATCGTATGTATGCACAAATCTAGGAGTCTGAAGAAACCACAAGGGATCCTTGGGAAATGTAGGTAACATGGCGGCCTTGTGCTTATAAAGAATGATCCCTGCAATGTTTTACAATCAGAAGCACTGGTGTGGGGAAAAAGTTCCTAACCTTCCCCCCCTCCCCCCCCATGTATTACTCTTTCCTTATTAGTCCAATAGTGGGACTTCTATGACTTCAACTGGAATCTTTATTCTGCTCTTTTGTCCTCCTGTACTTCTTGCTTTTATTGTTAATAAACGGAAATTGCATGTCTCACCTCCGGGGCCATATATCCCAGGGTTCCGGCCCAGCCAGTGGTGGCGTCGTCCTCAAAGATGCTCTGCTTTGCCACGCCGAAATCTACAATTTTAACATGTCCTTGATGGTCCAATAGGACATTCATGGGTTTAATGTCTCTGTAATATAGAGATTAAAGGAGTTACAGAAAAGTAGGGCTGCTGATTTGCAGAGCAACCTGTGTGAGGCCTCTGCTGTAGAATGTTACAGGAATAAATCTATACTGACCGATGGATGATCCCAAGGCCATGGAGGTATTGCAGGCCGCAGATCATCTCCGCAGAATGGAACCTTTTAGACAGGGAAATAATGGTTAACGCCATTCTCCTGTAATACATTAGCTTTCTTTTGAGAAAATGAGATACAAATTGACTAAATTTGAATATGATGCTCCCTAGTGCCAAAATGTACATATTGTATTATCCCTCCCTCTTATAGGTGCAATTGATATAAAGCTATGTATTAGTGATATTGTACTAGCACCATGTAATACTTACCGTACTCTGTCCATGGGTAGCATCCCGTGCCACTTCAGCTGATCCTCAAGGCTGCCCCCACTCAGGAACTCCATCACATAGAAGGCATGCCGCTGGTTACACAGACAAATGGAAAGAGTCAAAGGGGAGAAGAAATGGCAGAACACTTACACAACATAGGGTAGTACCCACTCCTGTACATGCTGCACAAAAAGAATAAAATGATACAATAGGAATATATGGAATCAGCTAGATAATATTGCGGGCAGTTGATGGGTTCCCTGCATGTTGTTATTAATCTCTGCAGGCAGAATGCAGTACTGGATATATAAATCCTGCATGAACATGTATGGGGAGTGCAAGGCAAGCAGGCCGTATATAATGTGTATAATGGCATTAGGAAGGGTTTTGGAATTGTACTGTATAATCTGTTTGGTTGTTATTTAGAGCCAAGTAATTTGTGATGGCTATAATTAGTAATGGGCAAATCTGTCCTAAATGGCAATATGGAGCCAATGTCTTACCTGGGTTTGAAAAGCGGCATAGCCTTGGCAAAGGAACGGGATGTGCCTGACGATGTTCAGCACCTGAGACTCGGTGAGAAGGCTGTTGTAATTAGTGGCCTCTTTTTTAGGGATGGATTTGACAGCCACATATGCCTTCTTGTCTCCTAATGATGCCAACATAACCTTAGAAAAAGGAAGAAAAGAGTTAATATTACTGTGTATTTAAGCCCTGAGGTGGAAATATTATTCAGATTTGGATTTTGTTTCTTATCACATGATTGGAAATCGGCCCAGAGCACCCATTCTTTTTGCTTTCTACCTCATTTAGGATTTAAACCCTACAAAAAAGATCTGAGCCTAATGGGAACCAATCACTCACTTTGCCGAATCCTCCTGATCCCAGCAGGGAGTAGAAGTTGTAGCTGGAGATACTGAGCGGGTTTGGCCTTGAAGGTTCAGCTTGTGCGCTCACGGGTTCGGCTCCTCCTAGAGAAGAAAAGAGATTTTATTTCCTGCTCATAGAACAATAATAAGTTATATATACTGCTCCCATAGGTAATAATTCAATAACTAATAGTTAATTTTGCTGTTCCCTTATACTGCACCTAAAGGACTTTTCCCTAACAGCACAGGAAAACGTTGGCTAATGGCTAATGATAGACACATTGTGGCCCAGGGGAAAAAAAATCCACTTCTGGTAACATTAAGAGCCAAAATTCAGATTTTTAAAATTATGTCTCAAATTGTGGTATCCAAAATTTATGGAGTTGATATTGTTGCTATGGCCAAGGCACATGTCAAATGGTCATATAAGGCACCTAGGCCACAGGTACAGCCAAACTGATAACAGAAAAAAAGATATCCTCTCAGGGAAACCAGTATTGGGAATGGATTTAGGGATAATGTTGATGGGTCACTGTAACATTATATTGTGGCCCCATTGTACTAATATATATTGGGTAGCTCAGTGTTTTGCTAGTGGCTTTAATGTAAAATGATATGCCAGGCCCTCTGTGCAGATATATGCTGGGAGTGTCTGCACCATTAGATGCTGTACTAGTATTTAGCAATGATTTGATTGATTGATATGGGTCTCTTCACTGGTGCAGTATAGCACTTAAGTTTGAAAATCAGCCCTATAGGATTAGGTAGTAAGTAGTGCAAAGTTGGCCCTTGTGCAATTTATTATAATTGTTATATTCTAAAATAAATGGATGTATACATTAAACATACCAGAATATATACAACAACAACAACCAAAAACAATACAAGAGGTAAAGAGGGCCCTGTCCTAAAGATCTTACAATTTTAAAATGCAATTTACTTTAGTACTAATGTTAATATCAGGGTCATAAACAGCAATTGCCCCAGTAAATTAGTGGCAGTTGGCAATCATGTGGGCTGCTCTTTCTTTTAGCCATTTTTGAGTGATTTCTTACCTTCATCAGTCTCCTCCCTTCTTCGTTTCTCCTCGCTGCAGCATTCATCTGACAGTTGTTCCTCTGAACTCCTCTCTCTCTTCTTCTTCATCTGTTCTTCTCCATCTTCTTGATCTTCTTTTCTTGTTTTCCACTTTTTTGAAGGGCCTGAATTGCTAGAGTCAAAATAAGTCCTTTTCTTTTTCAACTTGTCCTCTTCATCTTCCTGATGTTTTCCTTTTCTTTTCTTCTCATTTGATGGCTGGGGGTCCAACTCTCCGTTATCAGAATGAATGCTCTTGCTCCTCAACTTGTCCACGTCATCTTCTTCACATTCTTCTCTTCTTTTCTTCTCTCTTGATGGTTGGGGGTCTGAATCAGAATGCGGTCTCTTCATCTTCTTGTGTGGAAATTTCTCCTGCTTCTTCTCTCTCTGAAGTCTTCTCAGCAACTGTCACTTTCCAACGGTTGAGGTCTCTTGCCCTGTGGCTGGTGCAACATTATGACATCACCAACTGGACACAGGCTGTTAGATACCATTGTAGCACAGAGCCAGGTACATATCCCAACATGGGCACAGGCTGTTAGATACCATTGTAGCACAGAGCCAGGTACATATCCCAACATGGGCACAGGCTGTTAGATACCATTGCAGCACAGAGCCGGGTACATGTAGAGTCAGTTACAACATTCCTTATTATCTTATTAGGGGTAGTGTGGGCTCAGTGGGTTTTGGGGATAATTTCCTTTTAAACCAGCAGGCACAGTGATTACTTACAGAGTCCATAAGTGTAGGAAATGCAACCAGTGAGCTCCATATATTCTTATACTTATTGTATAAATGTTACAATCAATTTGTCCAGTCTGTAATCGAAATTTAGAGTCTGAGATTTAAAATCAGTCACATCCCATTGACCTCCTTGGGGCCCAATACTTCTTAACCCCATTTATTGCCCTTAATGGAAGGAGTCCTTGAAAATAAATAAATACACAGATGGGGAACAGTTAGCATTTGGGTCTCTTTGCTCACAATTTCCCTCCATGTCCCTCATTAGCACACATGTTTGAAATGAATGCCGTGCTATGGTGCCAGTCTGGGCACAGGTGTCACTTACTTATCTGTAAGGGCTGTGACAGGCGGGGAGATTAGTCACCCACAACAAATCTCCCTTGTCGCAGGCGACTAATCTCCCTGAAATGCCATCCCACTGGCTAGAATGTGCTGTTAATCGCCGGTTGGATGGCAAACGTGGCGCCGCGATTTCCCAAAATTGCGGAAGTTTCCTCTCAATGCCATCCCTCCGGCGATTTACAGTACATTCTAGCTGGTGGATGGCATTTCAGGGAGATTAGTCGCCCACGACAAGGGAGATTTGTCGCGCGGCGACTAATCTCCCCATCTGCCACGGCACTAAGTGGTGTGAATCAGGTGTTATGCACAGGAAACAGTTGTATGTTCAAAGTTTGTTTCAAATAATTTATAAATGTAATTGTGACTGAAAGCAGGGGCTGTTTATTCCTTTATTTTCTTTGGTTCTCACTACTGAAACAATGGCAGTGCTCCTCCTGGTCAATCAGCTACCTTCTGAAACACTGCAGAGAAAATAAAGCAGCTGATGCTGGTTTTAATAACAATTACATTTATAGTTGCTTTAAAACCAGTAAGAATGTGACATGAAGGTATAAGGGACAGTTGCTTAGAATCACATTTTCTAAAGGGGCACCCTACTGGTCAAACCCTGAAATAACCTCCAGGCTACCCCAGAAAACAGCAGTAATCTCCTACATTTCCCCTTTATCTATGTGCCTAAGCAAGGTGCAAGTCTAAAAAAATCAATTAAACATTAAATAAACCTAATAGAATTGTTTTGCCTTTAATAGGGGTTAATTATATCTTAGCTGGGATCAAGTACAAGGTACTGTTTTATTATTACAGAGAAAAAGGGAATCATTTTTATAAGTTTGAATTATTTGATTAAAATGGAACCTATGGAAGATAGCTTTCCCATAATTTAGAGCTTTCTGTATAATGGGTTTCTGGATAATGGATCCCATACCTGTATTTTTCATTTACGGGTATGGGATCTATTAGCCAATGATTGGAATACCTTAAATTTTTAAAAATCAAAATAAACCCAATAGGATTGTTTTGCCACCAATATGAGTCCATGGAACTTAGTTACCATCAAGTACAAGTACTGCTTTATTATTACAGAGAAAAAGGAAATTATTTTTAAAAATTAGAACTATTTGCTTAAATTTGACTTTATCATTTTACTTTTAATACACAGTAGCAGTGATGAGCAAAAATTTTCGCTAGTTTGGAAAATTCCACATTTTGCCATTGGCAAATTTTTTTGCAAAACGGGAGCAAAAATTCACCTTGAAAAAAATTCACAGAGCGAGGAAAAAGTCCTTTATAGTCCCCAGTAGAACTGTTATCTAGGGATCAATGGTGGATTGCACTTTCCTGTTTTTGTCTGCAACGGGTGACTAAGACTAGATAAGCAACATTACAACTACTGTACAACTAAAATCTATACTATTAGCCAAAATGAATGAATATTTATATTTATGAATATTATTTTTGATAACATTTATTTATAAAAAATGATCTGGCTTAATGCAGTTATTGTGAATAAAACCATAATTTACAGGAGAAACACTGATTGGATGGGGCAGCAGAAGTGCAAGAGCACTAAGGCCAACAAGAGTGGAACAGTGGAACGCACAGCAATTTTAGCTGTTTTTTGCTTGAAGAGCTGGGAGCTGACAAAAACTGAGGGCAAGCAGGGCAACAAGCAGGGCCGCATTTACCTACGGTTTCCTAGGTCACTTGCACGCCGCCTCCAATGCACTCTACTCTTCCCCCCATGCGTGCTTGCTCACCCTGTGCTTGGGCCCCCTCCATTCCCTTGCATCACCTCCTGTTCTGATTTGCTGCATTGGGGACTGGGCGGGAGGGAGACTTAAACAGCTGTAAGAAATCTCCCATCCAATGGAGCCCCCATATCTTTGCTGCCCTTGGCCCGAGCTTTTGTGGCCTGCCCACATATCTGGGATTGGCAACAAGGGACATTTACACAGCGATTTGAGACAGACATTTGCCAGAATCCAGAGATACAGACCATTTCAGCCTCATGCATACCCCCCAACTGTCCCACTTTCCTCGGGACAGTCCGGTTTTTATAGCGCATCCCGCTGTCCCGGATAGTTCAATGAATGTCCTGCACTTCCGGGACATTCATTGAACTATCAAGCACAGCGGGATGCGCTGTCTGTACCCGATACGTCGGCTTCTTCTGCTGCTCTGCAACTTGTGCGGTGGTGCCAGGCCCTTTTATAAGGTTGTGTTCCGTCGGTACGTTTGACGTCATACACATGGGGCGCAACCTTATAAAAGGGCCTGTCACCGCCGTATAAGGAGCAGAGCCGCAGAAGAAGAAGGAGCGGCTGTGTACGGCAGGGGTTACTGTGTAAGGGGGGGCTACTGTGTATGGGGCTACTGTCTATAAGGGCACTTACTATGTGGGCATTGTCTATGGGGGCTATTGGGGGCATTGTGTATGGGGGCTACTGTCTATGGGGGCTATTGGGGGCACTGTGTATGGGGGCTACTGTCTATGGGGTCAATTGGGGGCGCTTTCTATGGAGGGGTATTGTCTATGGGGGTGCTTTCTATGGGGGCACTGTGTATGGGGGGTACTGTCTATGCACATTTGTGATGATGTCACATTAGACACGCCCACACTGGATCGGCGGTGCATGCAACAATCCCCCCGCAGACAGTCTCTGGGGGTTGACAATCCTGCCATAGGCATGACCCCCATCATCCCTATGTCCAGCTTGTCTTTAAAAGGCCAGTTATGTTACTGTTCCCTACAGCATTGTGCATAATGTAGGGGAACTCAAAAGTCAAATTAAATGAGTAACACTCGGTAAGGGCCACCCTAATCCCAAGGCTGTGTGCCAATTAAAGTTATAGTTTGGATTCCAAACTATTTAAAACAAATGTTTTAGTCTGTTCTCACTACCCCTCCAAATAATGAATCAAAGAATATAGTTATAACCAAAAGAATCATTCAGAAACACATGAGAAATTAGAAGTGAGACTGACCAAACTATATTTGAATCGTTTCTTCTCTGTGCCAATGACACTTCTACAATACATAGTAATAATAATAATTTTGGATTTTCCAGACATTTCTAAAAGGTACTGCTTCAGACTCGCTGACAGTATGTACTTTTAGAAACCAGACAAAGCAATTTACATAGACTTTTCAAATAAATATTTCCTGCGGATGAAATGTTCCTGCTGGTGAACTGAGAGGTGAGAAACGGATCGCTGAAGGATGGAGAACCCCATGAGACACCGTATATTTATAACAGACCAGCCTGAAGACATAGTGGAGATTTCATCATTATTAAACAGCATTAACAGCATTATTAAACATCGAATGGTTCTTTTGGCGCAAGTCTGTTGCCTCTATTGCCATTACTGCCATGTTCAAAGGGGTGGCATTGGTGGCAGCTCCAGGGTTTTCCTATGTCGACAGTTGTTCTTGAAGCAATCATCAGAGCAGATTATAGCTTCACAGAGTAATAGTCTGCTGGCTGCCGGGGTCAATCACCCCCTTTAAAAGCTAGAAAGAATCAGAAAAAGTAGGCAATTATTAAAAAAAAACTATAAAAAATGAAGACCAATTGAAAAGTTTTTTGTATTGTGCTTTTTAAAGTACGGAAAATTCGTATTTGAAAATCTGAAAAAAATCGTATCTGATTGTATAATGGCTGAAAAGTACGATTTTTTCATATCTGAACGATCGTAAAATGCAGGAAAACCTTGCTGACTTTTGTGCATGATTTTGGAAGCCTCCCACTCAATGGCACTCTGCAGCTCCAACCCGGCCCAAGGAAAGTCTCCCATAGGGCTCAATGGCACTCTGCAGCTCCAACCCGGCCCAAGGAAAGCCTCCCATAGGGCTCAATGGCACTCTGCAGCTCCAACCCGGCCCAAGGAAAGTCTCCCATAGGGCTCAATGGCACTCTGCAGCTCCAACCCGGCCCAAGGAAAGTCTCCCATAGGGCTCAATGGCACTCTGCAGCTCCAACCCGGCCCAAGGAAAGTCTCCCATAGGGCTCAATGGCACTCTGCAGCTCCAACCTGGCCCAAGGAAAGTCTCCCATAGGGCTCAATGGCACTCTGCAGCTCCAACCTGGCCCAAGGAAAGCCTCCCATAGGGCTCAATGGCACTCTGCAGCTCCAACCCGGCCCAAGGAAAGTCTCCCATAGGGCTCAATGGCACTCTGCAGCTCCAACCCGGCCCAAGGAAAGTCTCCCATAGGGCTCAATGGCACTCTGCAGCTCCAACCCGGCCCAAGGAAAGTCTCCCATAGGGCTCAATGGCACTCTGCAGCTCCAACCCGGCTCAAGGAAAGTCTCCCATAGGGCTCAATGGCACCCTGCAGCTCCAACCCGGCCCAAGGAAAGTCTCCCATAGGGCTCAATGGCACTCTGCAGCTCCAACCTGGCCCAAGGAAAGTCTCCCATAGGGCTCAATGGCACTCTGCAGCTCCAACCCGGCCCAAGGAAAGTCTCCCATAGGACTCAATGGCACTCTGCAGCTCCAACCTGGCCCAAGGAAAGTCTCCCATAGGGCTCAATGGCACTCTGCAGCTCCAACCTGGCCCAAGGAAAGTCACAATACGAAACTTTCGTACTCAGCGCGACAATACGATTTTGTCGCACTTTTTTGTTTGTACTTTTTTGGTCGCAAAGTATGAAAAAGTCGCAGAAAATATGCAAAAGTTGTAACCTTTAAAAAAATATGAATTTTTTGTATTCGGACCAGTCATACTTTGATGAATGTGCCCCTATCTGTCTGTTTCCCTCTCTCTATGAATTGTGGAGTTGATTCTTGTAAACGTATTGCCTCTACAGATACAATAAGTAGTAGTCTTTGTGGTGTGCTTGTGGTTGTGGTTGTGCTTGGGCATAAACAACATATCCCCCATCACAAACAATGACCCAGAGTGCTGCAAATGTGTGCCAGTTGGGTGTGTTGGAATCAGATCTTTGCAATTCATAAAGAAAGTGCAATGCTGGGGTTTATAGCTCATACACATAGATATTTTGGCACAAACCCAACAGACTCTTATGATGAACACAAGGTTAAACAGACAGTGAATGGGATCACCAGATTTCCTTTGTAGAATGGAGGAGACCAGATAGCTGTGAACTAAAAATACCAGAGACAGGTCAGTTCTTGTCATCTCTTCAAGGGCCACTCATTTTTTGAATGCAACACCAATAACAGAAAGCAACTGGGTTGAACTGAACTGCTGCAGAGATGGAGCAGAAATCAAAGCTTCTCTTCACTCAAACTCAGTGATGTTACTAGAAGTTAACCAGCCCCACCATTAGTTCAGTTTTGATCCCCCAAAACTCCAGAAACAAGATCTTTATTAAAAACATATATTGCAATTGCTCATGTCTGGGATTGTAGGATATATCCAGGCACTCAAGCAATTGTTCTAGGAGCCTAACAAGCCAGCCCACCAACAAGGCCCCAGTTCTAATGCAAAGTGATTCTGTCTTGTTACTCGAAACCAGGGAAAAATTTGTGTCTGTAAGTTACCCTCCCATCTAGATTGTAAGCTCTACGGGGCAGGGACCTCCTTCCTCTTGTGTCCTTGATTCTTAACTTGTTGCAACTGTACCTTGTATTTATTTGTATTTATTATCATGCTTTGTATTTATCCATTATTGTTATAATGTATGAATTTATTGTTCTACTGTACAGTGCTGCATACATAGGGATATACATACATACAAAATCTGAAAAGCAGCAAAAATGTGTGAAATGCTTTGAAATCAATGGATGTTTTTGTGTTCAAGTATTGAAGGCAATAGGCGTTTTTTCACTGCATCAAAATGCTTTGAAGTCAATGGGAATGTCTTCTCAGCATGTATTCTTGCATTCTTTTGTTACAAAATTTTTCCCTGTAAATTTTTGCCTCTGTTTTTCAACAAAAAAAAGTTTTTAGGTTAAATGCAGAATTTGATGTGAATCCATACCTGAAGAATAAAATAAGGTCATCACTATCCAGTACCAAACAAAAGAGAAACAAAACCCTCCATGAATACAGCACCGCCTGCATTCAGTCAGCACTATTTTCACGAGAGGCAGACAGAGGCATGTAGGTGTCCCCCTTCCGCCCCCTTACCCTGTACCCCGTTTAAATGACCCTAATGTGTCAGTCAGACAGAGCCCATTACTCAATGCCTGCCCTATAACAGGCAGTAAGGATACAGCTGCCTTGTGCCCAATAGGGCTGCTCCGCACAGAGCTCTGGATTTCCAACCTGTTGCTAGGCGCAGAGCACTGGGAGACGGATGAAGCTGCTTTCAGATTTATAGTGTAATGTACTCTTTACAATGCTTATATCCTGTTATGTAATCAAGTGTTAATGGAAAGTTTAAATACAAAAATAAAATTGCAATGTTTGTAGATGTTTGGTTCCAAACCGACAATTAGTAAATGCTACTTGCTAATTGGTTACTATGGGTTTCTAGACCTGAGGCATGGTCTACATTACTATCAGTATGTGAAAACAGTACCGATATCCAAATAAATCATATATTATAGTACAGATGTGTCTAGAACTCCAACTATTTCTTTAATCAACACACTAGAAGCCGGGTTAATTAAAATACATTCATTTTTGTCCAGAACCTTGAAATCTGGGTAGAATCCAAAGTAAATGAACCCTAAATCAGTGTAATATCCCACTCCTATGCTGGTGTCAGTGATTTATGGCATGATGGGAAGTACACTGGGATCATAGTGTTATTCTTACCACTCAATGAGAAGGAACGGTTCCCACGCGCAGGATAAAGCTATCATTGTTGTCTGCCCTAATAGCGTGGGTCATCTGCGGAACGCCATATTCATATTTAGGAATTCAGGAAAGTTTCCTGGTATTAATTATAACAAACTCCCTTGTAGGAGATGTTTAGAAAGAGGAATAATATACACCCAAAACTTCTAATGGTCTAATCTGTGTGAATAAGGCAACATTCATACAGTCCATGACTTATATTGGCCATCAGTGATATAGTTCCATATTTTATAGAAGTCACATTTCTCCCAGAGGATGATGGAAAAATATTTTTGAGGAAATGGGCTGAGCAAAGCCAGCTGAGCTCCATTCTGTAAAGGATATCTATTTAGAAACAATGAATTGGTAGAACCTTATGCTGGGTGCTTCTCTGAGCACTTTTTTAATTTTCTCTTTTCAGCAGTTTCTGGAATATTGTTACGGTATTTATATAGCACAAACACATTTATGCTGAGCTTTACAGAGAACATTATTTACTACTCAGTGGAGCTTGCAACCTATGGACCCTACTATATCCCTACACAGTAGGAGTCAATTAATCTACCTGTATGGGTTTGAAGGAAATCCACATAGACACAGGGAGAACATACAAGTACCTTTACAGGTAGGGCCCAAGATGGAATTAAACTCAGGGCTCCATAAGTCAGAAGGGCTAATTTTCAAACCTGCCTGATCGATATCTGGCTGATGACGGTCGGGCAAGCCTATCGTTAGTGCCCATACACGGGCCGATAAGCTCCTGAAATGGTCTAAGGGACCAATATCGGCAGCTAGAATTGGCCCGTGTATGGGCACCTGTGGGTTAAAGGGATACTTCACCTTAAAATAACATTTAGAAGTATGTACACAGTGATATACTGAGATAATGTCTTCATTTTTATGGTTTCTATATTATGTCTCTCCAGAAATTCAGCAGCTTCTGTTTCTAGGGTCCAGTTAACCCTAGCAACCAGGCAGTGCTGTAAATGAGAGACAGGAAGATGAATAAAAGGATTAATAAAAGGATAAGTAATAAAAAAAAGTAACAATAACCTTAAAATTGTAGCCTCAACAGGCAATAGTTTTTTTGGCTGGCGAGATCAGTGACCCCCATGTGAAATGTGGAAGGAGGCAGAAGAGGAAGGCAAAAAATGTAAAAGCTATAAAAAAAATTACAAATTGCTGGGAACATGCTCTTCTATAGCATACAAAAAGTTAACTAAGATGAACTACCTGTTTAAGCAAACTCAGAAAGTGCATAAAAAATATACATTTTTTATATTTGTATAAATAGGGTCACTGACACTGTGGGCCATCAGAAATTGCTGTTTGGCCAAGCTTGCTATTAGCGGTCTAAAACTGCTATTACCTCATAATAATATGTCTATTAATGGAAACAGCAGAAGTGCTCACAAGACCATTCCGAAAAACTTAACATCAATTTACTTTTTGGGGTTTAGATCCCTTTAATAACATATTTCTAGTGATGAGTGAATTGCCAGACATGGATTCGCGTCGAAATTCTGCATTTTGATATCGCCTAATGTTTTTGCGAAACTGTGTCAAAAATGTGCTGGGGCAAAAAAATTTTGCCTAGAAAAAATGCCCATTGAATGTATTTGGATTGAGGAAAAACATGTGTGCAACAAAAAAAGTCATGCGGTAGAAATGAGAAAAAACACCCATTGACATGGGCAGTAGGAATGAGAAAATCCAGTGGAGTTGTGAGCCAGGAACTGGGAACGATAGGGCCATGACAGGGCTAGGAAGGAGGTAACTGGAAGAGGGTGATAGGGATTATGGGAGTTTCCTGGGCTGCTGTGGGGATAGGAGGAGACACGAGGAGTTAAAAGGGGAAGGAAGTAAAGGGAAGTGTTCTCTTTTACCTTGAACAGCTCCTACTAGGCATCCCCAGAAAAAGGGGGTACCGGTGTAAAAGGGGCATTAGAGCGGCATCGCAGTAGGTGAGGCTCCCCTTGGGGGGGGGGCCGGTGATAGTGGTATCAAGTGTAGGGCATAACAGGGGTTAGGCCTGGTGGAAGGGGCGTGAGTTACGGAGGAAAGCTGTGTCCTCTGTGACTGGAAAACAACTCTCTATGATGTTAAGAAATTAAAAAAGGCTAGTATCTTTTCTATACAGATCTCTATTTATAGAGAGCAGAAATGCTAAAAGTTAAATATAACCATTATTTCTACTCTGCCTACCACCACCACAAATACAGAGCAGTAATCTCTCTCTCAGATGGAATGAACAGAGCCAGACAGAACTACTCCATAAATCAGTGCAAGAGTTCAAGTCTCTGTCCTGTTGTAACACTCTGGAGGAAGATTTAAAACAATTAAAGTTTGTTCCCTGAGTGAGTTAACTTTGCCTTTAATGCAAATAGTCTCTGTTCATTTAGGCAAAAGATTCCACGTGACTCAGTGTGGCACATGTACAGAGAGAGAGAAAACAAAATAACTGTTATCATTGGAATTTTTTGGAAATGGCCTTTTTTGGCACTTCTGCGTTTAATAAAAGCTCAATTCTTTCATTGCATAAGGATTACTTGTTGGCCTACAGATAAGCTTGGACATCCTTTCTCATCCATCTTATTGTCTGGTACGTGTCTGTTAGCTATTACTTTCTTGTTTCTTCTTCGCGGTGAAAATATGTTAACAGGTTGGTGTCCAATTAAAAGAACACTAAAGGGGAAAAAAGGACAACATCTTGGCACCGTGGAACAACAATAATTCATGACAGGCGATGAGTAACGTGGTCATCTGGGTTTAGCACATATTGACTGTATTAAACAACACAGCTATTTGTGGAGAGATGCTGTAGTACAACACTGACTATTTCTACAGCCAAAGGTGAATTCTGTTGCATAACACATGCTCTTTAGGGATATCTTCTTCCAAAACCCACAGATCTTCCCCTAAACCCACAATAATATCAGATTATGTGAGGACATATTTGATAAGGGAGAATAAGAACATTAAAGAAGTTGAAGTTGGCCATACATGCCCCAGTAAACACCCCCAGTACCATGGATGTTGTTCAGTTTGAAAGTTTTATCTGCTGTTGCACCATGTTGTCCAGTGTATGGCACATCAGCAGACAAGGTTAGACTGGCCCACCAGGATACTGGGGAAAATCATGGTGGGCCATGACCCTGTTGGGCCCAGTCTGCAAGCCAGCTCTCCCCAACCACCACCGCTTCCCACTCTACTGCTGTGTGTTCCAATGTGCAATGCAGGAACATCTTTAATTTTTAACAGCAAAGTAAGCAGCATACAGGAGCAAAATCTGCAGCAGCTGGGGGTGGAGCAGGAAGTGGTGGCAGCTGGATGGTGGGCCCTTGAGTCGGGTACTCGGTGGGCCTTGGGTACCCCAGTCTGACTTTGTCTTTACTTCGTCTTTACTTCGTGCTGATCCAATAGCTGTTAGCCAAAACAAACAGAGCAATAGAAAATTAGCCATTACATGTACAGCCTTTATATGTCTGGCTGGTGGGCCAATCAGTTGGAGGCAATATCTACCTAGACCAGCTCCATGTCCGGACTTGTGGTGGCTGACTGTGATATGACTGTGATATGACTTATCTGTTTAGAAGGATTATAATTGTGTGCATTCTGATTTTTTTTTTAATTCCCAAATCAAATTGCATAGAAAAGCTGTAATTGAGTAGAAAAGCTGTAATGAGTTTTGCATCTCTTCTGCTCTGGTAGCCTTGCTTGACAGATAGAAGTCAGATGTTGGGAAAGCTTGTGCTGTTGGCTCCTAGATTGCTATGGTTAGGATTTTGGGTTTGGTACAGGCCTCTTGGGCACCCGTCCAAGTCCAAATGCTTGTACAACAAAAACACATGACAGGCTGATGCAATAGTAGCGATATCATTTACTGATAACTATCCGGCTGTTTGCTGAATCCACACATACACAAAAGCATTTCAGAAACCTTCTCACTCACACAGCACATCCCAACCACATGTAATATTATATACTGTATATCACACACTTAATGTATAAAAACTCTTTCTTTTTCAGCTAAAGGACAGCAACACCAGTTTCACAATTTATACAGCATTGTATATATAACAGTACTCACTTTAGAAAGTGCCTTACATTTAGAGGACACTATTAGAATAACCTATACCTAACATAATCTACCCTTATGTCCTGGTAATATTTCTCATTAGAGCTTATTACAGCACATATTCATTATTATTATTATGGGTTTATACATTGGACATACAGAGTAACATATAAAGCAATCAATAACCGATACAAGAGGTGAAGGGAGCCCTGCCCAAAAGAGCTTATTCATGACTTTAATTCTGCACTGGCTCTAACCTCACTCATAGGGTCCCCTTCAATAACTGATAATCTTCTATGGGGCCTACTCTTAATATTCATTCTCCCTTTCCTCACTCAGCAGGACGTGGGAGACATTACCCAGTCTATTTAGGACCACATGGGCCACAGCCTCCCATAAGATGTGACATCAATATAGTGGGACTCCTCTAAGCTCACTGTTCACCCTAACAAACATCATCCTTTGTTATTATTATTATTATTCACATTTATTTATAAAGCGCCAACATATTCCGCAGCGATGTACAATATATGGGTTTCATACATTAGACATACAGAGTAACATATAAAGCAATCAATAACCGATACAAGAGGTGATGAGAGCCCTGCCCAAAAGAGCTGTTCTCTGACCCTGTGTGTCCTGTACATTATCACTGACTACTGGGCAACCCAGTGGGGATCTCTGCCTGGTGCTTCAGACAGTCTAAACCTGACACTCATATAGGTTCCTAAAATTCCCTTTAGCCAGACTCTTAAAAAAATATATAGAATTACAGGTATTTTTGCATGTCTCCGCTGAGAGCTCTGACATGTCAAACTATCAAAGAATGCATACACTACAAATTCCCCAGCAATGTGAAAATCCTTCTCATGAAGGGAACACTGTGGGCCATAATACTGGAAGCCACAGAGCAGATTAGTTGTTGAATGGGATACTGTACCCAGCTCTTAAATTAAAAGGGACATATTTCTTAAGTGTTAGTAAATATAGAAGAGCGTAAATATAGAAATGGGAATATTTATTATCAAATGTATTAAAATATGAGTTTTGGAAAAAGGTGGGCTGAGCAGCATTGCTGCACCAGGCAATGTGACTTGGGCAAACACCCTGCCAGCCTCGCATTTGCAATTTTCACAATAATGCACTTCTATTCAAATGTATTTGTTTGGAGGTTTTAGAGTCCAAGAAGTCTTGAAACAGGAAAATGGACTGATCTTCAGTTTTGAGTCCTTTTGTTTTCCACTACTGCCAATATTCCCACGCTCCATAGCCCTTTATGTTAGATTGTAGACTCTACTGGGGGGAATGATGTTTAATTTTTGTAAAGTGCCGTGGAAATGTGTTGATGCTATATAAATACCAGGAAAAACATTTTCTTAGGGATGAGAAATTCTACCCACTCCGTGGAATCTTTTAGTGTAGTATGGAATTGTTAGCTCCTTCTTTTAAAGCTTTTGGAACCAGACCAGTAGAAAGTTCTAAAATCTTTTTCTTTTATTTGCATGTCAGCACCGACCAGGCTTTGGGTATTTCTACTGCCATTACCCAGGTACTCTTATTAGCCCTTATTGCAAGTCTTTTGTTTGCTGAACTTTTCTCATGCTCTAGTGCTGATATATTAGTGACATTTTTGGTTATCCTTACTAACATTAGCTAGAGCTGATCATGTGATCGGAATATGTTGCTGAGCTAAAGGGTAGACTAGAGGGGCTATAGTTGTGTCAATAAGAATACCATATTGAAATAGTGTCCATCTTGTTGCCACAACCCATCCAAGTACTGTAGCATAGTGATGTGGGGGTTGACCCCCAACCTGCGGGACCAATGAGTTTACCCTTAGGTCAGGCAGTTTAAAGTTTTGGGCAACCATTGCAGGTTCCAGTTGGGAAAATGCACTCTTCCTCTACTCCCAAAACATCAATATGCCTGGCGTATCATGGTGACTTTACTGAAAATCGTACTAACTCCATTGCAAGTTCTCTTTTTACCATAAAACTGTAGTAGGGAAAATCTGCTAGTAAATTTATGCAAAAAAAGCAATGATGTCTGTGGGATATTAGCATGGGCCATATGACTGATACTGAGATACAAAATACGGCATTGGTGCTTTTGATAACTTGGCGAAGAAAGCCTAAAAGCTTTTAGAATAGTGATGAAGTAATGGGGATTTTACATTACTGGTGAAAATACTCTAAATCTTGTTCTGCCCTTCAGTAAATACACCCAATAAAGCTCCTATTAGTTCAAGAAGCTGAGATCTTTTATCTTGTTACAGTACTTGCCCATTGCAACTAAATAAGGAGAAAATCTGCATTTCAATAAATATGCCCCTATCTGTTCTGTTACCACTGCAGACAAGGCTCTGTTCATATCAGCTGTTACAGGGGCCAATAGACACTAATTTGCTGAGAATAAAAACACTGAAGTTGACTCCAATGCATTTAGTGAAATTTCTTCAAAATATCAGCATTTTAAAAATATTTTCTGTAGTTCTGCAAATTTTTCAGAAAAGCAAAATGGGGCCTGATTCGCAAACAGTTAAGTGACAGTTATTGTGAATGATGTGCAAAGCCTAAGGAAGCCTTTCACTAAACACTTACATTTGACTATAGGTCATACATGGGCAGATTTTACATCAGCACATATGGGACACTCTGATGGGCCACTATGATCTTTCCCCTGATATGCCCACCCAAGGTGTCCAATATTGGGACAATCCAATTTACAAAGAGGGCAATATGAGCTGTTGGGAGTGCAGTTTATTTTGTGCCAAATGAATAGCACAGAAAAGATAGATGCATGAGAAAATTCCAACGGCCTTCTGATGCTATCACTAAAACCCATGGACATTTCATGCAGTTTACAACAGGACACACATATTGCAGCAGTAGCGATATTAATATTATAAAGAGCTGAACAAGAACACAATGTTTGTTTCTACAACATACTTAGGCCAAATTTTCAACTTCATTCAACTTTCATATCTCCAGCTGAGCTGATTTCCTTCTGGGGGATACATTTGTGGACAGAACACAACTACTAAAGGGCTTGCCAACACATATCTGCCAAATTGTCTGAAAAGGAATTTAGACAAATATCACCTTAGTGCAAACTTTCTTTTCCTTATGGTATTTGATTTTGATCTGTTAACATCTTTGAGGTTTATCTGCTGGCCCCTGAAGAACCGGGTCAGTAAGAATTCAAGTATTTCAAGCATTCTACTGAAAAATGCTCAGATGATTTTCAGTTATGTATTGTTCATGCTGCTTCCAAAATCCGTATTTCTTGCTTGGTCTATTGATGATTGTGTGAAACGATTGCAGCCATATTGCACAGAAATTGTAAATGATTGGGCGATGTCTTAATGAGAGCTCTCTTCTCCCTATAGCCTTAGACAGAGGGTACTGTGTAAGCATGGGCTGGCATGGTGCAGGCCATGTCCTGAGGGTGGTGGGGAGGTTTCCATTGGTACAGCTATGCCAGGTGGTTCAGTAGTTATATTTGGTCCCTTGAGCTCTGGTCATGAATAAAGGTGGATGGTGGACTTGATACAAGAGAGGCCTCCATGAAGACACAACTCTCATGTAAGATAGACACGGACATGACATTGGGGTGAAGGAACCCATGATCAATGATTAGCCAGTTGTAGAGATGCTGCATTTGGCTCTCTCTATGTGAGAGATAGACAAGAGTTTTTTAGTGGAGAGGTCTGGTGAGTACCCTGGTGTGATGTGCCATCAAGAGCATAGGCATAAAATATATAAAATTAGGGTTGCCACCTTTTTTCTTTCCAAATAACGGCCTTTCGTATTCGGTGAGCCATGGCATCACTTGGGGATGGGGTTATGACATATTGGCAGGAAAATGGGTGGGGAAATGGCCATACTGGGCTCGGAAACTGGTGGAGCAGAGATGGGCCTGTTGTTATAAAGGGCAATGGGCAATGGAGAGGGTCAGGGAAGGAAGGGATTTATAGTACATGTGGCAACCCTATATGAGAATGACTGCAGTCCCTGAATGAGTGTTGAGGCAAACTGAAGCTAATTCCTTGTCATTTTTAATTTTTCATCCCATTAATTGTCTCAGTCAAAATGCCCTGCTGGCAGTCACTCTCAGTTCAGAGAAACAGCTGTTTATCGCTTTGGAGCTCTGACTTCCACTTAACATCAAAACACTATGAGAGCAACATTCTCCTTTTGGTAGAATAGATCATCCACAATGCTAGGCAAGCTAATGGTAAGTGTCTCTAGGATGAAAAGAGCAAAATTGTTGTGACAATAAACTAACTAGGTAATAAAGCTTTATACACTGTAAAGTTTTAGCTTCAAGCAGTCTAAATCCTGATCCATCTAAGTTTAAACCAAATCCAATTCTTATCCAGCCCAAATGAAAAGAAAACATAAATTGCTTCCAGCACGCTGTAATGAGGGAATCCAAGGTGATATATTGGGGTCAATGACTGGAAAGGATAAACAAGCTGTATTTGGAGGCAAATCAAATCTAGTGAATAAACAAGCGATAAAGGCAGAGGAGCAGTGTTATTATTAAGTTTTTGCCTTTGTAATAATAAGAAATTAAAGAGAAGTGTTGGGGGGATATGTAACCAAAGTTATGCAGAAAATGAATAAGTGCCTACTGAAACATGGATTGGAATGGCCATACAGGTTCTTAAAACAACAGAAAAATTAAATGGGTTAATATGAAAACTGGTTTGTGTCGTGCTGTGGGGGTGGGGCAATGTTCTCATAGGCCGGGGCACTGTTTACATTTGTCCTGCAGCCTATAAGAATGTTGTCCTGCCCCCAAGTATGCCGTCACTCATAAAGCTTTTCAGCTTCGAGCTCTGCCCGACACAGGTTAGGAAGTGGGGCAGCAGTGGGGCCAGTAATATACAGTATAAATGTATATACATATATAGATATTAATATATTGGTGCTTTAAACAGCCTCTATGAAGAAATAGCAGTAACTACTGTCATGCTTAAAGACCATGCTTAAAGTCCACTAGGGCCTCACCTAGTGAGTCTCACAAGTAAGGTTTGTCTCACAGTCTGAGAAGCAGTGCGTTGATACCACTGTTTCCATTGTCCGCATATGAACATAATGGAAGGAGTCCTGGCAAGCCATAGTTCATATGTGTAAAACCCATAACTGACCAAAGTCTGTATTAAATATATAATAGAACATGGCCCCCTACTAAGAAAACCTGTGTAAAACTACAGGAAATGTTTAAAAAAGTAAACAGTGGAGGTTACCAGATATTCAAAGTGAATTATAGGGACATGAAGGGGGAACAGCTTTCAGATGTGGGAATGCTTGCTGGGGTAAATTTTTCATGGAGACAGGGAATCTGAAACAGGGTCAATCGCCCTTAAACAGGGACTGATGGTAACCTTATAGTAGTGATGCAGGTCCAGATAGTGGTAAGTGTATGTCAAACATTTCACTATTCAACCATGCAGCTTGACTTGCCAAAACCACTGGCCTAGAAATAATCACCACTTCCAGCTTGTCCTTGGTTGGAAATTATATTGGCCATAGCTTTATTACATGACATAAGCAATAAAACACATAATCATAAATATAAATAACAAGTAAATATTAACAGTGGTAACATGTATATTAACAAATATTAAACAGTAATACTTCAAGCTCTAAAGTCCCTGGCAATGGACCAAACTAAGTGCATGACAACCGTATTGGCCCCCAGCCTCTCGTGCCTTCCAGCATGGTGTGTACGCAGGATTGCATGC
Source organism: Xenopus tropicalis (assembly GCF_000004195.4). NCBI lineage: Eukaryota > Metazoa > Chordata > Amphibia > Anura > Pipidae > Xenopus > Xenopus tropicalis. Next base: position 29,972,773 of record NC_030683.2, read on the forward strand.
TTCAACCAAGGTATCAATATACTGTATATATCTATATATAACGTAACACCTCCCAGAGACCCAACACTCTTAGAGAGGAAACATCAAAAACCATGTGCCATTGAACAAGTCGGACTTGCTAAACTTGGCACTGCCAACAAAATCTATCTCCATTGCCAGGGACCCGCTGCCCGGCTGTGACAATGGGCCATCCTCCCTTAACTCTTGCTTCACCATAGCCCCAAAATACTCACCTTCTTGGGCCAACTTAACCTTTATCCCATTACCCAGGCCACAGCTGTGACAACTAACACAAAGGGTAACAATGGGAGGGCGGGTGGGACTCCGTTTTCTCTTTCCAAAATGGATGCCCTCCTTTACTGCGCCTGCTTCAAATACCATATGCTCCACCCCCAAATTCTAAATACTAAGCCCCAGCTATTAACCCCTGTCTGGCAGTTTTGTCCCACCCAGTTATGTGCCCTTTTTCAGTTAGGACTAAAGAAACATTTAGGATGGGGGGTAAAATGTCTAATTTTACTTAGCAATTCCAGTTGATTCAAGCTTACCTCTACTAAAGTCAGTAGGGTGACTTTATCCCTTTAAATTTTTTGGAGAAGATACCCTTCTTTGACACTACTTCAGTACTCTTTTAATTGCTCCTTTAGTTCTCAGAAATTATCTCAACTTCATCCTCTTTATATAATGATATAATGAATGTCGATGGGCCCCATTGCCTTGTTCCTCCTTTGAAACATCTGGTTTCCTCTCTAGAACGGGAAGATATCCTTTTTGTCATTTCCACAGAAGAATCCAGAGTGCAATTTTGTTGTTATTTTCTTGCAGTAACCTATAATTTGACTCATGTGTGGATCTGACTTGGCTATCCATTCCTAACTGAAACAGGATAATGGCTTCTTTCTAATTATGTTTATTCGGCCTATGTTTATGTCCCTGAAAATTGCATTCTTTAGTGGAATCACATTTAAATAGCAAACCACTGAATTATCTGTGAAAACTGGGTAGACTTGAAACACATATTTACTTACAGAAGGGTTTCACTAAATTTAGTAGGATTGAAGTTATTTTGGGACAGCGTTTAGCATCTCTGAACCAATGATGGGGCTGCTTGGCTGCAGGTATCAGAGCTGCATTGACTAAAGATACCACATCAGGAGAGCTATGTTCTATTTATACCGGAGTAAGGTCAGTGATGTTTGTATGTATATATATGAGTGCAAACAGAGTGAGCCTGTCCCAAGCAGATTTGTTTATTTCAATCCTAGCATTTGTATAGCATTTAAGGAATGTAAAAAAACATCTTGGATAAGTGAACCCATATGGAACTTTCTGCTACTGGTTCTGCATTGTTTCTCTCATTAAGTATACAGTGTAGATTACAAGCACCATAAACACACAGAGTCGTTTAAACTGTAATTTATTATTGGCTTTGTGATTATTGACTATTGCAATTATTTACATCTGAGAATCTGCTGCGCTGCAGGTTGACAAATAAATATCACAGCAACCACCACCATTGCAGTCGTGCAAATGTCTCTGTAATTAGTTACACATAAAATCCTGTTAATAAAAAGTACTTCTGTGTAGTTTTGCTTGATGCCGATCGGTCCTTCTTGCCTCCTGTTCCAAATCACGTGCAGCTGCGCCTATTCACACAGGAGAACCCTAGAACTACTGCACCAAGCAATAGCTCCAGGGTTCCCACAGCGGCCTGTGCCAAGGCCGAAAGCTGGATATGACTCCAGCCGGATACAGAAAATATTCAGCTTAGGCTGATGCCACACGTGGCGAAAATTCAGCCCTACGCCTGCTACTTGTGCCTGCACCCGAATGAATGGAATACTCTCGGGTGCAGGCACATGTAGCCGATATACGCATGAAAACGCGTGAGAATGCAAAGTCTCGCCTGCACCCGAGCGCATTCCATTCATTCGGGTGCAGGCACAAGTAGCAGGCGTAGGGCTGAATTTTCGCCAAGTGGTTTTCCGCTTGGCGAAAATATCAGCCCTACGCCTCGTGTGGCATCAGCCTTAGTTGCATCTGAATTGGGTCAAAGTGTGGACACTAATGCACTAATCTTAACGCATCAGCCACAGTTGTGTCAGGTGCTGCTTCCTCTGGTGGAATTCTGGGAACGAACACTGCATTGTGAAAACAAACCCTACAATGATTGCACATGAAATTGCACTTTGCTCACTGCACTTGTGTCATAATTGACCCCTAGAATCTACAGTGCTGACACTATGGGCCTTTACAACTAGCACCATAGGTTCTAAGAGCAACACAAGACTTAAAGGAATACTGTCATGGGAAAACATATTTTTCAAAACACATAATTTAATAGAGCTTCTCCAGCAGAATCCTGAACTGAAATCCATTTTTCAAAGACACAAACAGATTTTTTTATATTTAATTTTGAAATTTCAAATGCGGCTTATTTGCTATGTAAACAGTGTAATTTAGAAATAAAAAGTACCCCTTAAAAATCATGACTGTATCCTTTTAAAAGATTAACCCCCATATGTAATAATATTGCCCAAGAGCAGTAACCAATAGCAAATAAGATGTTTGCTTTTAAACAGGTGACTAGTCAATTGTACCTGCTGATTGGTTGCTAGAGGTTACTGTTTCTCGGCAAACTTAGTGCCTTTTATTACATAACCCCATAAGCGTTCAATTACTAAATGAATATAAATCAAAACTAAAACCCCTCACCCTCCATTGTTAACTAATAACCCGTTTCACCCCTGTATAGGGCCCCCTGCTCTCCCCCATAGCCAAGCAGAAATATGCACAGTAAGGCCAATCTGATCCAGGCTTTCATTGTGTATATTATCAGTCACCGATTAATGCCAGGGACAGTGCTGGTCCATGCCGGTCTGCCTCAGAATGAGTTTGCACACAGTGATGATGATGGAGGGTGGAGAGATGAGGTAGCATTGCAGGAGCAATGGGGACCACGCGGGATGGTGATCATGAGCAGGACTGGAGGGACTAGAGCCTAGTGGTAGGCAGACAAGAGGTAAGTGCCTAGTGCCCCCCAATATTTTGCCCTAGACACATGGCTCCTCCACGCCCCCCTGTCAAGACAGATACCAGGTATGACACATCCTAAGATGTTCCACCAACCATCCTGTACAACTTTGCAGGCAGAGAGCCATTACTGTAGGGTGGCATCTGCATGGTCAGCAATATATTTGGGGAGAAGGCAGGGGCCCCAATGCAGGGATGGTATTGGTTAGAAATAAAGCTTTAAATTCCACTCTTATGATCCTTGTGCAGCTGGAGGGACACAGGTGGATGGTGATACCTGCTCTAATAAATATGACTTCAGCAAGGAAAGGATCATGTTGCGCGCATTGGAATGCAGAGATTTTACCCCAGAGAATGGTGTTCATACAGCAATCTGAATAAGCAGCTGGGCGAAAACAAGCAGCTATTGATTGGCTTTCATTTTGTATTGTCAAGAATACACTCTAGTGGTCCTTGGCAAGCAAATACACTGTGACATTTGTTAACGATTCTGTGAAATGAAGACACCCAGCCTGTTTTCTATAGGGAAATGGCCAAAAACCTCTGTGCGAAGGGAAAAGTGTTCTGTCATTAAGAATATCCTGCCACTTCACTATCAATGCAAATACATTTTAACTGTATTGCTTGGTGGATTATTCACACACACCCTCATGTAGAATGTTTATTTCCTTGTTTCAGTGTTTTGCCCTTTTTAGAGCAAGTAGTAACAAAAACCATAGAATTCCTAATTAAAACAATAGAAAACATTTTTCAGCACAAGCTGATCTCAAATTAAAAAAACAATGGGGGTGCTCAATGGGACTATGGGATATATTAATACTGGGCAAATTTGCTCCTAGGCAGTAACCCTTATCAGTGAATAACTTTATTCAAACTACTGCTAGAGCTATCATGAAAACAAATATTTGATTGGTTGCCATGGGTTATTGCCCTGGTGCAAATTTGCCCAGTGTTATTAAATGAGCCCCACTGTGCAGAGCAGATTTAATAAATCGGCCACCAGGACAGAGGACCCTCTAGCAAACCTTTCATCTGGGATAACTTATGGCAGAAGCATCCAGCAGAGATGGTAGACACCTAATTTTAATCAACTAATCTACATTATGGTTATTGTATTTTTTTTTACCCTTTTTTCCTTTGGCATCACCATTTTCTATCACAAATATCTTGGGTGAGTGGGGGCCCACCAGTGAAATTTTGCTCAGGGCCCACTGGTACCCTATTACTTTCACAGACAGTAGGGCCAGTAAGGTCTCTTGGCAATTCCCACTTCTGCATTACCAGCTACACCTGCCTATCCATGTGAACGGGAAGCACGTGCGAATAGAAACATGGGAAGCCATGGTTTTACCTGAAATAACAATGGGGATCAATACCACACGTCCCAAGGATAAATAACAACAATAAAGATATATTTCATTCACATTTATGTTGCACTACTGCCATTGCTTGTTTTCAATTCTAATTGAATGAACAAAACAATCCTCACATTTTGAAAATATATTTTTAATATACAATTGTTTAACCATTTATTTGTAATATTTTTGGCCCGACAGTATTCCTTTAAGTAAGAGACTCATAGTGAGCTGGGCTTGGAAACTGACGCACCTGGGGGAGAGATAGGAATTTAACAGATAATTATTCATAATCGGAATACAGCTCTAAAACTGACAAATGTATGTTTTATACAGAAAATATATTGCAGTTTAATAGGAGAATAAATATAAGAATACATTTGCTTTGTCAATGTTCTACCCACGAGGCAGCCTTTACTGTGACCTCTCTTCCACAATGATGAACAGCGGTACATACCAAATGGTAATCCAATAAGCACAGTGACATAGAAAAGGAGTTAAAGTTTTGTCTGGAAAGACGTTTCTTGGGTTACTCATTAAGTACCAAGCAGGGATTACATGAAGCAGAGAGATCTACGATACCTAGGGGCAGATTTGGCACAGTTTGATGCACAGACCTGCAATACATTTTGGAAAGGGCCCAGTTTGCTTTCCTCATGCACTCCATGTCAGGTTTGAATGATCAGAGCAGTATGAAATGGTTCAGTCATGTGTGGAACTAAATCCAATGCAATCCAATCATTAGTCAAGGGATTGAGCAATCAGATTGCTTAATTAATGACACATGGTTAGGCAATTTAGCATTATAAGATTGTGCATTGTGGTACTATTAAGCTGGATATACACAGGCAGACATTACAGTGGTGGTTCTTCTTTAAGTTAACTTTTAATATGTTATAAAATGGCCAGTCAATTGGTCTTCATTATTTCTTTTTTATTGTTTTTTAATTATTTGCCTTCTTCTTCTAAGGCTGATGCCACACGAGGCGTCTTTACGCTGCGTATTTTCTAATTCTCTCAGCGGCTGAAAAACGCCTGATATCATCATCCATAGAAATAACTTGAAAAGACTCGAAGCAAACCACACAATGCGTAAATACGCTAGAAAACGCCTTAGCATGGATTTTTCAAGCGTTGGCTGAAATACGCCAGTATTTGCACAGCAAGCTATTCCTATGTATACACAAAGGCCAGACCTAGCGGAAATACGCTGCGTTTTTTGCTATTTCGCACTATTAGCACCATAGAAATGGGATTTGCTACGTCACCAGTACAGTCGCCACACAAGCCACACAGCCATAGTCAGGGGCTGTGTGGCTTGTGTGGCGTTTTTAGGCTGAGAAAATACGCTGCATAAAAACGGCACGTGTGGCATCAGCCTTACTCTCTCCAGCTTTCAAATGGGGCGTCACTGACTCTGGCAGCTAAAAGAGCAACTTTTTTCCACCAGACATGAATTCATGGTGAAATTCACCATCGCCAAATTTTTTTATGAAACTGCGCCAAAAACTCTCAAATAATAAATGTCCATTGACTTTAATGTATTTGGTGTGAGAAAAAAGTTGCATGCATGATAAAAGTTATGCACGTGTAAAAATGACACACAAAATTAAACATTTTTACATGTGTGCACAAAAAAGTCACAAGGTGGCTTTGACAAACAGATTTTTGGCTGTATTACAAATTTTTCAGCAGTTTCACAATTGTTTTTGCCAAAGCTAAACAAGACAGATTAGCTCATCACTACTGCTGAACAAAAACTGAAATAAGACCATAATAAGAAATAAGACTACAAATAATAAAAAATGAAGTCCAATTGCAAATTGTCACTCAAAGGCAAACAACCCCTTTAAGTTTCCAAATCAGCCCTTTCAGACCAATAGGTAGTTTCTCTGTCCATGCACAGGCCCTTCCCGACAGCGGCCCGACAGATTTCTGGTGAAAATCAGACTAGTTATCTATCCTTCAGGTTTAAAAAACCCATCAGGTGAGGACCGCATTGGTGCCTGCAAAGATCTCTTTTATGACCTGATTGTTGGCCTAGGGGGCAAATGATTGGATCAGCCCAATATGGCCTTGCACTTAGGTGGCCAAATCAGGCAAATATGCTCTCATTTGGCAACCACTTATACAGTAGTTAGCAAACTGTTTTAGTTCAAGGCTCACTTAGATGCCCAACCCTTGGACTGGGTCCCCCTTGAAGGTCCAAACTTTGTTCCGAGCTCTCCATTGCTCATGAAATGAGTACAGATCTGTAAATCAGTTATTCAGCAATATTGCCAAGAATATCTAGCTCACCAAATACCGTAAGCTAACCTTGAACTTGGCCTTTCAAGTGAATCTGAATGGTAATTTTCCCCAATTCTCACTCTGGTGTTCAGGTTGTGCTGGGGGGACAGGGGGCACAGTGTGGGAACTGCTAATCTAAAATAACTTCTTAAGATGCCTTTATTAAACTTTTCATTTAAGTGTTCATGGTTAATTTGTAATAACTTAGCAGCTCCTTACCTAATGAATAAAGTAACATGACATTGCCAGATGCAGACAGATGTACACATTTGGGGATATGCTTTCTCCTCAAGTCTGACATGGCAGAAAAAAGCATTTTTATTACACATACGTGATCAAAACATCTGTTCGCTTTCATCAATTCCTACATCGAATACAGATTGTTTTCCAGATGAGGTAACGCAGCAGCCATGTGTTGTCAGTGCTGTAATGTCAAATCATTCATTGGATCCTAATTTGTTATCTGACAAGAAGAGACTGCAGTTTAGGGGCTACATGGGGCTGATCCCTGAAATATCTTGGACCCATTTTGGCTTTGGCTGCCATCTTGCAAAAGACAATGCTCCTGCTTTAGAAGCTCCCAAATCATATGTAAGTAAATAGACCATCTTCTTAATAAAAAATAGATTTGTATTTCTGGTTATGCAGTTTGTAACCTGGCAGTCATGTTCAGTCTTTTCGACCACACTGATGCGACATCCCAAGATTCTTTAGCGCAGAGGAGTTAACTCATATTCATAAAGCTAATTGGTGATAAACTATAAAATGCAAAGTATCATAGCCACCTTCACCCCAAAGAGAGTGGGCTACGCAGAGCAATTCCTTTCCATCTTAAATCGCCTCCTACGAAAATGTTTGACTAAAAACAGAGGACTGAGAAAACAAACCTTGATTGATCCCAAGAGGTAGAGCAGTGCAGTCAGACTTTACACATTCAGTCGGCCAATTATTTCTCATATAACATGGTTGAGAGCTGGAATACATTAAAATGATGATGTTATACAGTGAAGTCTATGAAGACTTTGAGCAGACTGGGGGGCCACATCCAGCTCCATGAACCTCCAATTGTGTTGGCAATGCACAAGTGAATTAGGCAGCACTCTTGAAAACAGCACTATTTACTACATTTAGTAGAACAGAAGAACAGTTATCTATTTGACACTTGTGCGTTAAAGGTGCCATGAATGATAGCGTTAATCATAATTCCTTTGGTTCCTCCACAGTTGCTCCATGAAAGTTCTGTTCTTAGGGCTAATCTCAGCTACAGTGGGTGACAAAATGTCCCTTGTATTATCTTTAGGGGAAACATACGCGGTGCAAAGTTGTCTTCCCAGCAGCAATTAGCCAGTAGAAAGAAAACAAAAGATATTTTGTAGCCGAGACTAATCACGGGCAACAAAATATTCCACCGGTTATTGACCTAGAAGGGCGAGTGAAGAAGCATATCAGCTGAGAAGAAATTACATTTCCCAGCATTCCTAACTTGGCTGCTCATAATGATACTCCTTTATGTTGCAGCTCAGAATCCACTACAGATGATTAACATGCATGCATTCTTCTGTTATCACATTGTAGCTCAGGTACCTCCATAGAGAGTGAAGGTGCCCATACACCTTCAGATCCTCGGATGTTCTCCCAATATCGGGAGAATCCAGGCTAATTATAATGATGAGTATAGGCAAAGTCGGTCCGGGGACTGCATCAACAAGCTGATGCGGTCCCCGATCCGACTAGATTTTTTAACCTGCCCGATCGATATCTGGCCGATTTCAGGCCAGATATCTGTCGGGCAGGCCCGTTGGTAGTGCCCATACACAGGCCGATTAGCTGCCGAATCGGTCTAAGGGACCAATATCGGCAGCTAGAATCGGCCTGTGCATATACAGTATAAAAGGGTGAAGTCCTACCTCTGCCATCTTTACCCCCAAATGTATCTTATCTTAAAGAACTATGCCACTATGAATGAAATAATTATGAATTGAAAGCTGATCCAAAATAATTTATTACAGTCAGTAAACTCAGATGTCTCATTCTTCTAATAACATATATTTCTTAGTGTTTTTTTTCCTTTTTAATCAGACATTTCGGAATGGTCTTTTCCACAGTATAAATAAGCAATGCCATTAAACTGGATACACCCATTCACATTTAAATGAGAAACTAAGTAATTGTTTGATTATTTGTGTTTGAGACAAGCAAGGGATGTTTGGAATAGCCACCAGATTTGAATGCTTCTGAAGAAGATGAAATAGTTGGGTACAAAAGCCACACTGTGTAAATGCAGCTGATCTGCTTCCTGAGTTAGTGCAACATGCCCAGTGGGGAAGGTCTCCAGATAATGGAAAATGTAGTGGAAATGCTGAGCTCGGAACTCACCCAAGAAAGAAACCTTGAAAGCAGAGTATTCAAAATTCTTGGCAGGTTCTGTAATGTTTTCTACAGGACAAGTCAGTTATTTTCTCTGCATCAAGGCGCATAAATCTTGTAAAACAATATCTAAGCTATGGGCCCAAGTCAAGGCTATCAATTTCAAGGACATACTAGAGATATTCAGTGGATGGCTCCATATCTTTATAGTTGATTCATGTGGTTTCAAAGCGCCAAGGATTTTACTAAAGTTACTTTTATTAAATAATGAAAATGTGGGAAACCAGTGTTTCGATGTGACTTTAGCTGGGCACAAACCATTGCGCAGTAAGTGGATTTACAACAAAATAAAAAATGCTAATCAAAATAAGCCAAATGATCAGATCTTGATGGATTAGATAGGTTCAATGTTGGTAACAATCAATTATCACATGAGCCTGCACATATTTCCAAGCTGTCAACTCCCCCTATTTTATCAGTTACTTGAGTTGACCCGCCTCCCCCTTGCCTCCCATCACCTATTCTCCCGTGTTTACACAGGTTTTCCCTTAAAGGGATACTGTCATGATTTTTATGGTATACTTTTTATTTCTAAATTACACTGTTTACATAGCAAATAATTCACTCTACCATTTAAAATTCTATTCTTGAACTGCTTTCAGGTAACCTATTGTTTCTCCTAACACAGGTCACATGGCTGTAGCCCTCTGTGGAATGAAGAACATGACTAACCCCATGTGAAATTTTAAAATTAAATATTAAAAAATCTGTTTGTGTTTTTGAAAAACGGATTTCAATGCAGGATTACCTGTAGCCATATTATATACAGAGGTGGTCACTGACAAGACTTATTAGCCAGATCTCTGGCCTCCTAATGCACAACTGCCTGGCAACAGTCCCTGTGAAGATTCTTCTTCAGCATAACTCATTTAAAAGGCAGCAAGCTTTATTTGATTTGATTTTTAACTTTTAGATATAGGAACCTGTATATTATAAAGGACAATATAAACTAATTAAATGTATAAGAGCTCCATACCTCATATAAAAGCACTCAGTCACAGCCTTATCACTTTATATGGTCAGCTGCTCTGCAACGTCTATTATCCTTGCACATTCCATTACAGTCTATATAAACACTGTAAATTGTTTAAATGAAGAAAGAAATCAGATCCGTGTTAGCAGATGTATGACTTACGTAGTCATAGCTGGGAGTGATCTACTGTTTGCCAGCACATTGTTTTTATACAATTCATAAATACAGTTTTATGGCCCAATAGTGATGCGCACGCCTGGCCAAAAAACTGAAGATGGTTTACCCATGGGTTGGGCAGATTCGGGCCAAATTCCACATTTTATTGTCGCAACCTTACTGTGCCAGCTTCCACCTCCAGTGCGCGTCTTTTAAGGACTTGTGTCCGCTTAGCCCTGCCCCCTTCTGTGACATAATTGCGGGGTAGAGCAGGTGTGGGTCTTGGGTTGGGTGTATATATATATATATATATATATATAAGAGAGTCCACATGACAGACCAGACAGATAGATAGATAGATAGATAGATAGATGATAGATAGATAGATAGATGATAGATAGATAGAGAGATATATAGATGATAGATAGATAGATAGATAGATAGATAGATAGATAGATAGATAGATAGATAGATGATAGATAGATAGAGAGATATATAGATGATAGATAGATAGATAGATAGATAGATAGATAGATAGACAGACAGACAGACAGATAGATGATAGATAGATAGGTAGGTAGGTAGGTAGGTAGATGATAGATAGATAGATAGATAGATAGGTAGGTAGATAGATAGATAGATAGATAGGTAGATAGATAGATAGATAGATAGATAGATAGATAGATAGATAGATAGATAGAGCTATAGATGATACATAGATAGATAGATATATAGATAGATAGATAGATAGATAGATCAGGAAGGAAGGCCTACAGAGGAAGTGATATATATAAAAAAAATCCTTTTAAATGGCCTCAGAATGCGCCATTTATAGTTTATAGTGATAGACACCAGCTGCAGAAAGAGAATAGTATAGGAAAGTTGCCTGCACCGAGTAATTCAGAGCACCAGGGGGCAATCCACCAACTAATACCGGAACTGACACATGCTCCTGATGGACCCCACCAGAAAAGCAGCATCTTCAAAAAAAGTGTTTGGAATGCGGCTCCACTGCAGTTAAAGGATTAGATTTATGCCTATGTACTTCTGGCAAAGGACTTCTCTCTTCTCCCAACTCCACAGAGCATTAACTCTAGCAGTGCCAGCAGCAGGAACAATAACTACACAGCTTGTCTCCCTTGCAGTCAACTTGGTAGGTGCATCAAGGGGTCATTCTAAATAAAAGTTTATGGGGGGGGGCTCAATAATTCTTCACACAGACAGAACGGAATAGGGAATACAAGAATATAATAGAAGTAAGTAGCCCAAACTAAAGAGAAAAAGGGGTTTGACACTGGGGTTTTGGGCTCTCGCAACAAACAGGGGAAAACTATAGGCCTGCAGTCTCACGCTTTCATATGGTTACAGAACTTCTTAATGACTTAAGAAATGCCTTATAAATTACAGTAGGGGGTACATTATACTGTATATAATAAACACTAATAGGTGCTAGTGATACCACCAGTGAAATAGGTGCTTATTGATGTAACTGACTCGGAAACTGTAAATTATGTACCCCCTGTTGTAAAATATGAGGATATTAGAAACCACCTTGGCTTTCTAGGTCATTGCAAAAATAGCTATATACTGTAAATAAAGAAATAATAATGATCAGACGTTATACTATAAGCAGATCATATATACAGGCTCTTAGTACATTCCTGGACAAACTGCCCGGTGACTTGACTCATTACTTCTATACAAAAGATCGTTGTTGATTCAGCTGCAGCCAAACAGAAAGAAGCTACGAGTGACATGTAGCGGGGATATGATGCTTTTCTCAGCTGTTTGTTCAGTGTGGGTATTTGTTGTGGATGTGTTCTACAAAGGAAGGGATTCAAATATAAACACACTCCTTTCATTTAGTAAATAAGTCCAACAGTTCCAAAACTACATTTGCTTGCTTCTTAGAAATATATCTGGTGGGCCTTCAGGTCAGACTAGCATTGTTGCTACTGGTCTAAAGGATAAATTAATTAAAGGCACAAAGTGCCATTGCGGTCTAGTAACCCATAACAACCAAACATCCACCCAACTAGTAAATACTACATTTACACCATAGATAACAACTAATCAGTCACCAGTCTGCCTGAAGGACAGACATGATGTCCTTGGGGCTTAAGGTCCCCATACACGGACCGACTGTAGCTGCCGATATCGGTCCCTTGGACCGATTCAGCAGCTAATCGGCCCGTGTATGGGGAGAGCAGAGCGGCCTGGCCGACCGATATCTGGCCTGAAATTGAATTAGCTACAAAAATAGTCCCCTTTGGAAATGACTTTGTCCTTGTTTGTGTCACATCACGTAATAAACATTTGCACATGGGAGTATGCATCCTTGTCATCACTGAGATCTTATATATCAAAAGGTATGTATTTAAAGGGGATGTTCACCTTTGGACAAGTCTGAAAGTGAACAGCACAGGAAATTAAAAACTTTAACATTAACATTTTTGTAAATAAAAAACATTTTTTTAAATAAAGCTTTACCAAGATATTGAGCTCCGCATCTCCTCTTTTCCAGTCCTGCTTGGTTTCCTGTTTGTGCCCCTGCAGAGTGGCAAAATAACTGTTGCACATGTACCTTCCTTCATATATCAGTAATCCGGTTGGCTGGACATGTGCAATTAACATGTAGATCGCATGCAGATTAAAGGAGAATGCACAGTAGGACTGGATCCCTGACTTACTACTTCATCATTCTGCTGGTAGGGCCCACTGTTGCAAGCAGGGGGTCCCCTCATTGGCTCATTGATACGGTTCCCACCCCAACAACCTACATCCCGTCAGTGTGTCAATATTTTGGGCATTAGACCTACATGAAGGTGGGCAAATTGGGGAAAGATCCACTAATTTGGCTAAACAAGTGGATCTTTCAGTGTATGCCCACCTTCATAAGGTGACAAAAGTAATAAAGATAGGCAGCCACCTAGAGATTCTAGCACAGCCCTTATGTATTGTCCTGCTAAAATGATGGTTGAAAGTAAAGATCAACATCTTTGATTTATTCCAAGTTTGTAAACCATTTTATGAATTCTGACACATGTCCTATTTGCCCAAAATGTGCTAATCTAACACCAAAGGTGCTAAACTTGGCAATGCTCTGTTAAGTGTAAGACATCTGCTTGTAGACAGAAAATGTCTTGTGAAAGAGTCCAGCACTGCCGGTGAATACAGAAGAGCTAACAAGGCTTTCCTCTTTTTGAGCCATGTGTATGAACATTTATAAAATGCCATGGCATGTTGTTATTCATTATCTAACACTCTACTATAAGCACAGATGTAAGGGGAAAGCAAATCATAAGATATTTTTATCTCAGACGATAATATTAGTCATTATTAAAGGGCATCCTGACAAGTGCAAAGTACCGTATGCAATATAAAGAGTAGCTCTTTTACACCACAAGCTCCTTTGTGGTCATCAGAGTCAGGCCAAATAGATTTGGTACCCAAGGCTAGGTTGGCAATTTGTGCGCCCCCCTTACCCACTGTCAGGCATAGTTATTGGCAGACACACATCATCTGACTAAAAAGGGAAAGAAGGGGTTGCTTAGAAATATCTGGAACCAAATGCAGCAGCTCTAAGGACACTACTTAGTGCTTATTCATGCCCCTTAGTCCTTATTCATTGAGCATCTGAGTCTGGGCATAACTGAGCTGGCAGCTGCAAGGCAGCCCTGTTCTTACCATATGGCAGGCAGTATGGACAGGACTCCTTTGCAGAATGCCCCAGCCAGCACTCCCTAATGTGGAATGATGGAATGATGAGGGCAGGTAGAGAGTGGCATGGAGAATGCCTACTTGCCCCCCATGCCCTGCTGAATACATGCAGTGCTGTATTAATCCAGAAAGCGCAGGTCATTGCATTTCTTTTTGCAAAGAGCAAAAAACATGGTGGCTTGTGCCTTTATTTCAAACTCAGGATCAAAAGAAACAACAACGGCTTAACCCATTGAAGATCAGTATTGCAATAATATTATGGTCATTCTGGTAAACCAGGGGCATTGGTACCAAAACAAGAGATTCAAATAATTACTTCTAGATACTTCACTGCTTTATCAGATGGTATCATCTATTTTAATAGAGCCATCTGTATAATTCAGCTGTGCCGTATTTCCAATAGAAACTATTAAACAAGTGGACAGATGTAGTAAATCAAATGGTTTTTCACATTTCTATTAATTAAATATATTCTCTCAGGATTCTGCCACTTTTGATTAAAAACCAAAGGACATGCCTGATCTTCCTTACAAGACAAGAAAAGTCGAATAAAGAGTTTAACTCCTTGGGCAGGCATACCTCCAGTGTGTTCTGCAGTGCTACTAAATCTCCTTTATTTTCAGCCATTTATGTGTTTAAACACCACAGTTTATTAAAAAAAGCTTTACTAGTAAGTGGCGCATGTGTATAAAGTGGCGCATGTGTATAAATCAAGTTTGTGAATGCACTTTTTACTTTGTGAGCAGGATAATTTGCAAACAGTGAGCCCTGCAATGCAGTGTGCACCAATAGCCACCAAGTAACATGGTAAGATATACATTAATTTCCTGTACTGTACTTTTTTACTGTACTGTAATGTTGCATAGTACTTTTTCCTGCTCTGCACTGATCGGTGTGGGGGTGCCTACTACTCCTTCGGGGTGACTTTCAGTGGCCATCTTAATGACATCAGAATAGGAAACATGGTGTCGCAATGGAGCAGTCTTAGATTAATGTATCCATGAATCCACCGCAGGAGAAATAAGTGGTATTTTGACCAAGAAAAGTTAGCGATCAGGTAGAGCAAGGGGGATTCAATTACACAGCAGAGACTTGACCTAAAGAGTTTCCTTGTCCTAATTATTCCAATAGTGATAATATAAGGTTAGCAGTTTATATATATATCAATATGGTTTATGTCTTGCTATGGGGCAGCATAAAACACTAGGATAAATGTTTCCCGCTCTTAAGATGGCCATACACTATAGGAAGTGCTTGTTTGCGAGGTCGCCAAATGAGCGGATCTTTCCCCCAATATGCCCACCTAAAATGAGCAATATTGGAGTAATCCTCAGGCCAATGATCAGACTACAATGACAGAAATGGCATCCATCTGAACAAGGACCGCATCAATGAGCTAGTACAATCCCCAATTCGACGGGAAAGTCAAACCTGCACGATTGATACCTGGCCAAGTTTCAGCCAAATATTAGTCACGCAGATAAGCTGCAGAATTGGTCAGAAGGTCTCTGCTGTGTTGGCCATGCATGTTACAACTATTATCTTTCTGGCAGCCAAAGTTTTGTACAATAATATCTTTGTGTGTATGGCCACCTTTAGACTGCGTTAGTGGGACTAGTCAATGCAGTTGGCAGGGTCTGAGCTCTGAAGAAGATACAACGACTCTTGTACCAAGATAGCACAATTAGTGTTGGCATGAAAGTGGAAGTCTATGGAGTGTTAATCCACAAATAACTCATGTTATATCAGCCTCTGATATTTCATATTTGTTTCATTGTCAAATACTTTATAGCTGTATTTCTAGTTCCCATGTGTTTGAGATAAGTAGACCAGGATTTTGTTGTTTATACATGGATAGAAAATGGGATTGAGGATCATGTACAGAGGGTCAGTGTCAATTGTACTCTAATTGGAGTAGGGTATTTACTAGGGTGCCACTGGGTCCACTTTATTCAGATTGTCCATCAATGACTTGGGGGAGATCATTGTAAGCAATGTAGTGTATTGGTGTTTGTCAATGATTTGATGACTTTTTAAGTCCATCCAGGATGCGGCATCTTTGCAGGGGGGATCTACAATCTCATCTGCTAAAGGGCAGATGAGATTCAATGTTGACAAATGTCAGGTTATACATTGGGGTTTTAAAATTATGCATGCAACCTATACCCTTAATTTGACTAAAGGTCCCCATACACCATGTCACCAAGTGGGTGGGCGATATCGGGTAGCAAGTTGCTTTAAAAAAAAATATTGGCCCTGGGGCCAAACGATCGGATTACATTTGCGGTCATGGGCAGTCGGTTCGGGGACCGCATCAACGAGCCAATACGGTCCCCGATCCGACTGGATTTTCTAACCTGAACGATCGATATCTGGCCAATTTCAGGCCAGATATCGATCGGCCAGGCAGCTCGTTTCTGCCCATACACGGGCCGATTAGCTGCCGAATCGCTCCAAAGGGACCGATATCGGCAGCTTCTATCGGCCCGTGTATGGGGGCCTTAAGTTAGGCAAAAGTTTGATGGAGAAAGACCTGGGGGTAGTTGTGAATAATAAACATCTATGAAGCAATGCCAGTCATCATTAGGAAGGGCCAGCAAGGTACTGTCCTTTATTTAAGGGGTATAGATATAAAAAAAAACTACTTGCTACAAAGGTAGTAACCGTGTTCAGGGCAATGCAGTTGACATATTTAGACATCTGCTAAAAATTTTGGTGGTGTTTCAAATTACAGATTGGTGCACAAAAGAGGACTAGAACTAGGTGAAACGGTTTCTAATTCCATTGAGAGCTAAATGGGAGAGGGAAGTAAACTGAAAAGGGTTGAAAGAAGTGCAATCAGGATAATTAAGGGAATGGGTTATTTCAGTGACATGGAAAAGATTAACAAATTAGAGCTGTTTCCTTTAGAAAAGAGGCACCAAAAAGACAAATGATCCCATACACACATATGTACTGTACCAAAAAGCATCACTTCTTTACCTTTCCCTTGCAGGGAACAAGAGGATATTCATTCAGACATGAGAAAAAAAGCTTGCACCAACTAAGGATATTTAACAGCAAGGTAGTCAAGTTTAGGCATTTTTTTAAAAAAAATTCTTAAAGTCAAAAATCCACATTTCAGCCTCCAATGAGATCTTTTTCATAGTGTTGACAGTAGATTTGCTTTGGTCTCTTCAGATTATGGTAACCATGGGTACATTAGGGGGTCATTTACACAGGCACCTGCAAGCAGGGGTGCCCTAAACTAGATGCAGGGAAGAGGTGCATATTGATGCAGTTCATTGAGGCACTACAAACATGCTGCTGTAACAGGATGCTCCAACTCCATAACTCCTTCTGCTAAACTGACACTGGGACCTCTGGAACAACCTTTGTCCATGGTGGTTCTGACAGTGGGTTGTGTCAGTAGATACACAAGACTTACACATAATGACTCTGTAGTTCTTGTTGCAATCTTTGGTATAAATTGCCTCTTTGAGCTGTAAGTCTGAGGCATGTGCACCCCAATGGCACATCCCTTTGGACCCCGCATCCCAACTGGTGAGCCTCACTTATTATTATGCATGCACGCTTTATACCCTTGAACTACTGCCACATTTGAGGTGGTAAGTTCCCTTTGTCAACTGGCACACTGAGCTTTATTCATCCTAACAGATTGGTTGGATGCATTGGCATCTTGCATCAAAACACTCAAGTGCAAGGAGCAGCTTTGGACACAAGTACCTTTAATGAATGGCGTCATTCCTTGCAACCACTAGGGCCATCTTTACGAGACTACAACTGTGGTTGTATGAGCCCTAATGTGTTTACTGTGATAAATGGTACATCATGTTTTGGATATAAATAACCCTCCTCTGGTGTCACAACCAAAGATAAATGCCTATCGTAAATAATTCTACAAGCTGGATTTATGGAAGGGGTTTCACATTCACACATTCTGTATGTTTATTGCTGTTCCAGTAGCTGGGACTGTTCTCTTCTGAACTGTAAATATTCTAATGGCTTCCGTGACAAGTTCTTGTAGCAATAGGAATGTTCTACTGCTCTGGTTAGCTACTGGTTATTTAATCTTGCTTACTTTATCCGTTCCACATGCAGAGGGATTATAGATGATTAGATGCCCAAAAATGCATCTAAAAATGAACAAACCTACCAGTAAATACACCAGCCAGTTCCTAAGCTAAGTCCTCTTAGTTCCAGAAACAACAGGAAGCTACTGAATAACAGTCTATCCAAAAAGTTTGATACATTTTGAGGGTTTTCTATCAACATGGTGAACATGGTACCATGGTACCAGAAATTATATGCAGCTCTGTATAGTTTTACAATGCAGAAGCAGCACAAAGCAGGAAGGGCAAGCATTGCAATAAATACATACAGGGATTCGTTATCTGGAAATCTCCAAATGATGGGAAGGCCATCTCCCATAGGCCTAATTTTAATAAAATAATTCAAATAATCATTTTTTAAAAATGATTTCATTTTTCTCTGTATTAATAAAACAAGAGCTTGTCATTAACGGTAACTAAGCTGCATTGATTTATATTGGTGGCAAAACAATTCTATTGGGTTTATGTAATGTTTTATGACTTTTAGTAGACTTGAAGTGGCGGTTTACCTTCAGGTTAACTTTTAGTATGTTATAGTATGTTCTATTCTTAGCAACATTTCAATTGGTTTTCATTTTTTATTTTTTTTACAGGTTTTTAATAATTTGCCTTTCTCTTCTGACTCCTTCCAGCTTTGAAATTGGGGTCACTAATCCTAGCAGCCAAACAACTATTGCTCTATGAGGTTATTTTATTGTTATTGTTACTTTGACTTAGTTTTCTTTCTATTTAGGCCCTCCTCTATTTTTATTCTTCTCTCTTTTAAACTAGACTGGAGACCAGATAAATCTCATGGAGGACACATGGACAGCCCTGATCTATATCTATTACAAACAAGTTAAATTTTGAAAATCATTGTTAGCCCATAAAATGACAATAGCGGCCATACATAAGAGCATAAGGCTCTCAAGAGCACAGGTCTCTTAGCGGTCATTTCCTAAGCACTTGTGCCCCCTTGGATATTGTGCGTCAGGATGCACAGCTCAGCCCTGTCCATACCACTTGCTTTAGTAAGGACAGGACCCTGATTCGGACAGCGTGTTCCTATTTGTGCCTCAGAATGATGCACAAGGTATAGATGAGTAGGGATGGAAGGGGAGGATACCTATGTGCTGCCTTGCCCTCCCCTCCTCTGTTGAATGGAGCACGGCCTAATGCAGGCAGCGTTCCAGTCAAAGTGCAGTCTGCTGGTCTTCACTCCAAAATGGGGCACAGAGGCCTGCGTCTACTTGCATACATCCGGGCCTTACAGCAATTCTTGGCACCTTGCACACTGCATCCAGGTTGGCAAATGAGCCCTAATATATGTTGACAGCATCATTACTGCAGCATGAACATGTAACAAATGCGTGATGATAAATATATATATTTTTTTGGTGGCCTAATTTTTGTTTCACTGTTTCATTACATGTAGGTGTAGGTCAGATTTTGCTCATCTTTAAAGGACAAGGAAAGGCTAATGAAGAGTTAATCTTAAGCTGCAGGCATACCTTCAGTTCTCTCAATAGTGCCCTTAAGTCTCCCCATATTTCTCCCGTTCAGATGATCAGAAGCCAAACAGGAAGAAAAAACACTGAGCTGTGTAAAGAAAGTTCCCATAATGCCTCACTCCTGCACCGAGACCCAGACCAAGTGAACATGCTCAGTTTTAAGACTATGAGTCAGCTTCCTGCTGATTGGCTCAGATACACATTCCTAAGGTGGGGGAGGGAGTTCTTAGAATTCTTGAGGGAGGGGGGAGCAGGAGAGGGGAGAGAGGAGTGAGCTGCGTGTCTCTGACAGAGGAAAACAAACAGACAAGAAATCCTGTTTCTTTTGACAGAGAAGTCAGTGCAGCGTTTCTGTGAGTGCTTATGGCTGTATTTACATAGACCTTTCTGATAAAGCTTACTTAGTTTTTACCTTTCTTTCTCCTTTACAATTCATGGGAAACATTGGGCAGAGGAGGAAGGTACTGTGTCTCTAATTACCAGCTTTACCATTTGGACCTTGCGGACTTTAAAGATTCTTTTATTTTTTTACAACCGAGTTTCAAGTTGTAATTGCAGGGCTGCTTTGTTGCCATGAGTATTAAGCTAATGAAAAGCTGCGCTAATTACTATAAAGTCAGGGAACATCTGGTGTTTATCACAGAAGACGGTTCTAAACTCTGGAACACTACGATAAACACGACTACCTTCTTGGGAAGCAACAGGGCTGTAGTAATCAGAATAGTATAGGGACAAGGAACCGAGAATATTTTTGTGGTTTAATTTAGTAGTATGTTTTTAAAGAGTTTGATCAAAGTAATGATTATATTGATGATAATGATAATATTAGTAATAGATGAGTTGACGGATCCCATAAACTCTCAGCATTAAAGCTACTAACTCCTAATACCAACTCCTAATTGACTTCAACACGTGTTGTCTGGGTTTTTGTTCTCGTGGAAAAGGTCCCAAATGAGAGCCAAAAAGTTGGTGATGCTGATATAAATGGAATAAAATACTTTTTTGTCAGCGTAACCCATTTATAGTTTGTAAATTTTGTCAACATTGCAGCTGACACTGGTTTCACTTTACAGCATAGTATTAAGGAAAGATTCCTAGACAAATTATGGAGACAAAGAATAACCAACCCCCCCCCCCAAACAAACTGAAAACATAAATGTTCCAAATAAGCAGTTGTGCATCACTTGCCCTCATTTCCTAAACTGTCATCTGGAGCACAGACTTCTGAACATGGCTCTAATTCTGTAACTGGGCTCAGCGACAGAAAAGCTTTTATGCTTCTGCTATTCCTGGGGAAAGGATCAACTTCACAGTCAATCACAGACAATGGATAACAGGTCACACAAAGACACTCAAGTGGCTGGGTCGGCTTATGGTTTTTTTCCATAAAATGCAGTGACCCAGGTTTGCCTGAGTTTGAGCACTGTAAGGCTAATGTCACTTGTGGTTACACCTCTGCTGGCACCACTGACTCCCAATAAAGTAGCAGTACAGGTATGAGTGTTTATTTTTGCCTGAAAATGTGCTGGTGAGTGTTTTTGGATACATAAATGCACTTCTACGTGGTTCCCATTGAAGATAAAGGCAACCACGAGGAAGATGTCATGGGTGTTCCCTATCGGTTATTCCTAATGCTACCCTAACGTTCAGAGTCCCTAATTGTCCATCTGTTGAGATAAGAAATTAATACAAAACTAAATTACAATAATTTTAATCACTGCCAGGTCAAGTAGAAATGGCACCCAAGGCCAGACCCCTCTCCTGATTGTGCCCCCTGCACTCATCACCTCTTCCACCCCCCAGTTTGTCACCCCCACATAACTCTCACGCATCACCCTATCACTCTTTCTGCCAGCTGCCAGAAAGACCAAATTGAACTAGGGGGTAGGCAGGGAGAAAAGCTATGTGTCTGGCACCCCCTACTGTTGCACCCCAGGCACATGCCTCTTCTGCCTACCACTTGTTCCAGCTGATTTTAAGCCATGTAATTTTAAAGGAATAGTAACACCAAAAAATGAAAGTGTATAAAAGTAACTAAAATATAATGTGCTGCTGCCCTGCACTGGTAAAAGTTGTGTGTTTACTTCAGAAAGTCTACTATAATTTATATAAATAAGCTGCTATGTAGCCATGGAGGCAGCCATTCAAAGGAGAAAAGGCACAGGAACATAGCAGATAACAGATAAAACACTATTGTATTCTACAGAACTTATCTGTTATCTGCTATGTAACCTGTGCCTTTTCTCCTTTTTTCCAGCTTGAATGGCTGCCCCCGTGGCTACACAGCAGCTTATTATATAAATTATAATAGTGTTACTGTAGCAAACACACCAGTTTTACCAGTGCAGGGCAACAGTGCATTATATATTTATTACTTTAAAGCTTTTTCATTTTTTGGTGTTACTGTTCCTTTAAGAGAAATTGAGAGAATTCATAGAAGACAAATGGACTGAAGAATGTGATAAAGCCTTTGACCAGCTAAAGTACTACTTTACTCAAGTCTAGCCCAGCAGGTTTCATTGGAAATAAGTGGCCATGGTATAGCAGACAAGGGGGTGCCATATGAGTCACTGGGGAAAAGGCAATTATGAGGAAATATAATAAAGGTTCAAAGTTTGTAATACATCTAATCCCTATAATGACCAATCAGTAGGAAGCATTTACTGATCACCTGTTGAAAAACTGGTTGTCGTGGAAACTGCACCTGGGCACATCTAGTGCCTTTTATTAAATATGTAGGTTGCTTCCTTAAAAATATAACCCCTGGATTTCTCATAGCCTTTACAGATATTGGAACTCTGCCATTGGTGGAATTCCCTGGTACTGAGAAAAATCCTGCAGGAATATGTTATTATTATTAACATTTACTTATAAAGCGCCAACATATTCTGCAGCGCTGTACAATAAGTGGGTTTCAGGATTTAATGGTCTCTTCAGAAAACTGAATCAAAATAAATCAGGCCACACTTGGGCAAATGATGTGATTTCCTCCAAACTGCCCTACAATCTAAACAAAATGTGGCAACATTTAATCTAAAATATTTTTCTTAATAAAAGCAAGAAGTATACTAGTAGATCTATCTATGTAAATGCTCTAGCCAATCTGAAATCTTATGAGTTGGTGCATTACCAAACTGGACTATTTTCTATTTAAATAACGTAGCCATAGAACTTAGTGGCAATATTTCTTGACTTATTAGTTTTTTGCTGCATTTCCTAAAACAAACCTAAGGAAATCAAACAGTGTTTCTAAGCCGGCGCTTGTGAGTCTGGATTTTGTTGTGCTCAGTGTATTTCTGTGGATAATTAGAGAGGAGGCTTGGCAGAATTTGCTTGGCATCGCGACTGTGCGGCTACTCGAGCCAATGTTTTGTTTGGAGATTTTCCCTTTATTTAGAGACAGTTATTTCTGAGGTGCAGAGAATCAAGGTGTATAAATTCCCTAGCACATTAAATAAACGCTCATCTGTATGTACACTGCATTCATCATTGTTAGGTGGCTTGTAGTGATCATTATATGGGATCATTATATTGTGTGGAAAGAAGCAATCACAAATTGATTTGAATGTTGAGAAAATCAGGCCCATATTGTCTAGTATAGGCCCTTTACTCAACATGTAGATTCCTTCCTTCAAAAATAGTGCAAAAATAATTGTGTAAGTGATACATACACCTCTAAAGTGAAATTCTGTGGTATAGACAGAGTCACTTTATACAGCTATTCCACACAATGAGGAATTAAAGCAGCTCTGCTAGAGATAAATCTGTCTAATCCCTTCTTTTATTTCCTAATGATTAATATTACTCTTAAAAACTATTATAGGTTCAATAATGACATTGACAGCTACAGGAGACAACAGTTGGGGCAATGTTAGCAATCTCATATGCCAACATCTTAGTCCACAAATCAACATTGGAGTCTCATTATGAACAATGCATTAAGAAGATCACCGGACTAGGGCATTCTCCCTCAAAACAGGCCTTACCAATTATAGGTCGGGTGTACACTCTAGGAAAGAAGACTTTACACTGGAATCTTGGAAACTTGACTTTCGGAGTTACTTATCTGGACAGGGATGTAAAATAAGCCTTAGCATTTGATACAGTACCTCACATAAAGTTAATGATAAAATCGAGGAATATTGGCCTAGAACATAATATTTATAATTGGATAGAGAACTGGCTGAAGGATAGATTACAAAGAGTGGTTGTAAATGGAACAATTTCTAATTGGACCAGTGTTGTTCGTGGAGTACCGCAGGGGTTAGTCCTTGGTCCTTTGCTTTTTATCTTGTATTAATAACCTGGAGGTGGGCATAGAGAGTAATGTTTCTATTTTTGCTGATGACACAAAATTGTGCAAAACTATAAGTTCCATGCAGGATGCTGCCGCTTTGCAGAGCGATTTGACAAAATTGGAAAACTGGGCAGCAAAATGGAAAATGAGGTTCAATGCTGACAAGTGTAAAGGTATGCACTTTGGTAGAAATAGTATAAATGCAAGTTATACACTAAATGGTAGTGTGTTAGGGGTCTCTGGTAAGGCCTCACCTTGAGTATGCAGTGCTGTTTTGGGCTCCAGTCTTTAAGAAGGATATTAATGAGCTGGAGAGAGTGCAGAGACTGCAACTAAACTGGTAAAGGGGAAGATTTAAACTATGAGACTGTCGAGGTTGGGGTTGTCTTCTCTGGAAAAAAGGTGCTTATGAGGGGACATGATTACTCTGTACAAGTACATTAGAGGGGATTATAGGCAGTTGGGGGATGTTCTTTTTTCCCATAAAAACAATCAACGCACCAGAGGTCACCCCTTTAGATTAGAGGAACGGAACTTTCATTTGAAGCAGCGTAGGTGGTTTTTCACGGTGAGGGCAGTGAGGTTGGGGAACGCCCTTCTGAGGGATATTGTAATGGCAGATTCTGTTAATGCCTATACGAGGGGCCTGAATGAGTTCTTGAACAAGCATAGTATCCAAGGCTATTGTGATACTAATATCTACAGTTAGTATTAATGTTGGTATATATGGTTATGTATGTGAGTGTATTGATAAGTCAGTGTAGGTTTGTGTCTGCTGGTTTAACTTGGAAGGGTTGAACACTGGGGCCTTAACAGCCCCCCCCCCACAGGCCTAATAAATATGACTGTCTATGGCATCTTACAGCAGCCCCTCTGGCATTTGCCATAATCCACAGATTGCCAGTCCGAGCCTTATTTGGGCCAATAGTTGCACCAGTGTCCGATACTTTAAAAGTCCCTTATTGTAGCATAGTAATCTAGATTCCCACAAGCCTTCATCCCTAGTTAATCTGAGCTCATACAGGAATGCTACATTCAGCAAAATCTGAAAACTTTGGAAACTGTCTGTCTTGGCTCTTGTACAATAAAGCATTCAGGACAACAATCAAAGATGTCTATTTAATAACAAGCAACCTTTTATTAAAAAGTAACCAAAGTAGTCTAAATAATTATGGAGAAACTTGGCTAAAATACGTGTTCATTAAAAGTCCCTATATTAGAAAATACATAACTCAAAGGGAAATATAATTCTGTGAAATATAGTATTTCCAGTTTCCCATCTGAGATATTTTGCCACATTATTTTTATACTTAAAGGAATTAGCAAGCAAAACCCAGAAGGGCCCTCGTGCAGATCGGAGAGGCTCAGACAAATCTCTGTGGCGCGCTGTCAGGCCTCACTAAATTAGTTACTACATTACTGCAACTGCTTAAATGGTTTTCTAGCAGCGCTTGGCTGGAGCCTGGGAGGAATGCAAACACATCTATTATGTCCCTGAAACCAATTAAAAGTATTTATTAATCCAGTACATACTACATACTTATTTGTTCATAAATGCTGGGACATCCTTTAGTCATTACTCCCATTAATCAATTTCAGTCCCCATAATTAGAGGTAGGGTTCTCATATGTTATTAGAGATAATGTAGGCAATTTATTAATCGAGTGCGTTTCATTCTCCAGCAAAATATTCTACTTATCTTTTTTATGAGGTCTTAAAACTGGAGGAGCTTTGACAGCAGGACAGAAAAATAAATCAGTCATATATATTAAAGGGGCAGCATGTTCACTCTCTTCAACTTTAATGCAATAAATAGGGATTGAGCCCACTATACCTTTTGCCTATTATTTCTTGAGCTAAACAGGGCAAACAGATAGACTAAAGTCAATGTTTGGTCCTTACTAGGTAGATACTTAAGTTACCAGTATACAACGCAGAAACGCATGTTATACCCATCACTTCAATCTGTTCCTTCAAAAAGTATGAATAAATGCCATTTTTATATGCTGCAAAACAGTTCTTCTCTTTCTGCATCATTTGAAATCCTAGCAGGGGAGGAGGGACTGAAACTTACAAATTGTAACAATTCTCCCCATTTACAGACACCATGCAGGAACTACATAACCCACATTGTGCAGGAAATTGTAGGATTTGGAGGATGAATGACATGGGGAGGTTGCAATAATGGTCCCCTTTTCTTTAACCCCCATCCCAGCTTACTTAGCAACACCAAACACAGACTTGCATTTTTTTGGGTGGAAGGCCGCAGCTTATTTTATTAATAACATCACAGAATTGTAATCAATGTTTCATTTCAATACTATACACCAATTACATAAACATTTGAAGAACCCTTTCAAGCCTGTGACTAGGCCTCCGCAGCCAAACTTTCCCACCTCCTGTGCCTACTATGCCTGTTTTCCCTTAGCCCCCAGGCCTGTCCCCAGGGCCGGATTTGTCTTCTGGGCGCCCCGTTGATGGCCCCCCCCCCAACACCCATGCGCGAACTAGTGAACAACCGGGGCACCCTGCGCCCCCCCCCGCGTGCCTGTGAGCGTGCATGTGCATACATTTAAAGTACCATACGGAGCAGTGGGGAGAAGTTCCCACTGCTCCGTATGGAAAAAAACTTTAAAAATTCTGTTGCGGTGGGGCGGCATGCCGCCCCTACATTTCTGCCGCCCTAGGCCCGGGCCTTTGTGGCCTCTCCACAAATCCGGGCCTGCCTGCCCCTCCAGAAAAACACCTGTACCTTCATCTATTTATCCCCTTTTCGGCTCCCCCTAGGGCAGCCCCACCACTCCTAAAGCTGCGACTACTCAAACCAATACCCCATTGTTGCCTAGCCCCCAAATCCCTTACTCTAGGGTGGACAGGCAGGAACGCTGTCCTCTCCCTTCAGCTGCCACGAGGTAGTGATCCCCCTTCTTCCTGCTTCTTTTATTTATGCTGCCTCTCTCTCCTCCCACTTGTCCTTTCAGCACTACAGTTCCCATCATCCTACACACTAACTTCCTTTGGGGTCCTATTCACCCCCGTTATCATGGCCTCGTGCCGCTCTACCTGTTCCAGGCTCGCTCTTCCAGGCTACTGGCTGAAGGCAGGCTGTTAAATTTTTTTGAGTCTCAAAGTAGTCAGCCAAATCAGCAGCAAGAACATGGGGCGTAGGTAACTGTTTGAAACTATATTATTACATTAAAAATCATGAAAAGGCTGCATTTTTATTTATGTATATTGCAAAGTAGCTTGATATTATGTTTACTTTTCAAAAAGCTTAACTTGTGTTTGGGTGGCATTCCCCCTTAATTATCTACTTTGCAAGGACCAAACATGGAGTAGCTTCAATTTCCCTGTTTGCCCTGTTCAGCTCAAGAAATAAAACCATTATATTTATACAAAAAGTAAGTTCATGACAAGCAATATTGATTTAATTGATGTTATACAAGGAGGTATACTTCCCTCTTTCAAATGCCCCTTTAACCTATGGGGCCGATTTATTATTATAAAGTCTTTTTACAAGAGGCATGGGCCTTTTTCCTATTTACCCATTTATTTTTGTTCCAGTGTGGAAAATGATTGTCTTAATCCTTTCTACCCGGGTGCAACTTGAATTGAGGATTGGGACAGGTGTTACTACTGTTGGGTAGCATTGAGCACAGAAGCCAATTAAAAATTTTGTTTTGTTTGGACTTTCTTTCTTGCTATACCTAGGGATGAGCAAATGTTTTCACCTTATATAGTTTATTTCATATTTACTGAAGTGGTGATAAAATTTGTCAACCTTTGCTTAAATTAAGTAATGTATTTGTTTCAACTGTAAAAAAAAACATGTTGACTCCAGCTCATTGGGTTAGTTTTGGTGAATTTTGTACAAACAATGGGCAAATATGCACCTGGATTGTCTTCCACGGTGACCAATGATATGTTTGCTTGTTGCTTTGCGCAAGGGAAACCTCTCTCTATTATTGTGGGCAGTAGCCATAATAGTTATAGGAATACAGCTATTGCCAGAATTGCTAAGAAAATAACAAATGCAGACTTCTTGCAAGATAACAGTATTTTCTATGAGTTAGAGGCACTGATATGGATAAGACAGAGACCTTTTGTATTTTTGTACTGTTTATCCTTTTGGGGCCAATTTAGATTCTTTTGTTGATTAAATGAGAGGCTTCATTATGTATGTATGTGACTGGGTGTTCACCTGCTATTTTTCCTTTCCAAATTCCTTATACACTCCAGTTATTGCAATGTACATTATTGATTGTATGTTTATATTTTCATACGTATAAAAGTTTCACTTTTGTGTACAAAATGTGTGTGAGAAACCTGGGGGGCTCTGAATGTGCTCTCTTGGCATCTGAATTGTGTCAACTTCATTAAAATGAGCCAGCCAGGTTATTATGTGGACATGTGCTGGGTGTTACCTGGAAGGTGGATTACATCAGAATCTGCTGGTATATGTCCATTAGAATGCCAGTGCTGCCAGACTTTGCCACCACCAGGATCGAGCTTCCTTCTGTCTCAGCATTTGTTTTATATTATAATTAGCTCACAAATTTTGTCATCCACTTTGCCCAAAATAAAGCTAAAATGACTTTCCCAGCTCAGACCTGTCCAAGGATAAATCATTTCTATTTGTCATCAATATTTTACTAACAGGAAAAAAATCTGGCTCAAGTTGCTGAACTACTACTGAAATCATGGGATTTGAATGGCATTTTACTACTGTCTGCTTCTACAATTACTTAGTTTTCTCCAACTTCCCTTGAAAGTTACTCTTCTTTTTCCCTATTTTATTTGAGGTGTTAAAATGTTTTTGTTCTACGTCTCTTTAACCAGTCAGCCATGCCAGGCAATCAGAAAGTAGTTTTTCTTGGTATTTTTATATTTAACTATTTATCTTTCTGCTGAGACCCTCTCCTATTCATCTTTCAGTCAAGTCACTGCCACAGTATACCCCTCAAATTCCCTTCATTTAGATAGGGCAGTGCCAAATCTTGGCAGACTATTGTGCAAACCATGTCAATTACAAATGCAACTGGATTTGCCCAGGGTGCATCAGGGCTTTTGGCAAATGAAAGGGAACATGAAAGAGAAATGGTTTTAGATTGGTTTTTAGATAAGGGATTCTACTTGATTTCCTCCTAGACAAGGAACTTTGGTGGGAGCTCCTTTATGTGCTCTTCTCTAGGTTATGCTGAGAGGAAGTGGCCAGTACACCCCAGTCCTAGTGGGCCCTTAGCCAGTTGTTATCATTCCTTTTTTATTTCCACCACAGGTCTATGTGGCAACATTAAGGGGCACATTTACTAATCCACGAATCCAAATCCCGAATGGAAAAAAAATCGGATTGGAAACAAACATTTTGCGACTTTTTAGTATTTTTTGCAATTTTTTCGTCGCCGGTACGACTTTTTCGCGAATTGTCGCAACTTTTTCGTATTGAGCGCTCATAAACGGCGGGCAAACCTTTCATACTTTGCATGATTTTGGAAGCCTCCCATAGGACTCAATGGCACTCTGCAGCTCCAACCCGGCCCAAGGAAAGTCTCCCATAGGACTCAATGGCACTCTGCAGCTCCAACCTGGCCCAAGGAAAGTCTCCCATAGGACTCAATGGCACTCTGCAGCTCCAACCTGGCCCAAGGAAAGTCTCCCATAATGCTCAATGGCACTCTGCAGCTCCAACCTGGCCCAAGGAAAGTCTCCCATAGTGCTCAATGGCACTCTGCAGCTCCAACCTGGCCCAAGGAAAGTCTCCCATAGGACTCAATGGCACTCTGCAGCTCCAACCTGGCCCAAGGAAAGTCTCCCATAGGACTCAATGGCACTCTGCAGCTCCAACCTGGCCCAAGGAAAGTCTCCCATAATGCTCAATGGCACTCTGCAGCTCCAACCTGGCCCAAGGAAAGTCTCCCATAGTGCTCAATGGCACTCTGCAGCTCCAACCTGGCCCAAGGAAAGTCTCCCATAGGACTCAATGGCACTCTGCAGCTCCAACCCGGCCCAAGGAGAGTCTCCCATAGGGCTCAATGGCACTCTGCAGCTCCAACCCGGCCCAAGGAGAGTCTCCCATAGGGCTCAATGGCACTCTGCAGCTCCAACCTGGCCCAAGGAAAGTCTCCCATAGGGCTCAATGGCACTCTGCAGCTCCAACCTGGCCCAAGGAAAGTCTCCCATAGGGCTCAATGGCACTCTGCAGCTCCAACCCGGCCCAAGGAAAGTCTCCCATAGGGCTCAATGGCACTCTGCAGCTCCAACCCGGCCCAAGGAAAGTCTCCCATAGGGCTCAATGGCACTCTGCAGCTCCAACCTGGCCCAAGGAAAGTCTCCCATAGGGCTCAATGGCACTCTGCAGCTCCAACCCGGCCCAAGGAAAGTCTCCCATAGGGCTCAATGGCACTCTGCAGCTCCAACCTGGCCCAAGGAAAGTCTCCCATAGGGCTCAATGGCACTCTGCAGCTCCAACCTGGCCCAAGGAAAGTCTCCCATAGTGCTCAATGGCACTCTGCAGCTCCAACCCGGCCCAAGGAAAGTCTCCCATAGGGCTCAATGGCACTCTGCAGCTCCAACCCGGCCCAAGGAAAGTCTCCCATAGGGCTCAATGGCACTCTGCAGCTCCAACCCGGCCCAAGGAAAGTCTCCCATAGGACTCAATGGCACTCTGCAGCTCCAACCTGGCCCAAGGAAAGTCTCCCATAGGGCTCAATGGCACTCTGCAGCTCCAACCCGGCCCAAGGAAAGTCACGATACTGAAGCTTGAATGAATCCAAAACTTTCATACTCAGTGTGCCAGTATGATTTTTTCACAACGGCGACGAAAAGTTTGCGACAATTCGCGAAAAAGTTGTGACTGCGACGAAAAAGTTGCGAAATTCGCGAAAAAGTAGCGATGGCGACGAAAAAAAAATCTCAAAAATACCAATCATTACGGAAAAAACGCATTCGAACGCTTTTCGGACGTTCGTGGATTAGTAAATGTGCCCCTAAGTATATATAGCACTGTCTACATCTAATTGTTGTGAAAGTGGAACCTTGGTGTCAGGTACTTTAGTAAACCCTAGAACTGGGATTCCCAACCTTTTTTACTCCTGAGCCACACGCAGATGAAAAAAGTGTTGGGGAGCCAAATAAGGGCTGTGATTGGCTATTCAGTAGCCCCATGTGGGCTGTTGGCCTGCAGGAGGCTCTGCTTGGAGTAAAAGTGTGTCTCTGTGCTTCCAAAGCCAGAAATGTAAAAATGGGCACCAGCTTTGAGGCCGCTGGAAGCAACAGCAAAGGGGGTTGTGAGCATGATGTTGCTCATGAGTCATTGGTCGGGGATCCAGTCTATGGCAGCTGTATGGTTCTGTATGGCAGCTGTATGGCTCTGTATGGCAGCTGTATGGCTCTGTATGGCAGCTGTATGGCTCTGTATGGCAGCTGTATGGCTCTGTATGGCAGCTGTATGGCTCTGTATGGCAGCTGTATGGCTCTGTATGGCAGCTGTATGGCTCTGTATGGCTCTGTATGGCTCTGTATGGCAGCTGTATGGTTCTGTATGGCTCTGTATGGCAGCTGTATGGTTCTGTATGGCTCTGTATGGCAGCTGTATGGTTCTGAATGGCAGCTGTTACAAGAAAAGGTACCAGGGATAGTCTGGTATTTCCTCTCATAAGGAACAAAGGTGCCACGAGACTTGGCGTGATTTGTGGTAGATCCATCCATTATGGAGGCCTATCACAAAAAATATATGATC
Organism: Xenopus tropicalis; assembly: GCF_000004195.4. Taxonomy (NCBI): domain Eukaryota; kingdom Metazoa; phylum Chordata; class Amphibia; order Anura; family Pipidae; genus Xenopus; species Xenopus tropicalis. The sequence goes on from NC_030683.2 coordinate 30,004,363, forward strand.
AGTTTGTGTTTTTTTTTTCTCATTATTTTCTCATTTTTTATTATTGTCTTCTCCAAACAATAAAGCTCAGAGCATTGCTGAAGCCATTGTCTCTATACACATCCCACTTTCTGTCACCAAGTCTGCTGAAGCACATTTTTGGGCCTAAATGACTGATTACTGAGGAAATTCATTTACAGTGGAATTAATAACCAGTTTATATAATGTGACCCAAAGGAGTAGCGCAGCTGGTTTTTATGACACCGGATATGCTGTAATGCTCTATTAGCCCACACCTCCGATGGAGGGAACAATCATTTACACACTAGGTGCCCTTTAACAACAATTAGAGGCATGTTACATAGAATTCTTGTTTCATACCATGTTACAGCTTGCACACACTGACTGCCTATGTACAAAGCTCCCCCCATATACAGAAATATTCCTTTAACCCTTTGTCTGCTTGAACGAGTCTGGGAACAGCTAGTTTCCTAGGAATGTGGTTTTGCTCAATGGTTTTTATTTAGCCTGGAAGAGCAGATTATACATTCCCGGCAGCCTAACTTCTGTGCCGAAAACATAGAATCTGTGCTCTTGGCTGGACTATCCTGAAGCCGAGGAGTCAGTCAGAGGAGAACGTTGCTTTGTTCTATTCTAGAATAAGAGAAGTACTTTCAATTAAAGGGGATCTCCACCCAAAAAGAATATGTTTTGGGTTTCAGCAGCGGTGTAAAGACACAGCACTGGGCTGCCCCTTCTGTAGAGGGGCCCAATGCACACAGTAACCAACCCATGTGAGGAGCAGAGTAGCTATAGAGGAGGCAGACCCCCATTCCAGCCCCCCTTCACACACACACAGAACCATGGGATACAGCACTGGATCTTAGTCAGCTTTTAGGTGTACACGGATTAAAAGGCTTCAAACATAGTTCATTGAAAGCAGTGTGTGTCTATTTGCTTGGTTCTCTGGGTCTGTCAGGACGTGCCTGATCTAGAATTAGGGACTTCATGTTTGCGGGGTACTGCTTTGCCTGGTTAAGTCACCGAAGGTCTTTGGCTCTTAGACCAATCATATCCAGTCCTGAGTCCTGTGTGAGTGCCCTGTGCTTATCCTCCATTATTTGATCTCCCAGTTTTTTCCATACCTCTTGCCTGCCTTTTGGACCTATGAACCGGTAATTATCTGCTATCTACTCTGATTTCCAAATAGTTTATATAGACTTGTCTCTTAGCCTGGCACTTTACCTGCCTGCTATTTGCCTTTATTCAGTTACATTATTATTATTAACTACTCCTTTTCTCTCAATAACCTTGGTTTTGTTTTTCACCAAGCCTTACCGTACCCATAAGGTTTAATGGAATGTAAGCTCCTACCAGCCAGTTCTACACCTGCAATTAGTCCTGACAAAGTCTAATTCTTGTAGCAGTGTAGCAGTCCTCTGGGACTAGTATTAAGCTGCTACTTTATTTCAGGAATCAGAACTTGCATTGCACAGAATATAAACAATCAGATAGCTTTAAAATACATTCACAAATAATTTCCATTAGGTAATGTGTGTATTTGATACTATATATGGTGACTTTGAGTTGGGTTGCATTGGCTGCCCTTTGTTACTCTGTCTGATGGTACAAATAATGGTGAGAGATAAAACTGTCGGTAGATTCTTGTCTCCAGTGCTTTCATTAACTGCCTTATTCCCTATAATCCTTAGGGCAGTCAAAACAAGCCTGTTATGTTTATGTGGCTCTCTGGATCAGTTTAGGAGATTAGGGGAAACATGAAGCTGCCCGTATCATTTTCATTTTCTTTTGCTTTCTGTACATTTAAAAAAGCCTGTTATATAAACATTTTAAAGGATATTGCTTTTTATTTTGTCTAGAAAATCAAAACAGTATTATGTCACCTTGCCCTTTAGACATTTACATTTGTAATATAAGAGGAGTTAGGAATGGCCATTGAAATGTATCATAACAGCATGGACATTAAAGGACATCTATCACCCTAAATTGCTGCCCGAACTGGGAGCTCCCATCTGGTGCAGGCAGCCTAACACTGTAGGGGCTATTTTTATTTTTTTTTTAAAAAAAACAAAGACTATTGTTTCCCCCAACTGGAGTGTGGGCTCTACTAGCCTGCACCTCTGGTGGGAGAACCAATTTTAGGGTGATAGGTGCCCTTTAAGTTAATAGGGTTGTAACCATAAAGAGTGGCTGTAAAGCAGCATTTTCTTCTGTCTTGTCCTCAGTATAAAGGGGAGTGCTGTGTTGCCATAGTTTTATGCTTTTCTCTCTATAAGAACTGATTTTTCTGCAGCTTTGCCTTTACAATTCCTGTTGCCAGCTGTGTTTGGTTGGGAGGGCAAATCCAAAGTGATAAAAGGCCATGCCCCTTGTAAATAAAATGTAAAAAAAAATTAATGCTTGCATTGAGTGTATGAAATCTTTTTCCACGATTATGTGGGAACCTGAAAATCTTTTTTTAAATCTTTTTTAAAAAAGGCACCAAAAAAGCAATGAATGTCAGGAAACCTGAGCTTGTTAAAGAGCACATTTTTTTACATTGTTGCATTAGAACCTCATTTCAGCCCCTAAGTGATGGGTTGTGGAAAATTATAACTAAGGTGCTGATTTAAGTGGAAGTGCAACTGAAAATTCAAATTTTAATTCAAATGCAGCAAAATCTTAGATAAATGTACACCATAGTGGTTTGGCATTTTTAATCTTGGGGCCACAGTCACTTGGCTGGTCCTTTTTAGGCTGATGCAGATAGGACTGATTCTCAGACTATATACAGGCCAAGAATCAGCCCCTACGCTGGCATCAACCTCTTGAATTGTGTGAGAATTGATTTAGCAGTACAGTATATTTGTAGTGCACACTGAAGCTTTGCTAAGCTACATGAGGGGAAGCTTACTTGTATGTGTGTGACACATTTGACTTAACCTATAAGAATGAAAAGCTTTTGGAAAGGGTGGCGGTGAATATGGGGGTGTCTTATATCCAAGATTCAGCATTCCAGTTAGTATATTGTAGTCTTATAAATCTAATCTGTGGGTTTTAAACTTCATATCTGATAATCATTCCCAAGTGTTCAGAAATGCTGAGACGGCTTTCAAGCAGCTATGCAAAATATTCTCAACAAAGCTATCCAAACAAGCAGCCATCATGTGACAACATTTTTTTCATGCCCGCAATTACAGCGTTCATCGGGAAATTACTTGAAGATGCACCGAGTTTAATTTAAGGTTTATTTCTAGATCACTGCTGGAACCTGTTTGCTGTGCCATGGCTAAAATGTCTCTGGTGGCAGCCACCATTACAAATTGTAGGTACTATAAAGCAGTGGTCCCTGGTAGCTGCAGTGTCTGAAAATATACACAAAAGCAGCATCTATGTGCACAGGAATATACCTATTTTACTTGGCACCCTATGGATTATAGGACTGTACTAGCTAGAGGGGACTAAATTCCCTACTTCATATAATGATGTGACAACAAAATGTTTTTCTGAGTATGTTTACTTTAAGCTTCTATATGACTTTACAGCCCCTTAAGGATTTACATCCAAGGCTGGAGAGCAGCAGGGAGGACTAAATAGACCAGGGTTGGGGGTTGGTAGTGGTGGCATGCTGAGGGGGCAGTGGGGTGAGTAGGTACCAGGTCAAGTAGTACTGCCTTAATGTCAATACTACTTGACCTGGCTCTGTGTTAAGACAAGAACTAAAGCATAACAAAGAAGGGCAGAAAGGCAAGTTTTGTTTTGGGCTTCTGTACCAGCCCAAGGCACCCACAGACCTGTAGAAGCGAAGATCTGTGCCCCAAAGATGCCCCAGTAGCCCCCCATCTTCTATTCTGCTGATTCCCTGCACATGTTCTGTGCTGCTGTCACTTACCTGAGCTTAGGGTCCCACTCACAATGTATAGTATATATATTGTCACAATACAAAGCTGAGTGTAATTACATTAATTCACATTACATGGCAGTTAGCATTAGCTTCTCAACAGCTGCCCAAAGCCCACTGAGAATGTGCAGTGCCACTGACACTCCTAACAAAATCCAAGATGGGGACCCCCTGTGCACTAGTTTAAAGGCCAGAATCATTACTGTTATAGAGATGCGGAACTTTTAGGCTGATGCAGTAAGTTCAGCATATAAAATATGGCATTGCTAGTCATATTCGTATTTAGGTTTTCCCAGGAATTACATTCAAGAAATCATGCCTTTGGAGAACTTGTACAATTATTCAGTCTCGACAGCCATGGGTCAAAGCCCCAACACTGCAAAAGGCAGCAGTTATTACGCTTCTCTTTGCGTCTGTGCTATAACCACCTACATAGATTGTAAACTCTGTGAGGTAAGGGACCGCCGCAATCCTACGTCTCCTACAGATCCACTTTTACAGCCTAATAGTCTTTATTTATAGCAATATTTGTTTCCCAGTCTGTACCATTAACATATAGCAAAAACGTATAAAAGTAGTGCTATAAATAAAGATATACACACATACACACAAGAGTTATTTGAAGAATGTAGAGCCTTTTTTTCTTCTACTGAGTGCCCTGTGCAAAAATGTGGATATATTAATCACCTTTATATGACAGTAACCCCTGTTTATACAAGAGTCTTTTCTGTATCCATTTCTCACCAGCTTGTCTGAATAGAAAAATAAACTCAGACTTTTCCTTGACTCCTGAATATTTTCTGCTGCTTGATTTATATCTTCCATCTGACATACAAGGTTGGGGGGGGGAGCCTGTGTAGGTTTGGTGTCTTTCTAAAAACATGTCAGTCAAAGTGCTGAGTTTCTTGCACAAAGTCTGACTACCGTTTGACCTGGAGTATTCTGCATTAGTGTGCGAATTCTCAATGGAGGCTAGAAGGCGGGTGGTGTGGTATTAGGATATGAATAAAGGAACATTTCAGCCATGGAAAATGTGATTTTATAGAAAATATCAAGCCATATTACTCTGCTTTTATTTTTTTCATTTGATTTATGCCAAAAAATAAAGTCTGTATTCTGTAAATTTGTAAAATTTCAATCTTACTTGCCCAGTTTCACCTGCAAGTTGCCCTTGTGGGTCCTTCCCATTCCCCACTCCCACCACAGCCGTCCCTCCTGGATACCCCCCAATCTGCCCTGTGACATCATTTTTAGTTTTATCATAGAGTTTCTTAAACGGGTAGTTTACATTTGAATTAACGTTTAGTATAATGCAGACAATGATATTCTAAAACAATTTGCAATTGGTTTTCATTTTGTGTTATTTGTGGTTTTTTGGCATTTAGCTTTTTGTTTAGCAGCTCCTCAGTTTGGCATTTCAGCAGCTATCTGGCTGCCAGGGTCTTGTTTACCTTAGCAACCAGGCAATGATTTAAATGAGAGACTGGAATACAATTAGAAAGGGGTCTAATTAGAAAGATAAGGAATAAAAAAATAACAATAATAACACAATTGTAAGCTCTTGGAGCAAATTGTTATTTGGCTCTCGGGCTCAGTGACCCTAATTTGAAAGCTGCAAAAATGTAGTAGAAGAAGACAAATAATTCAAAAAGTACAAAAATGAAATAATAAAGACCAATTGCAAAGTTGCTAGGAATAAGACATTCTATAACATATTAAAAGTTAACTTAAATCACCCTTTAAAGAACAAATGGCACCAAAGTTATTGTAGCATTGACCATATTTTTTACAATGCCAGGCTAGAACCAAAACTTTTTTTGCTCTCGTACATGGTGGGGGGTCCTTTTGCTATAGCGGAAATTCTGTAGCCATTTGTTAACTTTTTAACATTTATGTGTGTCAAATCCCCTTTTTCTGTAGGCCACCACCACAAATGGCTACTTTAGATGATGCTGTTCAGGGGTGCAATCCCTTGAGAATAATCAGTTTTACTGAGCAATCACCAAATGAATGGAAAGCAAGTGCCAGCAGCAAAGGGCATATTGACGCCTACAGGTTTCTCTGAGGGAAGTAAAAAATGTACCATGTAAACTAAGGTTATGGCTGACTATGCTGTTAGCCTCTAATAAGAAAACCTATTAAAGTAAAACAAATGTGAGAAATAAATATGTGGCATTGGGTAACGCTTCATTCATACACATAGCTGTTGAGAAGCTTAGCTTAGGGGTCATCGCAAATTATCAAGCAGAGAATGAGGCTGGCCTGTCATAGAAGCTGATCCTGCCGGGCTGATTATTACATACTGATGCTAATTACAATGGTTTCAGAGCTGCTATGTAATGTGAACCTGAATAAAATACTATTATCAGCCTTATATCATGACTTTTATATTCTGTATATACAGTATATTGTGAGTGGATCCCTAAGCTCAGGTAAGTGCCAGCAGCACAGAGCATGTGCAGGGAAGCAGCAGAAAGAAGATGGGGGGCTACTGGGGCATCTTTGGAGGCACAGATCTTCCCTGCTAAAGGGCTGTGGGTGCCTTGGGCCTAAAACATAATGTACAACATTTCTACCCTACCTCTTTAGATCTCCTTCAAATATGTGTTATAATTCAGCATCATTTTTGTCTAAAATGGTGACAGGGTGGAGTGATTTAGTAGCTTTTGCAGCATTATTTGTGCTTCAATCTTTTCAGTCAGAGCAGTTTTCATAGCAACATAGTAATTCAGGTTGAAAAAAGACTATTTCTATCAAGTTCAACTTTTTATGTTTATAAGAAACCTGCCCAGCTGCTAACTGATCCAGAGGAAGCCTCTCCAATGTGCCTCAGAGGGGAAAAAAATTCCTTCCTGACTTTCAGTTGGCAATCAGACCAGTCCCTGCATCACTTGGTCCCCAAAATCATAGTACTCAGAAGTCCCAATATTTGCAATCTGACATTTAGGGTGTCCCTTAAGCCTTCACACACTTAGGGGCTGATTTACTAACCCACGAATCCGACCCGAATTGGAAAAGTTCCGACTTGAAAACGAACATTTTGCGACTTTTTCGTATGTTTTGCGATTTTTTCGGATTCTGTACGAATTTTTCGTTACCAATACGATTTTTGCGTAAAAACGCGAGTTTTTCGTATCCATTACGAAAGTTGCGTAAAAAGTTGCGCATTTTTCGTAGCGTTAAAACTTACGCGAAAAATGCGCAACTTTTCGCGTAAGTTTTAACGCTACGCAAAATGCGCAACTTTTTACGCAACTTTCGTAATGGATAGGAAAACTCGCGTTTTTACGCAAAAATCGTATTGGTAACGAAAAATTCGTAAAGAATCCGAAAAAATCGCAAAACATACGAAAAAATCGCAAAGTACCGATCATTACGAAAAAAACGCAATCGGACTCCATTCGACCCGTTCGTGGGTAAGTAAATCAGCCCCTTAAACTCATTTATAAGAAAAGTCTCCCCTGTCACCAGAAGCGATAAACAGCCGTGATAGCTCATATGCACCCGCCGCACTTTCTCACGCCCTCGTCACTCTGCATTTACTGTGCTGGCTGAGCCTTAACAGGTGGGACTGGATATTTGTAACTACTGATAGAGATACTGATAGAGATATTCAGAACTGGAATTTTGAAGTGAAACAGATGCATTTCAGTAAACTTGTTTGTATGAAACATTATTAACTAGACCAGTCCTAGTAAGGTTCCTTCCAATACGTCTATGTTCTGAGCAGCAAAGCAACCCAAAGTTACTGGTTCTGAAAAGGCAACATTGTTGTCAGTACAATTTACTTACATTTGACAGTACAGGTATGGGACTTGTTATCCAGAATGTTTGGACCTGGAATTTTCCATAATTTGGATCCCCATACCTTGTCTACTAAACAATAATTTAAACATTAATTAAACCCAATATGATTGTTATGCCTCCAGTAAGGATTACTTATGTCAAGTACCAGGTGCTGGTTTGTTATTACAGAGAAAAAGGAAATAATCTTCAAAAATTTGTGTTACTTAGTTTAAAAAGAGTCTATGAGAGATGGCTTTCCCATAATTCTGAGCTTTCTTGAAAACGGGTTTCTGGATAATGGATCCCAAACCTGTGCTAGATTCTTGTTGTCACCAAAGTTTTTCATTCTTTGGCGACAGAAACATTCCACCAAGCAAAGACAACTTTGCATTTCCATTCCAGCTTTTGGCATACCAGATTCCTCCACATCCAAGAGCTTCTCTGCTCAGGCATAGGGTCACCTAGTGTGGTGGATCAGCTAGACAAGTAGATGTAAGTGTGTAGAATGTTATTAGCTACATAGTAGATCAACAGCACCAATAATAATAAGACATATAGCTATATAGTTCCTCTGGAACGCCCTTCCCCATCCCATTAAGCACTGCCAGACTCTCCAAGCCTTAAACGGTCTTAAACGGACCTTGCGAGCAGGGCCCTCCCCCTAGTGTCTCTGATCCTCATCCAATGTAACTGCAAACCATTTTTGTGAATTGTTTATATGTACATGTTAACTGTTATGTCTTTTGTACCCCTCTATTCTGTAAAGTGCAGTGTAAATTGATGACGCTATGAGCTAACGTACTGTTTTTCTTTGAAATAAATATTTAAAAACATATACCCAACTGATGCCTCAATTAATGTAATTTTATTGGTATTTATTTTGATTATTGAAACTTAGCAGTAGCGGCTGCATTTCCCACCCTCGGCTTATAGTCGAGTCAATACGTTTTTCCAGTTTTCTTAGGTAAAATTAGGTACCTCGGCTTATACTCGAGTATATACGGTAGTAATAATAATAATAATAACATAATTTGAAGCTCTATTTGGCCTTTGGTCAACACAGTAGGAAATATGTAGCCATTAAGAAGCATATCTTGCTCTACACTTCTCTCAATTTCCTTGATTGTTATTTCTTAATTCACTCAAACCGTTACTTTACTCAGCTCCTGACTAACTTATAATGAGGCCCAGCTTCTGAAACATCTGTTTTTAATATCACAGATATATTTTTACAAGTACAAGGGATTACTGAAAATAAAAGTTCATGGAAGAATACAGAAGAAGAAAAAGGAATGTGTTTCTGCAGTATGTTCGATATTAACTGCGAGGGGCAGAACCGTATAAAAACAAATTGCTGTTGCATTAAAGATCAAACATTGACGGAAACTGCCGTATGTGCCGAATTTCCTTCACATGTAAATATGATAGATTTACCTATATGATGGTTTTGTTTCAGTGATTTAAAACCCACCCTCCTTTCAAAACGAAGCTGCAATTCGTAAGGGGCGGCTATGAAGGAGGGAACGGATCAGAAGGATTTCTGGTCTGTTGCTGATATCTTGCTGGGAAGGGTGGGCTACAGTGCAGGAATCTTTCATTTCTTCTTGTTCAATTAACCCACCAAGAACAGAGGTGTTCGTATAGGTGCAACTAAGCTAATATTTTAGGGTTTTGTAGTAACACTGGCATTTTACAATGGCATAAATAAAGTATTCCCAGATCTTAAAACTCATTGTAACAATCAGATGTTGTTGAGCTACCTTTCCATCTCCAGTGTCATAATTATTTCTCATGTATGGCTCTAATATGCTTTAATTAGCCTTGGAGTGCCCCCAACCCACTTTGTATTTTATTGGCCTATTGGATCACAACCTTGTATTTTATTGGCCTATTGGCGCCCAATTTTATTTCACCTACCTTCTGCAGGATGGCAGACCACACTTCCATGTGGCTTAAGTGCCTACACACCTGTGGCTTAAATGGTAGCCCTGTGCCTTGAAAAATAGGTATTGTTTGCCGGAGGTCAGTGCAGAAAACACTTTTCCCAAAAAATGCAACCAAGCTAGGAGGTGCCAGCCTAACCTTAGTCCTCCTAACATCTCTGACATTCTTCCAACCTCCTAACATCTACCCTGATCCATCCTAACATCTCTGTGTGCAGTAAGGTGAGGGCACTGCCCAGTGAGCTGACCAAATTCCATATTCTAATTCCACAATATGTGATAGTTTTATTTCAGTATTTTTTTCTGTCTGTCTGCATAATGGCTATTTGTACACTCTGTTGAACTTTCTGGCATATAAGTAACGTTATGCTTTTTCCAGAAATTTTTGGTCTTTTAACCTAGTTGGTGGAAACTTACCTGCGACTTTGCAAATGATGCCAAGCTCACTATATTAGATTTTCCTTAGGCCAACAACATTTCTTAGCTGTATGTAGTTCTACAATAGATGGTAGGAAAGGGGACGCTGTGCTCACCACTGAATTTTAAATCACAGGGTGGGGATGCATTGAGGCCATGACTGCAAAATTCATACAGACAGATAACAAGGGATCCTCTGCACTCACCCATTAGCAATATATCGAGGACATTTGTGCATTAAAAGTAGAAGCGGTTGAAAGCAGTAGAATTCTTAATGAAGCAGTTGAAAGCAAGTGTAGGACTGGTCATAGCAAGGAAGTTTTTGATGTAGTTGGGCAGTATATTGCAATCCCTATTTTGTTTAAAGGGGAGGGTATTTTTAGTAGCTTAATGGCCAAAATGCCTATATATATTGATAATGGGCAAGTGCAGTGGACCCTTTGTCTTTGTCTACTATAGCTGGTATAAGGGCCTACATCTATGTTAAGCCATAAAGCCTTCATTTAAAAGAAAATTGTTTCTTTATATATATTTTATGGAAATGTTTAAATGTGGATATATAGTTATATATAATAGCATGTTTTAAGGTTGAACCAGTTGGCAGGTAAAGCCGTTTTACTGACCACCTGCATTCCTTTGTGTTGCCTCTTTTGTATGTTCCACCACACGGGAAGGCAAGAGTTAACTGACCTACACAATGGGAACTGTACCCACAAGAGCACATGTAACAATCCAATTCTCTCTGCATTCTATGTTTTGGTACAGTCCTGTGGGTACTGTTCCCATAGAGTAGGGTCAGCTAAGTCCTGCCTTCAAAAGAACTTGTGGGGTGTATTTGTCACATAGTAACCAAGCTGACAGGTCTGATATCATTGGGACAATGACTAATTACTAACAGGCACAGCTTTCAAGTCTCCCTGTGTTTAATCACAACCTGCATATTGTGATACAGGTATGGGATCTGTTATCTGGAAACCTTTTATTCAGAAATTTCTGAATTACTGGAAGGCCATAGACTCCATTATAAGAAAAACAATTCTAATTTTTAAAAATGATTTCCTTTTTCTCTGTCATATTAAAACAGTAGCTGGTACTTGATCCCAATTAAGATATACTGCAATTAATCCTTAGTGGAGGCAAAACAATCCTATTGGGTTTAATTAATGTTTAAATGATTTTTTTTAGTAGACTTAAGGTATGGAGATCCAAATCACAGGTCCTGAGCATTCTGGATAACAGGTCCCATACCTGTACCATAAAATTACATTTGTAATTTTGTATCATTATCATTACTAATATCCCTCTGCACTAGGAACAATGCAGTTGGAAAGGGTTAGTGTACAGTGGCCCTTTATAGCAAAATGCAATTTATGCAGAGGTCATTGAAGTCTTCACTCTTTGGCTATTTTGGTACATTAATTATCCTGATCCTTTTTATTTTTAAAGCTTTCCTTGTTGGAAAATATTAGCTGTGACCTGACTGTCAGTTGGTGCAGTTTAAACTGTAACACTGAGGGATATGTTATAGAAGGCAGAAAGCTGCTACTGGTGTAGTCACCTATAGCCCCATCGCTAGGGTTGCCACCTGTTCATGTTTGACCCAAATAGTTTGGTTTTTCTAAAGGCTGTCTTTAGGTCTTAGCTGTCTGTTCAGATCTGAGCCTTGGGAAACCCAAACAATAACCTGGCCAATAAAAAACATTTAAATATTTATATAGCCAAGATTTTTTCCATCAATATGTCTTAGTTATCATCAAGTTACAGTTAATTTCTTATTATTCCAAAAAGAAAAAGCAAATCAGTAAAAAATAATGAATTTTCTAAATTGGCATTGATGGATTTTAGAGCTTTCTGAATAACTTGTTTCTGTATAATAGATCCCATTCCTTTAATTAAGGGATTGGACTTACTCATCATGCAGAGGGCCAGTTTTTCAATGGGCTGTCCTGTTCAAAACTTACTGTCTGGTTTAAAACCTGAAGAAAACTGGACAGAAGTCCAGCCAATTGCATCTAAGTCAGTGATTCCCAACCAGTGGCTCGGGGGCAACCCCCTTGCCACCCCCTTGGATGTTGCTCCCAGTGGCCTCAAAGTAGGTGCCATTTTTACATTTTTGGCTTGTAGACAAGTTTTGGAAGCACAGAGACACAGTTTTACTCCAAGCAGAGCCCCCTGCAGGCCAACAGTCCACATGGGGCTACCAAATAGCCAATCAGCTTTTATTTGGCATTGCCAAAGATCTTTTTCATTCTTGTGTGGCTCCCTAACACTTTTTACATCTGACTGTGGCTCACTGGTAAAAAAAAGGTTGGGGATCCCTGATCTAAGTGATACAGTAACCCTGCTGTGGCATCATAACCTCTGCCCACCCCCAGCATCACTGCCGCTCCCCCGATGCCATCAGCCCCACCCTCTATGTTCAAGTTTAGCCACTGGCAAAGGTGGAAACCCTAATGGGGGCTTATGCAGACTCGTCTGCAGAGGACCACATCTGTGTGCCATTACAGCCCTCAGCTGATGGGATTCTCAAACCTAGACAGTCTAGACAGATTTTGGCCAGATATTGGTTGGGCAGTTCATCAAAAGGAGACAACACAATACAGGTGTTGGAGATTTAGTCTGGGGGGACGAGACCAGAAGAATGTGCTGGTCCGTGCTTGGTCAACTTTATGGGTATCTTCTCAGCAGGCTAAAGCTCCCATTTGGATTCATAGCTGGAAGATAATTGAAGTTTTAAAAGTTAATGATATGGTACAAATTTTGTAAGAATTCACAATAAAATTCTTTCTTGCTCCTTTATATAACCCATTTATTTGGCACAGAAACCAGTCCCGGTGAAGCCATTTCCAGTTTTGCAGTCATTGCTTAAGGCAGAAGCGGACCCAAATTCCTCTTGGAAAAACCAACTATTTCAATATTATTTGAAACTGAATGATTCTCTATTCGGCACAGACATATGGTTGTAAGGTTCCGTGCATATGACTTAGCATTAGGAAGCAGAGAGAAAGGCAAGAAGTAGTAATATCTTAGCAGTGGTCTGTGGATAGGGGGATGGGTCTGGGAGAGATCACATTTCAGCTTGACATCACAGGTTCTCATTCAAACAGGAGACAGTATAAAGGCTATTGGAAAAGCAGTCTTACGCTGCACAGCTTGCAACCCTTCCACACATACAGTAGAGACCAGTAGAGCTACAGCACTCTGGGACCTACCAGCTGCCAGTACTATAGGGAACTGCTCACCAACTAACTGCCAGCTGCTTACTTCTCAATACCATGATCTTCTCAGAGGGCTGTTAAAGGAGGTAAGGGCACATAGATTATCTTCTACTTCATAAATAAGATTGTTTAGCATAAAAAGCCACAAGTATGGTACCATCAGAAACATAAATATATTACATAGATTTTTATTGCACAGATATATATATTTTCACCAAGATATGGAATGGAATACTTTCTACTGTTAAAATGAATTTTGGCTGTATTGTTTTATATTACCAGTAGCTCCTGATATTCTCTTCAGATAATGACAGCTGAGGATGGAGAAGGGACACAAACCTTTTATAGAAATTACCTATAGGACATGCACATTTGTATAAGAAATGTCACATTTTGGAACCCCATCCTTTGAAAACTACAACTCCCGGTATAAGTAGCAAGCCACCAGTTGGCTGAGGGTGCTGAGAGTTGCTGCCTGTAACAGCTGGCGCTTTGTTATTGTGACTTATGATTGTCGCTGAGAACCTTCATGCCCACGGAATGTAAATGATAGCAGCATATCCGCTCCATTCGGCAACTGAGAATGGAAAAATAAACACCGTTTTTTCTCAGATGTGGTCTGTATTCCCTTAATCAATGCAGATATTCCAGGAAAATATGAGGCTGGTTTAGATACAGAAGCAAAGCCCCGGAGAGTAACACTAAATCTGTGAGCCTTTGTGCAGCAGCTGTTTTGAAGTTCCTAGATTCTAGGAGTGTATCATGTTGCAAACCACCGCTGAGAATGGTTGGACCCTACGAGTTAGGATCAAACTGTTACCTGATGCCCTTAAATAAGTTAGCCATGAAGTAAGGTAGACAAGTGGCAAGCCTTCTATACAAAGAAATGGTGGTACAATGGTCAGTTTGTTTACACACTGGTTGGCATTGCAGTCTTGTAACACTTGGATATTTGGGTTTGATTGTCATGGAGTATGTTCTATTTGGGTTTCCTCTAGTGGTTCTCTTTTCCTTTTTTTTCTACTACCAATACCAATAAATAAATTGGCTCCTCGTCCTAGTGCGGGTGCATGAGATAGGGTTCTTACACTGTAAGCTCTCTGAAATATGTGACATTTTTTTTTACAGTAACTTTCATTAACTTTTTCGCTGTAATAATAAAACAGTAGCTTGTACTTGATCCCAACTAAGATATCATTGCAAACCAATCCTATTGGGTTTATTTAATGTTTAAATGATTTTTTAGTAGATTTAAAGTACAGTGATCCAAATTATGGAAAACCCCTTTATCTGGAAAAACCCAGGTCGGGAGCATTCTTGATAACAAATCCCATACCTGTGCAATAATGTCCAGTTTAGAGCAAAACCAGTCTAGTCTTCTGTAATGCCTGAGAAGATAGCAGAGGTATGATTGGTGGCATTCATCTGGATACATTTACCATTGGACAGATAATCTGCAAATTGCACACTTGTCCTACACTGTGGATGAACATCAGTTACCCCTGTGATCTTACTCTAAGCTCAATCACTTCTCACATAAATAGTCTCACCTACAGCTAAAAACTCGGACTGTCTGATGGAAGGCATCCCACCAATAGTAATCATATAGTAATCACCAGGGCAAAACAATGAATCTATAGAATGTAAGTGTCAGTGTTCACCAGGAATCCTTATGTGCATAGCAGAAATACAATCTTAAACAAACGGAGTGGAGCTCATTCCCCAGCAGCTGCTTGTGTTGCCCTTTATTAGTATTACCTTTGGCTCGCAATTGAAACCAGACCCTCTTTACTAGCAGAGCACACTGACCGACGTGTCTTAAAATAAAGAAAACTCAAATCCAGATGAAAACAAACAACGAAAGGGCTTTTTAATGCACACTTGCACTTATACAGCAGCTCTGTGCACACCAAATAATCTGTCTCTGTATGTGCCCTCACTATAAATCCTGTCACCTAAAAGGAGCCTTCTAATGGTCCATGCAACTACAGGGGATTCTGCAATTGTCTAGGGCTTTCTGGGCAAGTATATATTTGTAAACAGTGAACCTTAAAAAAACAAGTCTGAGAAGATGGTCTATGAAGCTATCTTTCAGTGAAGCCAGAAAGTTATAAAGTAATATAACTCAGTTATAGAATAACCAATGCTGAATGCTTTGAGATTTTCTGGGGCAGTTCCTTTTATCCTAATCAATGAGAGGAATTTGCCGTGTTGAGTATTTTTTGAGTCTATAGGCAGAAACTGGAAACCTAAGAAGAAGAGGCCAAGTTGGATAGAGTAGCTCCACTGGGCTATTACTTTATTAAGGTTCCCTAATGACCGCCAGACGCAGCACTAAGGAAATTAGCTAGGAAACCGGTCTTTAGGATGTCAACCACAGTCTATGTGAGGAGCTCCCCCCTCTGAAGTGAGGCTGACTGGTGCTCTAAATTGACAATTCACAAAATCATTTGTAAAAATTTGCTGAAAATTCTGTAGGAAAGACTGGTCTTGTTTTCCATACACTTGCTATGCTTTCTCATCCTCATAACCTTTGCAGCCTGGCATTTTATACTATAATTATGGCCTTTTGGATGTCAGCGTTGTCTGATAGATTTTTCTGTCAGCATTTCAAGACGTAGACAGGGATATTGTTTAAATGCAGAAGAATTTTTTCCACATCTGGTTGGGTCATAAATGGAAGCCTTTGCATTTATATAAAGAAGCCTTATACCTGCTGCCTCTGCACAATGTCATCTGGTGTTCATGAGTTTAAAGGAGAAATAAAATCTTCAGTTAAAAACTTCATTAAATATCCCGATTGCATTGGTACAGTATGTTACCAATTAAAAACTTTATCTTAAAATCACAGAATCACAAAAGAGACTGTTTGGTCTAAATCCCTTTTTATATAAAACCCCCGGGCAGTGTAATAACCCACAAAGCGTTATCAAGGAAACCCATAGCAACCTATTTCGTTCTGAACATCTGACAAGTAAAGCAACCTTCTGATTGGTCACTACATGTTACTTGATCAGGAACAATGTCTGCACCTATTGGGCCTGTTATTACCTCCACCTGTCAAATACGTAACAGAAATTACAAATTATATTTGTAGCCCTTTGTAAAGGAAAGACCATGCATAGAATATACTATGGCTTGTTTATATAGGGAAACTTATGCATTCATCTATTCATTTTGGAAGCAACTCAGATGCTCCTTCTACCCCCTTCATTTTACTCCTGACTTGTGATTTATTTGGTTTACTCAGCCATGGATTCATTGCAGCCTTTCCAGTATTAGGGATAAAACAATGGATGGGGCTGGTAGGGACACTCAATGGCAGGTTGCAAAGACACCAATGAGTGGTGAGGATGTGAGTGCCTACTAAACTGCAGTTAGTTTACTGCCATCTAGAGGGTTGATATTACATAAAAGGTTATTAACCATTATATGTGGTTTCAAAGCAATAAATTAACAGTTTAGTTTACAGTTTAAAGTTTTCCACCGTTATATAGCTGGTCATGCCAAAGAAGCTCAATGCCATAGTAAACATAAATCCTAGTTATACAAATGCAATATTTCCTTGTGCACATCCCTTTACATCTAATAATGGATAATATTATTGCATCATATTAAATTTCAATTTCAAATTCAATTTATTTCTGTTTTTCAGTTTCACGTTGCCGGGTGCATGACGTACTGATACCAAAAGCAGATATCAAAGTAATGCCATCACAAGTAATGGAGTTTGGCTGCACTGCCCAGGAAAACTCATGAAAATGTTTAACCATGCTGTTTGTATCTCTGCTGAACTGCTCTTCCTGTTGTATCTCAGCTGCCTGCAAATATTCCCAACTTTGTCCCGCCCCAGCGGAGCTGACTACCTTCAAAGAGGCTGGCAAAGACTGTTGGAGGAAGGGGAGGGCTGCACGGACTGTAATCCAGAAGAATGCCCACTACCAAGGGGCTGTCTGGCTGGGGTTGTACGGGACCACTGTGACTGCTGTTTAGAATGTGCAAATTTGGAAGGGCAGATTTGTGACTTGGACAACACCAACCACTTCTATGGAAAATGTGGTGATAACTTAGAATGTCAGCTTGACATGGGGGACCTCAGGCATGGAGAGGTCCCTGAACCTCAGTGCGTGTGTGTGTTTAACACAGCTGTCTGTGGATCAGACGGTAAAACTTACTCCCAGCTGTGTAAATTTAAAGAGGTGGCCAATGCACACCCAGGAGCCAACCTTACAGTTGTACATGACGGGCCCTGTGAATCAGGTATAGTAAACATGTGAAATGAGTGGGCAGAGAGCCACATTTCTTTTTGTTTCTATTTCACACCTAATCAAAGTAGCGAACACAAGAATAACAAACAATTTACTTGATCATTTAGATTTGCCCGTCATGTTCTCGGTTTGTTCAGAAAACAAACTCACACTTCCTATCTATGAAGGACAAACATTCAATAGCGAAGCGTTTTAAATGAGTATTTAAATACCAGGCCTGAGGCCAGAGGCAGTGATGATAACCTTCAGAATGTACTTTGCTTAGGTTACAGAACACATTTCAGTTCTAAAAGCACTTTATGAGTAGAACAAATCAGTAATAACTCTACCACAGATTGCTGCTTGCATTCAAATAAACACTGAAATGCAAGCCAAAGCATACAAGGCATTCCTGGGTGATTTATACAGGATAGAAAAGCCGCTATATATGTCCAAATCTTATTAAACCACCAACAATGCTCTCAGCGTGTTAGAAAATCAATTTTCCATAAAAATAATTAAAAAGACCATGGTAAAAGCTACACTTTTTTGTCAAAACTTTGTCACAAGTTGACACAAAAATCAGAGCATTATCAGTTTGGAATATTATTGGTACTATTGGCCACACTACCAGATCTTACCAAATGAGTGTATCTGGGCCCTTTGGCCACCCAAATGAGGTCATGGGCCCCCAGGCCAGAGGGGCTTACAAGCTGTCAGATAACCAGATATCAGTTGAACAGGCCTATTAATGGGCCCCACATATAAGTCAGTAAACACTGTGTATAGCCAACTTTATGGCTACATTTAGACATATGCACATTTCATACTGGATCCTATACCTATACAATGCCTTAATCTTTCATAGCTCTCTAAAAACCAGTGTGACCTTGGCCTAAAGGAGCATCAATGGGCAGCCTCAGTGTGTGCAACAAATGTACATGGTGTTAGTAATAACAAGACTGTTCTTAACCCCCTGTGTGACCCAGAAACCCCCTGATGTTAATTGTTTCGCACTGCTGAGTGGGCTCGCTGTCCCGGCAGGAGAATACAGAAAGGTTACTTAACCTGTTAATAACCCTCATTGGTGCAGTGTGGCATTCATCAAAAATGGAAAGACCATACGTTCTGCAAGGAGGTATAAAGTTACATGCTATGTTTTCTTTTAGCCAAATATAATTAGAATGAGCTACTGGTTTGGGCAGAGTACCTTGTTATATAAATTCCCCTTTGTGTCAAAAAATGTATCTGGCTGTGTGTTTAAATTAAAGCCAGATGGCTTTGGATTGGGATTATTGCTGAAGAACGTGATCAGATTTCTCTGGGAAGAATATAGCCTTACAGTATATAAACGACATACATGTACTTATTTTGTGCATGCGAGTATGTGTTCTCATTTAAAGAGGTTGTTCATATTCAATGTCTAAATCTTATTAAACCACCAACAATGCTCTCAGCGTGTTAGAAAATCCATTTCCATTTAAAAAAGACTATGGTAAAAGCTACTTTTTATAACTGTTAAATCAGTCCTTCTCCTGTCTCTCTGATAAGTTTTCTGAAGGGATGGGAGTGGCCTATTTTGAACCTGACACACTGACAGCTTCCTATATCCTTACATCATCATGCCCAGGCTTTGCCCTTACTTTTTTCCTATTGGACCAATTCATTGGTTGCTTGTGCACTCTAATTAGTTGCATCAATTGAAAGGTCAGTGGTTAATTTTTCCCTTGCAATGGCATAGGCAAAATGACTCTGTATATCACAAATTGAACATTCTGTTATGTTAGTGTAGGGACCCATAAGCTTAAGATGCCCCTATGGCTTTAAACCCTACTGTTTCCTCTTTCCTGTTACTGGGCAGAAGCCCATGTATCTAGTGTGCCATTAGCATATGTGCCTTATTGGTTTATAGGTAGACCACTCCCGTTGCACTCTAATATAGTGTTGGAGAAGGGGGTGGGTCTTCCTCTTTGGCTACATCTGATGACCCAGGTGGTAGTTCCACTAATCAACAGGGCCCTAGAAAAGCTATCTACCCTAGATGCTACTTCTAGCTCTAGTGAAGTCGGGGAACAGGGACAGGCAGTAGTAAGTGTCAGGATAATTTATAAGAGCACTTTCTAGGAAAGTGAGATAGTGAGATTATTTAGAAAGAGCAGTTTCTGGCTCCAACCAGGAGAGATTAGCTGGAAGTACTCTTCCCTACAGTTATTGTTGCCTTAGGGTAGGACCACGGTTAAGACGCAGGTATCAGGTCAGTTTCTATCCATGATCCATAGTTGGCTGTGAGGGATCCTTGGCTGCTAAGGGACACCCTGAGGATAAAGATACTTGTCCAGGCTACTCTCCACAGGAAGGCCGAGCTGGTTGGTGGACTAAATGGGCAGACACCATATTTTTCTACCTTCTGTGCAATTATCTGATATCTTCTTGGTGTGATTATTGCTATAACCCTGTGGATCATTTGTCTTTGACAATAAACAAGTTAAGTTCTGGTTTACCACAAAGAACCTTCTGGCGCCCATTCTTTTGTTTACTTTGCACACAGCCCAAGTAAATTGTAGTTGCAGTACACCCCAAGGATATTTCCACATAGCGGAAGTCCATCTGGTGTGTAGAGTCCTATGTACCCTGTGCTCTAAGGAAAGTTAAGTTGGTGCTGCTTAGTTTCACCGTCAAATGGGGGGTTACATTAGATTTGCAGGCACAGGAAGCAGTGTAAAACTGACTGGAGACACAGCCAATAGGAGTTAAGTCTGCTGCCAGTACTATTTGTGATATCATATAAGGAAGTAAAAAGGCAACTAAAGTGTTTATAGGGGTCACACAGGGTCTGTTGAGAAGTGAAGGCTCAGCAGAGGGGGGATTCTGAGGTGAATATCTCTTCAGCTGCACATTTTTTGTTGACTGTGTATATGACTCTGTTCTATTTATTATGAACTGTTAGCAGGGCCGGATTTGTTTTCTGGGCGCCCCTAGGTCACCCCCGTTGATCGGCCCTGCCCCACCCCCCCAATGCGCATGCTCGAACGAGCGAACAAGCGCGCATGCGCATACATTTAAAGCCCCATACGGAGCAGTGGGGAGAAGTACCCACTGCTCCGTATTGAAAAAAACTTTAAAAATTCCGTTGCAGCGGGGCGGCATGCCGCCCCTACATTTCTGCCGCCCTAGGCCCGGGCCTTTGTGGCCTCTCCACAAATCCGGGCCTGACTGTTAGATTCATGAATATTATACAAAGGTGAACAACCCCCTTAATATTTCAGATTTAATTTTTATAAAACATGTTTAAACGAAAATCTAGTAAACCATGTACAGATATGGGATCCATTATATGGAAACCAGTTATCCAGAAAGCTCCAATTACAGGAAGGCTGTCTCCAATAGACTCTATTTTAATCAAATAATTCAGATTTTTTAAAAAGTATTCCCTTTTTTCTCCCTTTTTCTACCTTGTACTTAATCCAAATTCAGATATAAATAATAATTATTGGAGGCAAAACAATCCTATTGGGTTTAATTAATGTTTAAATGATTTTTTTGTGAAATTAAGGTATGGAGAAAACCCCCAGGTCCCGAACATTCTGGATAATGGGTCCCATACCGTTCAGAAAATATAGGTCATTTATGAATGCAGTGTGGTGCACAAAGTGCAATTTTCAGAAAAGCTGCCATGCCTTTAGCTAACCTGGTATTTGCTAGGTAGGAGATATCTTCTTTCCTATAATATACACGTTTGTTGGGCCTTGTGACACTAATGACATTATCAAACCCTGATTTCCAGTGTATTCATTTGCATTATATATATATTGCATTGGATTTGTACACCCACTAAACATGTACAGGTATGGGACCTGTTATCCAGAATGCTCGGGACCTGGTGTTTTCCAGATAAAGGGTCTTTCCATAATTTGGACTTCCTAATTGGGTTTAATTAATTTAAACATTAATTAAACCCAATAGGATTGTTTTAGCTACAATAAGGGTAAAATATATCTTAGTTGGGATCAATTACAAGGTACTGTTTTATTATTACAGAGAAAAAGGAAAACATTTTTAAAAATGTGAATTATTTGCTTATAATGTAGTCTATGGGAGATGGCCTTTCCGTAATTTGGATCTTTCTGTATAATGGGTTTCCAGATATGGGGTCCGATACCTGTACCTCTTTACAGTACAGATACGTAGTTCAAGTAATAGCAGTATTAGCATAAGAAAGCTTTTTTTCTACATGTGCATTGGCTTCAGCTCACAGCCTACTCTTCTGACTAGTGATTAATATTCTGCAGCTATTTATTCTCCGTGCAAAGTCAATGGAAAATTCTTAGTTCTAGAAGATAAATGAAATACCCTTTTGTCATACTGAACCAATTTGTATTCTACATATTCCCATGGTAACCTATAGGTTGATGGATATGTTAACATGCATGCTTTTTCCATTGGAAAAATTCTGAAGACCAGAACCATGTATATCTAACCCCCCATCTCTTTCCCACAAACCCCAATTCCATACATCTATAATATAGTATGGTTACCCGGTTTCTAAAGTGAAATGAAATTCAGGAACAGGAAGGGGCCTGTGGCATGGAAGGAAGTGGAGGTCATGTGCCAGATGACTCCTTCCCTTCTCCTGTCCTGGAATAGCAATGATTAGGGGGGGGGCATTGTTGCCATAGGGATAGAGGCCTTGCTGGGGTCAATTTTCCACAGGCAAATTTGAAATGGGGACTGATGGTTACTATGAATATTTCACCAAGAGTCTATTTAGCCTTAGATAACATACTGAAAGTGACAGTGTATTTATTATGTGAAGAATACATGTTGGTGCTAATATCCTTTCGGGTCAGTATGATGTTAAAGGAATACTGTCATGGGAAAATATGTTTTTTTTTTCAAAAAGGATCAGTTAATAGAGCTTCTCCAACAGAATTTTACACTGAAATCAATTTTGAAATTTCACATGGGGCTAGCTATATTCTTCATTTCCCAGGGTGCCATAGCCATGTGACCTGTTCTCTGATAAACTTCAGTCACACTTTACTGTGGCGCTGCAAGTTGGAATGATTTCCCACCCTCCCAGCAGCCGATCAGCAGAACAATGGGAAGGGAGCAAGATAGCAGCTCCCAGTAGATATCAGAATAGCACTCAATAGTAAGAAATCCAGGTTTGGCTTGGTTCGCCTCCAGTTACATGGGAGTAGGAGAAACAATAGGTTAACTGAAAGCAGTTCCAATGTGTAGCGCTGGCTCCTTCTGAAAGCTCAGACTCAGGCACAATGCACTGAGATGGCGCCTACACACCAATATTACTGCTAAAAAAATAGATTTGTTGGTTCAAGAATAAAATTTTAAATGGTAGAGTGAATTATTTGATATGTAAAGAGTGTCATTTAGAAATAAGAAGTAACCCATAAAAATCATGACAGAATCCCTTTAAACTTGAAGGTAGAATGAATGGAAAGACATTTGTTCAGTATATAGAGCTCTTGTGGAATGAGCTTTGTTTGGACAGGGCTGTCCATGTGGCATCTGGCTTCTGGGCTGGACCAATGTATCCCTTGGCTTCAGTAGACCGCTTTCTGTTTACTTTGCTTTCTCAAAACAAATCAGGACTAAACGTTGGCTGTCATTTATTCTAACATATTTCCAAACTGGGAACTTGAACTGCAACAGATTGTCCCAAGAAAGATAATGTGTGTCTTGCCCGAGTGCCAAGATTTTGCACTGAATGCAAACAAAAAATATAAACAATGTGAAAAAGGACACAATACGGCTAAACTCAAGACTTCTTGTACATTCTGTGAGGACAACAGCAGATGGTTTTTCAGGTTCAAATCTTGCTTGCAGGGGTGTAACAACAATGGAAGCAAACCTTGGCAATGGCAGGGGGCCCTAGGAGTGTAAGGGGCCTTGTAAGGTCCTTATTAATGAGCAATTTCAATATAACTTGGTAAAATAAGTCAACTTACCAAAGTTTTGAAGGCTTAAATTGAATTTGCTGTGGGGCCCAGTAATAAGCTGGAAGCTGTTTGCTAAAAATGTGTTAACAGCCGGTTTTGATTGCACTTACTTTATATTATGTTGCTTTGCTAAACAGATGGCTCGTGCAGGGCTAGGGACCCCTAGGAGCTAGGGACTGATCTGTCATGTGCATCCCTCGCAAAGCCGTGGGAATTTTTGGGGAAAAAAGGAAGTTTCATTTGAAAAACACATGGTGAATATTGGTAAAATGCCTTAAGCAATCATAAGTCATCTCTCGAAAAGTCAGTGAGGCCATTGCCATATGTGTCAATGGCCTAAAAGAGCATCAGTGGGTAGACTTATTGCTGCTCTAGTAAGGTAGATGCTTACTTGAGGATGAATATATTTGAAAAATGGCTATATACACATCACTAAGAAAAAGCTTAAACAAATTTGATGAAAAGAACAGGCTATCCCTTTTGAATGACTGCCCCCCCACATAAATTGATACCACTTATCCCCCTAATTTTGAAATCCAGTGTTCATGATCCTGGTTGGCAGTGATCACCATGGAGCTTGGGCTGCTCTGCTTTTAAAGGCCAGGTTCTAGGACGGGGACAGACTCTGGGGAGGGCCATAAGGGGAAGAGTTAGTGGGGCCTGTGAGGAGGCTTACTCTTTTAAAATGGGCATGGAGGGGTCCTAGTTCTTTAACATTAGAAAAATAACTCTAATAGCACAGTAATGGGTAAGCCAATACCATGGCAGTGCATGGCAGTGGATGGTATATGTCAATATGTCATTGTTTAGTACAATCAAAGGGAATTCTGATGCTAGTATAAGCACTAGGGCTGGAAGCCTTGCCTATATTTAAGTTTAGCACTGATACAAGGCAATGAGGAAGCACTTTCCTCTTCACCCCCAGGCTCCACCCAATGGAAATATAGTAACTATTATGGATGCACCGAATCCATTATTTGACATCCAGCCAAACCGCGAATCCTTTGAGAAAGATTCGGCAGAATACTGAACCGAATCTGACTCCTGATTTGCATATACAAATTAAGATAAGGAAGGGTGACATTTTTCCAACATTGGGCCCGATTCACTAAAGTCCGAAATAAGGAGTGCTATTTATAGCATGCGTTAAAAATCTTATCACTTCTTATTTTTCGCTCGATTCACTAAAAGGACACTTGTGATAATTAAGAAGCGATGTTCTTGGCGTTATTTATCTGACGATGACATCTTTTAATGAAAAAAACTATGCGATAAGCGTTATAGGGGCCGCTTTCACTAAAGGTCAATAACGCTTATCGCATAGTTTTTTTCATTAAAAAGCATGCGATAATTAAGTACCAATTCATCAAAGTCATTTCGCATGTGTTAATCCGCATATCGCATGCACAAAAAAAACGCATTGCGTTAATTAGCGAATAGAAATAGTACTAACGCATGATTCACAAACACATATGATGCATTAAACGTGCAAAATATCGTGTTAATCTGTGTGAATATTAACCCTACTTGGGGCAGGCGGTACTTAAAGAAAATTGCGGTTCGTGAGCTATTGGCAACACAACATGGAGTTTGCAGTCGTATTTTTTCAAGTATATGTTGGCCCTAGAGTGGTGCAGCCTCCAGTTTTCAGGGAAATGGTGGTTTTCAGAAAGTAATGGTTACGTGCGTAATATATTGCGCTCTGCGTAATATCTTGTGCACTGCGTAATATCTTGTGCGCTGCGTAATATATTGCTTGAAAATATGTCATCGTAAGATAAATAATGCCAAGAACATCACTTCTTAATTATGACAAGTGTCCTTTTAGTGAATCGAGTGAAAAATAAGAAGTGATAAGATTTTTAACGCATGCTATAAATAGCACTCCTTATTTCGGACTTTAGTGAATCGGGCCCTTTATGTGACAAAAAGCCATGTGATTTTAAGAATTCAGATTCGGTTCAGCCAGGAGTGTGGATTTATCCAAATTCAAATCCTGATGAAAAAGGCAGAAACTTGGCCGAATCCCGAACCAAATCCTGGATTCAGTGTATCCCTAGTAGCTACCCAGCTGCTTATCCTATGTCTTCTGAAAACATCACTCAATAGTGTAAAACTGAATTATAGAATGATAGGGTGGGGCATAGGATATAATCCATTTACCCAGAATCCTCATCCTTTAGGAGCTATTAAAGTATTCCTATTTGCTGTAGTACAACCTTAAACCAAAGCTGGGGGTTATATTCTATGTACATTTTGTAGGCCATTTCTTTGTAGCAAGGATATTAGGGCTCATAAGGGGTGGTTCACCTTCAGGTAAACTTTTAGTATGTTATATAATGGCGTATTTCTAGCAACTTAATTGGTCTTCATTTTTTTTTGTAGTTTTTGAACTGCCTTTATCTTCTGACCCTTTCCAACTTTCATATAGGGGTCACCGACCCCAGGGGCCAAAAACGATTGCTCTGTGAAGCTACTGCTGTATTGTTGTTGCTACTTTTAATTACTTATCTTTCTATTTAGCCTCTCCTCTGTTCATATTTGCTGACCAAAAAGCTAAATAATTTAAAAAACGCAAATAATTAAAAATTGAAGACTGATTGCACATTGTCTCAGAATAGCACTCTCTGCATTATATTAAAAGTTAATTTAAAGGTAAACTACCCCTTTAAAATTTACCAGGAGTAGCTGTTTGATGCTGGCCCCCCATCAGTGCAGGAAAGGTAAGTGCTGGGGGGTGAGGAAGGGCAGCACCAATAGAGCTGCCTCAGGATGGCTTATTGGCTAGAATCACCCTGGCTATGGCACTGAGATGTATATGTTGAGTGCAATTTACTGTATACTTTGATATACAATTGTTATAGAGTTACATAGATATTTCACATGAAGGCTGACTTGTGACAGTGCATGACACAAACTGGAAGTAGAAACCCTCCAATAAATATTCCTCCCTTGAACAGGAATTCCGCAAAATATATCTATAAATATTACAATGTTCTCCTTCTCAATAGCAGATGGATATCCAGACCATAGAAAACTCTTGGCAATACTCATAAAACCTTCATTGTGGTCTGTGAGAGGAATCTGGAACTAACTGAGTGGATGTTTTTCTAGAGTCTGGCCCAGCGTCCCTGCCGACGACTGCATTGAGGAGTCATACGTGTCTAGGAACTGGATTAGGGAACAGAAATCACTAACACTATTTTTTCCAATCATCTCTATCCTGGCACATACAGTCATAAGCCTGTGTAGACTACAGGTAATAATTACGGCTGCCAAAAGACACCTATAATGCAGCTCCTTGCAAAATGTAAAATATTTGCCGATCCAAAAGGTACATATTTAATTTCACAAGTGAATGAAATTCTTCTTTAAGTATCTGACATATAGTGACTGGGAAAAGGTTAGGATTTAAAATACAGCTTTAGTATTCTTGGCCCCCCTTTTTTTTAATCACTTACAGATGCACCGTTGTGGATTCCTGACATTTCCA
Organism: Xenopus tropicalis; assembly: GCF_000004195.4. NCBI lineage: Eukaryota > Metazoa > Chordata > Amphibia > Anura > Pipidae > Xenopus > Xenopus tropicalis. The sequence continues at coordinate 30,031,307 of NC_030683.2, forward strand.
CTAGTTTGGCTTTTCACTTGCACTAATGTCAAAAAGGGTTAGAGTTTGGTTATTTGCACAAGTACGACTACGGCGGGTCTGTAGTTTCAAGCATATATTATAGATCAGCAATGGGCAGCTAATACAATGCCCCTCTTTATATACTGATCTTCACTCAAGTAGCATGTGTTTTTGGCATAGTGAGGCAATGCCTCCAGTTAATGCTGCAATGTAATAGTTTCTAATAAGCTTTTATTCTTCTTGTGGCTGTGATATAGGTTAAAAAGTCCTTAAAAATGGCTCTTGTATAGCCCGGGACATATAGCATTTGCACTCAATCCAGCTGCAAAGGTTCTGTGGTGCAAGGCACAGAGTATAGTGCTTTAGTACAAGGGAACCCTCAGCTCAACACCTGAGATGCCCCTGTAAAGCAGACTAATCAAAATGTCTAAATATAATCAGAATGTAAAAATTCTGTACTGTTTGTGGAATAATTAAGTTACTCTTCACTGCCCCCCAACAGTCTTCATTCTGTCTTTTTGCAGGAGTTGGAGACAGATTTTGAATGACAGTTAGGTCTAATACATCCTTCAAAGGGGGTCTTCTTTTGCTTATATATTAGAATATACCAGAAATAGATTAGATTTTGTTTGTGTGGTTATTTGAGTTAGCTCTTACACATTGGCTAGAAAAGGGAGCCCACTAATAAAAACATGTATTAGACCTACCTGTTAATCAAAATCTGACCCCCACTTGTGCATGAAGAGAGACAGATTACTGAGATGGAGACAGTGAAGGGTAACCTGAATATATAAGAAACGAGACAAAATTTTTTAATTGATTATTTTTAGAAAGTTTTGTATTAACATATGATGATTCTTATATTACATTTTCATTTTGAGATAGATCCCCATAAGGGGTGTCCAATAGGAATCTCACGTAATTACATGGGATGCTGCAGCTTACATGGCAGGTGCAAGTTCAAATCACCAGTGTGATATTTACAGTCATGGAAAATGTTTAGGTCCCATACTTGAGGCCCAAGGATTTATGTCTGACTGAGGTGAAAATGCAGAGGCAAGGTCCAAAAGGAGCAAAAAAACATGGGGATTTGCATCTTTTTTTTGCATGCCACATCCAATTCATGGGCCCTTAGAGGGGTGGTTCACCTTTTAGTATGTTATAGAGTGTCCTATTTCTGGCAACTTTGCAATTAGTCTTCATTATTTATTTTTATAATTTTGTAATTATTTGCCTTCCTCTTTTACATCTTTTCAGCTTTCAAATGTGGGTCACTGACCCCGGCAACCGAAAAACTATTTGCTCTTTGAGCTTACAATTTTATTATTGTTACCGTATATACTCGAGTATAAGCCGATCCGAATATAAGCCGAGGTACCTAATTTTACCTAAGAAAACTGGAAAAACCTATTGACTCGAGTATAAGCCTAGGGTGTCACCAGTAGGGCTGGTGTGAGTGAGCCAGCACACAAAGTGTGCTCAAACTTTGGTTTAGTTGATTATCCCAAAAAAAAGTTGCATTGTGGGATAAAAATGGCAACTTACCAATTTTGCACATAACGCTTTTATATCTTTTTCCCCAATTGGTTGCCCTTCAGCTACTGCCAAGCGACTTAAAGTTCCCTCAGTCCTGCTCTCTGCCTAGGCCAGCTTCCCAGAAATATGCGCATAAGATATATAAATAGAGAAACTAATAAGATGCAATGATTGTGGGAACTAAGGGGGCAATGTACCAATCTGCAGATCAATACTACTCATTTGCAACACAGACCAGGACCAGAAAGGAAAGGAAAGGAGGGGAATGAGACGGACTTGTGTCAGTGCACCTGCGCTCTCCCTATGCCAGCTTCCCAGAACCGCCATCCTGCTACCTGTGCGCTCAGACTTTCAAGATAAAATTAATTCAGTGGTTGCACACTAGGCTGTAGTGATGGATAAAAAATTCAGTGTCAGTTAGCTGGACAGGGTAGGGAGGGTCAAAATCAAGTATTCTACTCCCCTTTGATGAAATAATAACATTGACCCCTCCCCTATGGTGGCTGATACGAGTCATCAAAGGGAAGTCAGGCTGGGGGTGTTGGGCATGAAGTGGAACTTTGAGCTGGGTTGGGTGCAGGTTGGATGCAATGGATTAGGGTAATGGTTAAATATTTCTGACCTGTTCATAATTAATATCTCCAGTGCGCTCTTCTACGGTGTGCTCATCTCCGGTGCGCTCTTCTGCTCTGCTTGGTGCCGCAGTCGCGCCAGTGACGTCACGCGCCCGTTCAGTTACTCGTGGCCTGATCTTACAAGGTCTAAGATCAGGCCACGAGTAACTGAACGGGCGCGTGACGTCACTGGCGCGACTGCGGCGCCAAGCAGAGCAGAAGAGCGCACCGGAGATGAGCACACCGTAGAAGAGCGCACTGGAGATATTAATTATGAACAGTTAGCAGGATGGCGGTTCTGGGAACTGACATAGGGAGAGCGCGGGCGCACGGACACAAGTCCGTCTGGGGGATCGGCACAAATTATCATACTCGAGTATAAGCCGAGGGTTACTTTTTGAGCACATTTTTAGTGCTCAAAAACTCGGCTTATATTCGAGTATATACGGTACTTTTTATTTCTTAACTTTCTGTTCAGCCAATCTCCTATTCATATGTCATATTAAACCACTGCCTAGTTGCTAATCATTTAACAAGACCCTAGCAACCAGATAGCCGTGGAAAACAAAACAAAAACATCCAACTTCTGTTTAGGGAAAGTAAACATTCCTAAAGAAACAATGTTTGAGGACAGCTGAGTAATTGTACATTTTAGTAAGTATTCAAATAGGTGAGGCTTGGGTATGGAATATGGCACACACAACACCCTATGATGCTGCAATCCATGCACCTTCCTGCATAAACAAGCTCCTACGTAAAACCCTGCTTCATCTAAATAAACAATTTTCAGAAAAATATACTTTTTAGTAGTATGTGCCATTGGGTAATGCTAAAGAGAAAATTGCCATTTTAAGAATTAAGGGCCACCTCCTGGGATCATTGGATTCACAGTGCACACAAACAAGCCAAGGCACACATACATGCTAGGCCCCATCAGCCAATTAATGGGCAGAGTTCTGCCTTTTGGTTCCACACTATTTCCTGTTACAGTTAGAGCCGCATTATTTCTGGTCATGTGATCTCTGAGGGAGCACAAGGACTGTCACTAAATGGTGGATGAAAGGAATGGATGTAAATTTACTGATATATATATTCCAGTTTGCCAAGATTCTATAATAGGTCACTTAACATAATATAAACTATGTTTTAGTTAAGTACTCATTCTGGGGATATCATTTTCCTATAAGATGACAATTCTGCTGCTCCAATAGACTGAAATATGTAACCTTGTGTTCAGTTGGAGTGATGACAACAGTTCTTGTCCCTGTTCCAGACATTTCCAACTCCACATTCATTACTGTAACTTAAAAAAAAATGACCAGTACTGAACATAGGAAACCCAAATATTAGACCTGTATCTATTGTATCTTTATCCCATTGGTAAAAAAAAGTAGGCTCAAATAAGGTCACATGGGACTTTTCTGAAAAAAAGTCTATTTATGTGTTCATATTAGGTGACAAGCAAACTGTGATGATAATGTACCCTACAGAGATATTGCCTACTTAAAAGGAAAATGCTAATACAGGTATGGGATCCCTTATCCGGAAACCTGTTATCCAGAAAGTTCCGAATTATGGAAAGGCCATCTCCCATAGACTCCATCATAAGCATATAAAATTTATAAAATAATTTATTTTTCCTTTTTCTCTGTAATAATAAAACTGTGCCTTGTACTTGATCCCAACTAAGATATAATTAATCCTTATTGGAGGCAAAACAATCCTATTGGGTTTATTCGATATTTAAATTATTTTGGCAGACTTAGGGTATGGAGATCCAAATAACAGAAAGATCCCTTATCCGGAAAACCCCAGGTCCTGAGCATTCTGGATAACAGGTCCCATACCTGTATTAAAAAGCACCTGTATCTTTTTCCTTCATCTTCCTAATTGTTTAAATTTACCCCAACACAGCACCTCAGATCCTATCTCCGCCATATGATATATGGAATATTACCGGAAAGGATGCCATTTTTGGCTGTGAAGTCTTTGCCTATCCAATGGCCTCTATAGAATGGAGGAAAGATGGAGCAGAAATGCTACTTCCAGGAGATGATCCCCACATTTCTGTCCAGGTATGCGTGTAGTTCATCATTAGAAATAGATTATCTCTTTTTTTGGTCTTTTATGTATTGTAATTGTAGGGGCCCATAGGGTTACTGTGCCCTATGGCTTTAAGCCCTACACTTGTTCTTTTCCTGTTACTGGGCAAAGACCCATGTATCATATTTGGTATTAACATATACCCTGTTATTGGCCCAAGGCTAGACCACTCCCTACCACACTTTGATATAGTGTTAGGAAAGGGGTGTTTCTGCCTTCTTGGCCTGCAGCAATTGTTCTGTGTGGAAGCTCCTTGAAGCCTGGGATCCACAACGGACCAGAAGTTTAGGCCCCAAGGGAGACCAGCACCCTTGGAGACCCCGTGAATGAGTGAATAGCTAGGCAGACTATCTTAAGTCATAACATGTGTAACCACGTGACATAGACAGCTTATTTAGTAAGAGTAGTTTTAAGCTCCATCGAGGATAGAGGATTAGTTCTCCTTTACAGGCACTGTTGTCTTATTGTAGGGACCACGGTTTTATAATACAGGTTGCAGGTCAGTGTAAATCCCTGAACCATCATTGGCGGTTTGGGATCCGGCCCAATAAGGGTAATATGCTAAGGATAAAGAACTACTTCCCCTAGAACTTCCACAGTGGTGCCTAACTGGTTTAGTATATTATCTGTACCATCTGCCTTGCTATAAATCCTCATGGTCTGTGAGTATATCTGCTGAACCCTGCCTCTTTACATTTTGTGCATCAATAAACCTGTTATTTAATTCATCAGCAAGAGCTCCTGGTGTCCACTTGTTTAATTCTTGCACTTTACACATACACCCAGCAGTGGAAGGTGTAGTTATACAACACCCTCCATATAACACCTTCCATATTGCGAAGGCCCATCCTGTGAAACAGAGTCACATGTACCCCGTGCTCTATCCTAACTGGACATATTGACTAATACAGCCAAATAGGGGTTACATAATTATATTTCTAATTCTAATATAAAATTGCAAGCGTTATGGTGCAGTTGGTTCTGTAGGCCAGAGAGCTACAGCCTCATCAGCAAAGCAGTGATCCTTGATATTTCTGAATAATTTTCTGATTTTATACAAACCACATGGATGTATGTCACTTATAATTATAAAGACAAAGGTCCATACTGAAGCCAGTATTCTTAACTTTTTGTACCTCAGTGTTATGTTCTATGATTTATGCTGCAGCCACGTTTTTTTTTTTTACTCATTCCGCAGTCTGAGCTAATGAGTACACAAAGGATTTTACATGGGATGTCATTGCACAGTTAATTATCACATTCCATTCAAGCACAGAACAGGCCTGTTGTGTTTCATTTGTAATGTCACAGTGACTGTTCTTCTGTTTCAGTATATTTAGGTTATATTTATACAGGTATTTGATCCGTTATCCGGAAACCTGTTATCCAGGAAGTTCTGAAATATGTAAAGGCCATCTCTCATAGACTCCATTATAAGCAAATAATTCCAATTTTTAAAACTGATTTCCTTTTTCTCTGTAATAATAAAACAGTACCTTGTATCTGATCCCAACTAAGATATCATTCATCTTTATTGGAGGCAAAACAATTCTCTTGGGTTTATTTACTCTTTAAATGACTTTTTAGTAGATTTAAGGTATGGAGATCCAAATTAGGGAAAGATCCCTTATCTGGAAAACCCCAGGTCCCAAGCATTTTGGATAACAGGTCTGATACCTGTACCATGTTTTCTGCAGAAAAATAATGTGTCCAGCAAACAAAATAGCCTTATGTGGTATAGACAGCAGAACTGTATGACCCTGGCGTTAACAGAATGCAATCAGAAATTAAGGCCTCTTTGAAGGATAGGCACTATATATAATCTTTCTGATATGAAGATTATTTACAGAGGCAGATTATGTACAGAACAAAGAAAAATCAAGAGCACTCTGTATATACCATAACCATATAAATACTATAAATAATATAAACTGTAATGTCGACCAGCTGCTATTTTTGCAGCACTTGGAGTAACCTACACTCCAGAGTTGACAAGCTGCTACAAATACACATTCTAGAACTTTACAAAAAGGTTCAGTGCTAGAATCCATGTTCTAAACTGTTCCTGGTTTAGAACCACAGGTGCCCTATTTTCTGTTTGAATGTGAATATGCTGAGAATTATATGTTAGACTAAATATAAATACTTTTCCAAGGGAGTAGCTTAGGCAACTTAGGCTTAAGTTTTGTTGTCCTACAGCTGTGTCTATTGCATATATTATCACCTCTCGAGAGAAAGAAACTCATTTGATATTGTCGGTGATATTTACATGGACATGATTGACTTTATGTCTGCAACTCAAAATATATATTAGGGAATATACAGCATTTGGCATTGTTATAAAGCTTATAGAGTAAAACTGGCCCAAGCTGGTGTTCTTTAATGTGTTTATTGTGCCGTGCCAATGTATAATAAGGGAAGAGAAAGCAGCAGGAAGTGAGAGTTAAGAACAGAACAGGCAAAACATAAATTACAAAGTCATTCACAGTTTCAGTGTCCGGTACGTTTCTGATTTGTGTTACTTTCTTGTATCTTGTTGGATGCTGGATAGAGGGGTAGCTTCAGAATCCACTTGACGGCTTGGGTTAAACTCTTGCATTTCCATATCGACTTCTGCTGTTTTGTTGTGCTTCAAATGTTCCTTAATCAGCTCCCATATCAGGCAACACAAGATAACTCCAACTGGGACAGCAGTAATCAAAGGAAGGACCAGCATTATTATTAATAGACAAACATAACTTTGAAGGTTTCCCACACGAGAGCCAGCTTCATCGGTGCTGGAATCCTCATTCTCGGTATAAAGAGGAGATGAAGATACTGTAGTACAGGGCTCAGTGATAGACAAATTGGTTACAACCAATTCCTTCTCTTCTTTTAGGAGCTCTTGAAGGTATCCATATTCTCTGTTCTCATTTCTTCCAATCAAGAACACAAAAAACAACATAAAACCCAAAGCAAAATTGCTCACTCTGGCCATTACGTCTTCTCTGTGCACCATCAGTAATGCACTGCCAGGTTCCTCTGACTGGAGGAGCTTTTTTGGGATGCTGAGATGTGTATAAATGTAATTATGGCAATGGAACATCATCTGCCATCAGTGAGTGATAAAAGTCACCTTGTGGTGCATTACTGATTAATGATCAGGAAGCAATAAAGCAAGCACTGGCCCGGCTTTGCCATTTTATTTTTGAGTTGAGCACTTTCCAAAGAATTCCAAAATAACTTGTTTTATTTAGAGCTGTCAGTATGGGGAGTTCATCTTTTTTCTGTTACTTAGAGCAAAACAAGCCACTCTTTTCTCCATTAACATCTAATTATTGAGAGGTAGTGATGTACGAAATTTTTCGCCAGGTATGAATTCACACTGAAATTCCACATTTTGCCATTGGCAATTTTTTTCACGAAACTGCTGCAAAACCAAAATTTGCCAAGTGAGGAAAAAGTCACGGTCTCATCAAAAAAGTTGCAAAGCTTTCAGCAGTTTTTTGGTGAAGTGAAATGGGGCAGATTTCCTTATCACTATTGAGAAGGCATAGATAGATAGATAGATAGATAGATAGATAGATAGATAGATAGATAGATAGATAGATAGATAGATATAGATAGATAGAAAGATAGATAGATGATAGATAGATAGATAGATAGATAGATAGATAGATAGATAGATAGATATAGACAGATAGATAGACAGACAGACAGATATGGATAGATAGATAGATAGATGATAGATAGATAGATAGATGGATAGATAGATAGATAGATAGATAGATAGATGATAGATAGATAGATAGATAGATGGATAGATAGTTCTGCTGATTGTCTAACACTGAAGTTTCATACTGTATTTCTATATATATACACAATGGATGGGCTACCTTTTCTTACTTTTTTGCAGTGCTGATTTCCCTAGTTTTTTACTTGTTTTCCCAAACCTTTATTTTTTCGAGACTTAAGTGATCACGTATACTGCAGCTGCTCACGCTATAATGATCCACTTTTGATGGATGAGCTTGGCGTCTTCGTTCTTCTGCCTACTTTTACATGCTTAATGATGTTTAAGGCTCAGATATATATAGCTACAAGTTTTGCTTCATGCTGAAAGAATAAACTAAACCATAAACAAAGGTGTAGGACTACTCAACTTATCCCAGGTTGGATTTTGTGCTTACATAAAGGCACATTATTCAGAGAAAGCTCATGCCTTATTAATAACTAGGAATTGCAGACACCACATGTCCAGCCATGTGCAGATGGGATCCCATCTTCTCCTAATCTATCCCAACAGCCATCATGCACATAAATCATCCTAAATATTGAGTTTTCATGTTCCACTGAGTCTGAAAGACCACCCTGAAGCTGTTTTCTTGCCACGACCAGACGTTATCTCTCTCTTACAAGCAGACTGGAGATCATAAACTGTCTCCATCTTATACTGTATACATATATATATATATATATATAAAGCCTATGTATGTCTCAACTTTCCTCACCTCTAGTATTTTTAGAAAGATTAATATGATTGAAAAATGTTTAGTAGAGATAGCAGAACACCCTTTCAGGTTTAATAAATAATTTTAATGAAATATCTGTATTCCTAGTGAACCCTTTTGTGATGCCTTTAGAACAGTGAACCCCAACAAGTGGTTCGTAAGAAACATGTTGCTCACCAACCCCTTGGATGTTGCTCCCAGTTGCTCAAAAGCCCTTATCTCTGAATTCCTGGCTTGGAGGCAAGTTTTGGTTGCATAAAAACCAGTTGTACTGCAAACAGAGCCTCATGTCAGCTGTCAGTCCACATAGGAGCTACCAAATAGCCAATCACAGTCCTTATTTGGCACCCTCATGAACATTTTTCATGCTTTTTTTGCTCCCCAACTCTTTTTACATTTGAGTGTGGCTTACAGGTAAGAAAGGTTGGGGATCCCTGCTTTAGAAGTACATGAACACAACAGTAACAGGGACATATGACTTTCACAGCAGTGGTGCTTCACCCAAAGGATTGAAGCTAGACTACAACCCCCAGCATTCTCCAGCACCTAATTAGGAGTTAAAGCATGAAGTCCAGCAACTATAGAGATGGATTCTAGAAGCAACAGAAGTAATACAAAAGAAAGTATTTGACACATAGAGCCCCTTTTGTTGTCTTCTGCTGGGACTAAATGTGAAGCAGATAATGTACAGGAAATGGATCTATGCAGCATTGACATAAACACATTCCTCAATAATTATTTGTTCCAATGGTTATCTTGATTTCAAGTTCCATGCCTGTTCTTAAATTAAAATAGTCTTGTTATTTCTGTTTTAATTTACTAATGCATAATAGTGTTACACCGCCCAACCCCTAATATTCTTGTATGTATATAATATTCTTATCAACGTACTTCTAGACGTTTAGTTATTTTTAATTTCTTTTTAAAAATGAATATGGGTAGAAATACCATATTTTATATATTGAACTTATTGCACCTGCCTAAATGTTCAGCATCTTTGTAATAGTAATGATTTAAACCTTCAAACTTGTCACAGGAGCTCTCCATCTTGGATTTTGGTAGTGACACTGCACATTCTCAGTGTGCTCTGGGCAGCTGTTACATTTAGGGGTTGCCTCAAATTATCAAGCTGAAAGTGAAGTTTTTTCTGTCATAGAAGTTGATGCTCAGGGCTGATTATTAAATTACATTGTTAACTGCACTAGTTTCAGTGCTGCCATGTATTATAATGTGCATCATTTACTAATCAGCCTTATATTGTGACATTTACAGTATATTCTATATATACAGTATATTGTGAGTTGGACCCTAAGCTCAGGTAAGTGACAGCAGCACAGAGCATGTGCAGGGAATCAGCAGAAAAGAAGATGGGGGGCTACTGGAGGATCTTTGGGGGCACAGATCTTCCCTGCTAAAGGGTAGTGGGTGCCTTGGGCTGGTACAGAACCCCAAAACATTAAGTACAACCTGTTTAGCCTATTTCTTTAATTAAGCTTTAGTTCTTCTTTAAGGGATTTGCTCCGGGTTCAGTAACTTGCAGCTGTTGGATCATTAGAAACAAAAGAATAATCTTCCTGTTGGCTAGTTTAAAAACTGGACACTGATTTCAAATGCATTGTGACTGCAAAGCAACAAAACACATTATATTCATATTTATTAATATTGCAAAATGTTCTATGAACTTAGAGCAACATATACATAAATGTTTGCCTTTATTCTAAATGTAGGCAGAGACATTTTTCGCCAGTGATTGTCAGGGAAAGGGATATTTTGGTGGAAACTGAGCGGCTCTTGGCTGAAGACTGAATTCTTGGGTTCATGTGATTGCTGGTGCTGTACCAAAGGGATGGGTAGGTGCAGTGCCAGACAAACTGCTTATGGCCTAAATGTAGTTCAGCAGTGTTTCTTAACCTTATTTGAATGAGACCCAGAAAATATCTGGGATTTAGCCACAAGAACCCAAATAAGATACAGAATTAATGTACAGTGCTACAGAATATGTTGGCGCTTTATAAATAAATGTTAATAATAATAATTTAAAATCTTAGTCCTGTTATCAAATGTGGGTGGAAATTTTATTTATATATGATGAAAAACTGGGACCCATTTTTGAACTGGGTTAAATGATTTTATTATGGTTAATACTACAACATTAGATTAGTTATCTCTATAGTTGCTAGTGTGCAGTTATGGTTGTCATGTTGCTGGTATTTGACCGGCTTAGCCAGTACATTAACAGCTAATTCTGGGCCAGTATTACAAAATTACGAGCAATCTCCGCTGCCCAATTCCCCTTATACCAGCAGGGGCCCTTTGCTTTGCCCATTTCCCCATTTATTCCCTGCCCCACCAGCCCATTTCCCTCCCCCCATCTTCTGCCCTATATTGTCATTACCCTGCCCCCCAGGTGCCATCTTTGCTGCCCGGTATAAGGCAAACCTATTTGCAGGGTCCCCAAACTGGAGAAGTTGGTCCGTATTGAAAATATGTTGAAACTGCACTTCAGTCATGGCTTTGCTGGGCTTTTTTTGTGGGTGATCCAGCAGCCAGTCTTGATTTCCTGGATCCAAATTTCATGTTTTATATAAATTTATCCTAAACATGTATTATATTTCTTAAGTGTTTTTAAAGTATTGACATCATCTGTTTTTCTCAGAATTTGTGCCATGTTTGTGGCTTACCATGGTTTGCTCTAGTACAGCTGGAAACATGAAAGTGGAGCCTCTGTGTTTCCACTAAAGTCAGTCAATGTGGTGAAATGTGGAAGAAAAGAAAATACAGAGTATCCCCAGAGTACCCATTCTTTGAATATATGCACAGATCAGAAAGCCACAGTATATTCAATCAGAGGCACTTTAGGGGGGGGGGGATATTTTGCTTTGTGTGATTTGCTCCCTCCTTTGTTTTAAAGGGAAAATGTTGCTACTGTGTCTTTTTTGTCACTGGCTATTTTTCTTAATAATGTTAACTTATGTTCATTTATATATTTTATCTCTACATATAACTGAAAAATAAGTAGATATATTCCATACTGGCTCTCTGTTCTTGGTTTTAAAGAAACACATTTTTTTCTAGTTCTGAACAACAGAATAATGCCCCCTTTCAGAAATGTGATTATAGTGTAATAGACATGAGTGAATCTGTCCTGTTTTGCCAAAAATGTTGCGAAACGGTGAAAATTATGTGAAATGCCTCTACTAGGCAACTTTTTTCATGTAACTGTTACTTTTTTTTCCTCACTCTGCGAATTAGTGGCGCAGCAAATTTTTGCTCCAGTTCACCAATGGTAAAATGTGGAATTTCGTAGCAAATCCATATATGCTGAAAAAGAGTCATGAATGACTTATATCCAGTAAGGATGATTCTTACTGGAGGCGTCTCTGCTTGTTTATATGAACAGCTGATGTTACTCTATAACAAGCAGTTTATACAAATAGTAAAAATGACAGTTACAGTGTTGCCTGTGTTCGTCAGTTCTGTATTAGAAATTGCTAATAAACTACCCTGCCAGCGTATATGCATTTATTAATTCACATTTTTGAGTGTTTGAAGCGATTTTTTTGCCAGTTTAGTCATACTTCCACTTTGTTTATACTTTAAATATTGGAGTACTCCCACAAACCCCTTTGTATTTTATAACATTATTATACAGCCAACTTCTATTCTTTTGTAGTGTAACCCCTTATTGGCTGTAATGCAGAAAGACTCTAGCTAGATAGGTTAGAGCATTGGGTACATTAGACTCCCTTTCCACAAGATGGGCCTGCACTTTGTGGAAGAGTATGTATGGATGGTGTTGTTGATCTATACCTTTAACTGCCAGATGTAATTTAGTGATGGAAAAGAAGGACGCCAGGAGTTCTTTTGCAGCAAACTGAAACTAACAACTTTATTGTCCAAGACAATAGAAATGCAGTGTTATCAATAGTCACAAATTGCAGCTGGAATGGCAGACATGCAGATAAACAACAATGCAGCAGTATCAAATGATGCACCACTATGGAGGACCAGCTGGCCAAGTAGAATTATGTCCTAAGGCTTTCCACCTTAAATGGCCCGGATCCCAACAGCAGACTTGATCAGGGACATTAAATCTAAGCCTGATACCTTTGTCATTTTTGTGATCCCTTCACTAAGGCAGCAGAGCATGTTAGGAGACTGCTCCCTGCTATCTCTCCTGGTTGGAGCAAAGAAGAGGAAGCAGCCCCAGAGCATAGTAGTGGGAGGGGCCCAGAAAGGCTTGGGTTGGCAGGGCCGGGCCCACAAGGTTTTTCTCCTGGTATCCTGCTGGTCAGTCTGACCCTGATACTCTAAGCTGGGATCTTTAAGTTAGATAATCTTCTGTTTCCCTGATTGCTCTGTGAATATATAACAAAAAACATGCTGAAAAAGCAGGATACTGTCCCTTTAATAGTGGTCTTACACCTTTATAAATTGTTGTTGGTTATGAATATCCCTCTTCTATAAATTTACAATGGCGGAGGATCAGCCTGTAAAAATGTCCTGTGCATAAGAGACTTTTTCCAAGACATGCAACCAGCACAGAAGTGGCAAATTTGGGACTTATGTATTTTACCTTTGCTTTGCTTGTTTGCTTGGGATACTGCAAAGTTGCCAAACTCATCAAAAGTTCATCAACAGTAAACTTGAATAAGCAGTAATGTGTTATCGCAATACTCTACTTTGTTCATATACAGTTTATGTTTTAGTTTAGGGGAGGCCCGCAGAAGTATGAAGTGACTGGATGGCTGCAGATTCAATCCGTTCGTACTAGTGATGAAGGAACGTACAAATGCTTGGCCAAGAATAAAATCGGGGAAGTTATGGCAGGAGCAACTCTCACGGTTATTACTCCAGGTAAAATAAAGATGTAACAGTTGTTTGCATTCCATGTACATGTACAATAAATAAATATGGAGAAGAAGTACAAAACATGGGGCAACAGGTTAGAAAGAATGAACCTCCATATTGTTCCTAGTGTTTTACATTAAAGGAAAACTATACCCTGAACAATGTAGGTCTCTCAATCAATTAATTTCCTAACAATATAATATTTAGTAGTATGTGCCATACTATTTGCTAAATTGCTATTTAAAGGAGGACTAAACCCTAACAATGAGTATGGCTAAAAATTCCATATTTTAAATACTGATTTATTAAACCAGCCTAAAGGTTCAGCATCTTTATAGCAGCAATGATCCAGGCTTTCAAAATTGTCACAGCGGGTTTACCACACTTGATTTTGTTATTAGTGTCTCACATGCTTGGGGGGCTCTGGGCAGCTGTTGAGAAGCTAAAATTAGTGGTCAAAGCAAATTACCAAGCAGAAAATGAGGGTCATGCCACAGGGCTGATGCTAATTTCACTGCTTTTAGAGCTTCAATGCAGTAATTATCTGTATTATTTACTAATTAACCTTGCAGCATGATATTTGTATTCTGTATATACAGTATATTATGAGTGGGTCCCTAAGCTCAGTAAGTGACAGCAGCACAGAGCATGTGCAGGGAATCAGCAGAAAAGAAGATGGGGGGCTACTGGGGCATATTTGGGGGCACAGATCTTCCCTGCTAAAGGGCTGGGGTTGCCTTGGGCTGGTACAGAAGCCCAAAACATAATGCACAACATTTCTACCCTACTTCTTAAGTTTACGCTTTAGCTAAGGACTGCCCCCTGGGATCATACAATTCACATTGCACACATAAATGTTAGGGCACATAATGGACAAAGTCTTTTACTCCTACACTACTTCCTGTTACAATTAGAGCTGCATTATTTTAGAGATCAATTGATCTCTAAAGGTGCCCACAGCCCATCCCAAAATGGTGGCTCATGGTTTAAGACAATATTTACCAGTATAAATATATCAGTTTGGTAAGATAAGATCTTTAATAAGCCACTTCATATGATATAAACCAATCTGTTGAGCAAACAGCATTGCTATACAAGGCTCTACTGCCGGATCTACACATACGTATCTGCCAGAGGGCTGGGAATCTTCATGAACTATTTACCATTTTATTTACCATTTTTATGTAGAAAGGCCCTCTGTGCCTATATGGTAAATAAAACCGTTCTTGGGAGAAAAACATAGTAGTTAGCAGACTAGTTCTTTTTGTGAAGGCTAGTTCTTGTCAGAAGCCAACCTAACAAACACTTAACATTCATTGGCTACCAATTTAAGTTGCAATGTTTACAATGCCTGTTCCAGATCAGTAGCATTATGTTTACTTATCGCAATGAGGCAATCCTGTTTCCAGAATAAACGGAATGTGAGAACCGGTGCTTCCTTTTTTTGAGGAAACCTGGAAGAAGTGCTCACAGAAGCATTTATGTAAAACACAGTAATTATTCTGTTTTCACTTAAAAAAAAAGAATTTGGTTTAGCTTGGCCTTTTCCCTGGGGATGGAGGATGCCTGATTTTAATATGCAGGCATCCGCCGCCAGTCTGGTCCCCGTATAGTAGATTCCCCCAAAGCAAGCTGCCTGGAGCCATGTTCTCTTTGCTGAATATAATGTCTTCCCTCTTGTTCTGTAAATAGTTACTGTATGTGGGTTTTGCAATCTCCTTAGATTTCATAGGCATACAGATTTCTTTCTCCTGAAATTAAATTATATCTCCTTCAAGATTCCTCTTGTTCAGCTACTCACAGCTGGGCCTTGACACTGCATGCATGCCATACATTTGCTCATGAAAGAAACATACATTCTTACGACAGGATAAATATTTTTCCACTGACTTTCAAAATGACCTAGACATACTATTAGTGTAGTATCCTTCGCCTTCAGTACATGCACACATTTTACCAGCACCCAAGCATATGGAAAATATTAACCCTTTATGAATAACTACTTAAAATAATACTAATTATAATATAGGGGTCCTTATTGTTTTCCTGGGGTGCAAGAGTGTACTGCTTTGTGTTCATCTAACAACACTTGCACCCCTGGGAATGCTGAGTGCAGCAGGACTAGAAATTGGGGGGAGACAGAATAGGCAAATGCCCAGGGCGAAGTTGCGAGGGGGTTGCGTAATAATAAAAAAAAATAGTTACTGTATAGTCTCTCCGCTCTCACCCATCCTGGCTTGCTCTAATTTCCCAAATAGGTTGCCATTGCTAAACAGGCTGTGGCGAGTGGGAGCCAGGGCTAAAAGGTTCTTGCTTTGGATGCAAGTAGGGTTGTAACCTGGCTAGTATTTCACCGTTCTAGCCATTAAAATACTAGCCAGGGCCTTATTACAAATTTACTGGCAATGTAGTTGCCAGTAAACTTGCAATACCTTGTCATCTGCCCCCAGCCTGCCTCTGATACGCCCCCAGCCTGCCCCTTTCTAGCCTGCCCACAAACTATTTCCTCTCAAATGTGGCCCACTGACTTCATGTCCCGCCCATGACATCATGGACCCGCCCCTTGCCCTGGTTGATAAGAAGAAGTCGAATGGTGGTACCTCATGCACTGCAGACTGGCACTGAAGGCCAGCTCTGTTCTTACTGCCTGCCATTAAGGACTGGGCCTATAGTTTAGGGGATAGGAAGGAGTGGGATAGTGTTTTCCTAAAAATCTCCCCCCTCTTTGCCAATACAGCGCTGGCTGCACATCTCTGCGCTCCGAAAGGGTATGGAAAGACCTACAGAAATCCTAAATGCCAGAAGACTTCAATTGCAGCCATTTTTTCACTTTGCGCAATGCCTTCTGGAACATAAATGGCCCCTAATAATAAAAAATATACACTAATACACAAGAGCATGAATATCCTGTAAATAATGTCCTTAGTGATGTTGTTAGTTATCATCTGTGCTTAGTGATATCATTGTGTCACATGACTCACTGAAACATATGTATTATAATAAATTATATACCCTCTGTTGTCAAATATGACTCGCCTCCCCGTATTTTTTACAACAGGGGGTTATTCTCAATATATTATACCACTTAGTAAGACATCGATTTTGTTTTTCAGATCAGCTGAACATGACTGGCCTGTCTCTGCCCAAGCCTCGCGATCATTTATTTGAAGAGGACGCCGACAGTGAGGATTCAGATTATTACTGAAGCTTACTAACCCTATTGACATTATTATGTTACTTCTAATGTATATTTCCATTCAAAGTAAAATGAATATTTAAATGCATCAAAGTTCTGGATCGAGGTACAAAAAAAAATAGCACTTTACATTTTTGGACCAGCTTTTTCTATAAGTATTTGCAAGCTTTATAAATTGCCTGAAGGGTTTTGGGATGTATAAGTGCAGTGGCGTCAAATCCGAGTTTCCATTGCACACAGACAAGGGATATTCATTCTTATGTGGAACTGCCATGGTAAAATGTGTTTTAACTATGTATATACCAAATAAAAGATTTTAATAAAATGCCTGATATTGGTTATTTAATGATTATTTTCCGGTGAGAACCCAGTGTCCTTTGCAAGCTGCAGACTGTGTTTGTTTTATTGCTTGTTGGCAATGGTTGTTGGAACCAAGTCAGTCACTAGTGTAACTGTTTATGTGCGTTACAATGGTTGGCTAAAGGAATGTGGCTTTTAATGATTGGAGACTCCCAGTCACTTATTTCAGTGCCTGTGTATAGGTCCGATTGCATTTGTCTGCGCCAGCCTTTATTTTCAGTTTTTTATTCCAGTAATCACAACCTTCTCAGTAATAGGCACAATCCCATGCAGTGTAAGAGTAACATCAAAGGGGGCACTACCAGGCAGTTAGATCTCTGCTGTCCCTTCATTGCCCAGCTGGCCCCCTACATTGTCATGATTCTGTCCCCTCTTTGCCCCACAACCTCCCCTACATCATTGGCCGATATATCATCAAAAATATGGTGTAAATTTTGGCCGTAGCTCCCTGGCCTTTGTGGTTATGGTTTCTGGATAACTGATCCCATACCTGTAGTTCTCGTTAGAACATTTTATAGATATACTATGACCTGCTCCAAGGTGCTGCCAAAATAATTTTGAAAACAGAAGAAAGCGCTACAGAAAGGTAAGCTGCAGCTTCTAACTGTAAGGTTAAGGGTACATAATATAACATCATATGGGTCATTTACAGAACCAAAAAACTGCACGTGCAAAGCACAAAAATCCAGAAGATTTACTTCAAGCACTCCCCATTAGGATTATGCCAACTAAGGGTTGCTCCTGTTCTGCTGTTGGGAGGGGAAGCTGTTTGCCTAGGTGTGAGTGTTTGCTGACCACTAGTGGCCAGGGGTGTCAGGGTTCCTAAGGCAGGTCACCTTGTTCTTGGCCTCTTTGGACTATAGTTGGGGATAATTGGTGCTGGAGAACTTGAGGTGCAGGAAGAACATAGTATCAGGAAACATCTGTAATAGCTTAGCAGTGAGAGATAGGACTAGGGTAGCTAGTAGAGCAGCCTGAAGCTCCAATGTGGAGTTGTTGGAACATTTGGCTCTGGAGGGTTAGTATCAGGTGGTGTTACTTAAGTGGTTTGGCTCAAGTATAGGAGATTCCTGGAGCAAGTCACCGCCATGAGCATCTGCTAGCAACATGGTTAGCCCTCCATCTGTACAGCAAGGGCCCACCTGAGAGAAAGAGCCCCACATAACAAATGCTGTACCAAAAGTTGAAGGGAGTTGTGACTTGCCATTTGCCCAGCCAAGTCAGAGGTTCAACAAGTCAGGTAGAGGTAATTAAATAGTAATAGTATCCCATCTTCTAAACAGTGTTACATGTGTAAGGGAGTAAATGAGATATGTTCTGTATGTGGTTCCTGTAGAGAACAGACATTGCCATGCAAGACTGGAAGAAAGGGAAAGGCTGTATCAGCAGTTGAATTATGGAACAGATAACAGGTTTAGTTGGTAAGCAGACAGCTGTATCTGGGATCAGAACCAGGGATGTTGTTAAGCAGAAGGAGGTGAGTATGGATGCTGCATAAAAGCTGACGGGCAGCCCTATGACATACTGTCGGTAATGGAACAGAAGGTGTATGGAGGTGATGTATGTTAAAAAAAATGGCAGAAACATGCTTTTTGTTTCAAACGTACTCCCTTCATGGAACATCTGGCTCAGACTTTGGATTTCCTCATCCCTTATGGATTTGCTACAAGTGCCAAGGCGACTTCTCAGATTTGGCACTGAGCTGTTTGCTGACTTTGGCAGGGGGACATGGCTTTAACCTGCATTTCATTTGGGGGTGTTTTTGACTGAGTGTTTCATTGCTATATAAATGCAAAGAGATTTCATTACACATACCTGCTTTAGCTCCTAATTACGCCGTGGGTGCGAGGGAGCTATTTATGTTGGAAATCAGAGCTTGATGTGGTTTATGTGGTTCATAACCATCCACATCGTACAGAAAGTCTAGTGGGAATAAGAAGAAAATCATAATTATTATCATAAATATATAAAATGACCAAAATGTGTGACTGAAAACACAGTTGAGTATGGCTTCCTCACAGCCGGGGGAATAAAACAGAATACAGGGTATGAATAACATTGAGTTGTTTCATGTAAATACTTCGGATGGAAACACACATATAAACGTAGGTGCAGCATAGTAAGTCTATGGTCCTTTAATGATAAAGTGGAGGAGCAGGCAATTTAATGAAAGGTCCGTTTGCAAACTGCAAGGGCACATTTATTAAAGCCTGGGTGGGCACTTTTTCTCTGTGTTTTTTTTTTCTGGCATTGGTGTCAATGGGCATTTTATCTTGCAACTAGAGATGTAGCGAACATCGCCGAAAATGTTCGCGAACCCGTTCGCGGACTTTCGCCAAAACTCGCGAACCCCATAGACTTCAATGGGAAGGCGAACTTTAAAACCTAGAAAAGCCATTTCTGGCCAGAAAACTGATTTTAAAGTTGTTTAAAGGGTGCCACGACCTGGACAGTGGCATGCAGGAGGGGGATCAAGCAAAAATTTCTCTGAAAAATACTTTGTAAAAAAAACGCCCAAAAAAACGCAAAAAAAAACCGCCAAAAAAACCGCCAAAAAAAAAAAAAACGCAAGCTATTCCTATGTATATGCATAGGCGATAAAACGCGGCGGAAAAACGCGGCGGGAAAACCAAGGCGAAAAAACGCGGCGCCAAAAAAAAACGCGGCGAACCCAAAGTGGCGAACATCAGCAAAAGTCCGCGAATTTTCGCGAACGCGAACACCCGATGTTCGCGCGAATTAGTTCGCCGGCGAACAGTTCGCTACATCTCTACTTGCAACCAGAAATCTGTTGAAATTCCAAGCTGGAAAAATGCTAAACAAAAAAAAGCTAAATAAAAAAAAAACAAGACCAATTACAAATTGTCTCAGAATATAAATCTCTACATCATACTAAAACGTTTCTTGGTGAACAACCTCTTTAACATGATTCTCCATGATACTTTTTAGTATATTATAATTAACATTTATTTATAAAGTGCCAACAGATTTTGCAGCGCGTATAGTGAAAGAAGTAATTAAAACATGCCATGTAATTGACATTTCCCATACTGATCCCATAAGATAAACGTTAAGAAACCCTGTAATATTCCATGCTTCCCCCTGAGTGAAAGCTTTTGAGCTACTAATTCAGGAGGGGAATGTTAAATGTGCATCTGTGGGGGTCAAACTGCTTTTCTAACCCTATGTAACTCTCATGTTATTATTGCTTCCCAATGGATGAATAGAGCATTCAGAGCCCAATCGGAATGCTTAGATGTTAGCTCATTTCACCAAAATGTTCTAAAATTAAACATAAAAACAAAAAGCTACTTCGTTTGATTGCTTGTGGGCAGCAGTGTTTATTTTTATCAAACTTGTCCTCAATCGAATACACAAAGTGGTTGAAATTACCCAAACTATTACAGTATAGAAGGAAAAAGGTCTGCTTCCCATATCCTTATTCTGCTGTCTAAGGGAATATAGGGTATAGGGAATAAGTAGTATGAAATACCTAGGGGACTGACAAAACAATAGACACACACACCAAATAAAGGACATAAGGGCACATTTACGATCACAAGCCCAGTGGGCAATTCACACTTTTCTCCCAAATTGGGCTCTGCTGCGCCTATTAGTGCAAGAGAACCCTGGAGCTACCGCCGCCGACTGACCAGGCATTAGTTCCAGGGTTCCCTCAGTGTCCTGTGTGCACCTAAAAAAGTGGGCACAGAGAAATGTTGCCAGGCAGACAGAAAATATTTGGTGCAAATGTGACCAATTTGCGTTGAAGCTCACTCGCTTAGCATCCATTTTGGCAACTGCGGTAGGCACACCACAATTGCATAAAGAGAATCACCTATTTATGTCCACAATGATGCCAGAATTCTAGGAAAAGTGGTGCATTGTGGGAAAAACAAGGTGATTGTACTTAAAATTGCACCTTGCACACTGTAGGTAAGTGAAAGGCCCCCTATAATGTTGACCTTTGCAGCTGTGCAAGAGTTGACTGGTTGTGCAATGAAGCTGCATGATGTCTGCTATACGTTAGGATGGGCTGGATATCTGCCTGATCAGTTTACCAGCAATGTACTTGCACTATAAATCCCTTCCTACCTTGACTCTCTACACTGGTGAAAACCCTTTATAACCACGGGCAACCCTCTGCTCCACCTATAACCCATTTCTCCAGTTCCTGGCCCCATCCACCTTTCCCCACCCATTTCCCACTCCCAAAACGACATTACAACCTACCTAAAGCCCGAAGGCTGGTATTATTGACAGAAAAAAGTGGCAACCCTAGTTCTTTGTAACAAGAGTTGCACACATTGTAACTGTAACAACACCTTGCAGCAGTGCTGCTATAGGAAGTAACTAGAGATGAATAGCAAAGAGCCCCCCCAGGAATGTCTCCAAGTGTATATGTCATTCAGAACACGCAGGCTAGGGACAACTGGGCCAGACAAGGTGCTGTAAAGCCCTACTTGTGCTTGTGCACCTTGTTCCAATGGCAGAATTACTCCCAGCATGAGCCCTAAGCAGCACAATTCTATACCCCTTATTGGTTTTTGATCAGTGACCCTGACAACCAGAAAACATTTCAGTTGAAGCTGGAGGCTAATAATAAAACCACTCAAAAATAATCATTTAGAGTGGAAGCTCTTGTAGCAGGGCCTTCAATTGTATTTTTTCATTCTGTAAACCTTGTTTGCTATTGTTATAACTATTGTAGTGCAAAGCGCGGTGTAACTTGCTGGTGGTATAATAAGTAGAAGACAAATATGATCATGATGATGAAAATTATGAAAACCTAATAAAAATGACTAGGCAAGGGTTGCATAATAAAGCAAAATAAACAAAATGAACCTCTCTTTTACATGCTTTAACTGTAATACTACTTATATCTGCTCCTATTATATTCTATATATATATATGACCTTGTATTAGGGCTTGGGTTACCATATTTGACCATCCCAGCCAGTAAATCACCAGCTAGGGCTGGGATCATACATTTACGTAACGTAATTGTAAGTACCAACTTTCCTATACTCTGCCCATTTCCCTACCCACTCTGCCCATTTCCCCACACTGTGGCATGTTATGCCCCACCTACTCCCCCGACCCAAAGGCTGGTATTACAAGAAAAAAATGGCGGCAACCCTAATTAGGACAGAAAAGGCCCACAGTAGCTGAACTGGGCTTCAAAATAAGCCCTGGTATTTCAAGTACACAGAGGCCCAAACAGCCCCCAGCAGCCCAATAAATAGTGACTGTCTATGGCATCTTACAGCAGCCCATCAGGTAATTGCCAGAATCTGCAGATTGCCAGTCCAGGCCTCAACCTTACTTAAAAAAGAACATGACTAAACTGCCAACAAGTTGAGAGGAAAGAAAGGACAGACAGATATTAGAGCAATTTCTAGCAGAACAGAATGACACATAACAGTTTTACATATGACAGCGCCATCTAGTGGTCTCTCACTAATAATCAATACCTAACAGCTCCCATGCCATGTTTTTTCTGTGCTCTCATTCAGCAGGCCAAGGATGACCATTGTTTGCATGTGTTTGTGTGTTTTTCCCCCAATACTATAAATGGCATTGGAATATGCAATAGGAAGGGCTGCTAAACTGTATGTTAGGCTGGATGGACACACTAAAAGAGATGAGGTTTTCCTTCAGTTTTTAGCATTGTGCCAACTGTGCAGAAAAATTGTCCTTAAAAGTACTGTACTTTGTAGGAAATAGGAGTGCAAATCTGGAGAGAATTACAGCCTCTCTGGAGGACATTTGTACAGAATTCTGGCAGCCAAAAATCTTCTGTTCCTGTGGAAACATGCTGTTTAATTCTAGAACAAAGCGACATGCACACTGGCCAATGTTTCCGAACAGGCAGACAGCTTCCGGCATTGTTACAGTTGTCAGATGAGTTGCAAGGACGAATCAGATCCACATTTCTTCTTTTCTTTCTTTTCTTACATGGAATATTATATACAGGTATGGGATCCCTTATCCAGAAAGCTCTGAATTATGGGAAGGCCATCTCCCATAGAGTCAATTTCTTTACACATGAGGACATTTGGTAGCTTTGGCAAAGCTATGCCTTGTGCGGTAGACATGGTCTCTTTACTACTTATAACCCCTGTACTTTATGTGGGTCTACACACTTTTCACTCTTCAAATTTAAGATTTTAATAAGATCCGATTCTATCGCAATAAAAAAGAAATCAGTTTCCAAAGATGTATTAAAGGAGACATATTGGATAAATGGGAAAACCCCTAACCCTGTAGGCAATTATGAATAATATCCGGTGCTGGTTTCCCTTTGGGCTAAACATTAATCCTCTCTGTAAAAATGGCCCCTTTATTGGAGCTCCCTATAGATCTTCTCACTTCTCTGTCCATAGTGAAATGAAGGGTGGGCGTGTCCTAACAGTCCCTGCCAGACAGGCTTCAGTTCCCTATCAGGTCAGCCTAGTTGCTGATTGGTTCCTATCCTACAGTGCAGGGTACGGAGGGCCGCCGGCTCCCCTGCTCATCCAGAGAATTCAGCCAGCAGGAAGTGGAACAGAGGGGCGGGGCTAGTGGGGTTTTTGTGGAATTTCTCAATACATCAGCAGGTAACACAACTTTTTAGGCACAATCCTTCTATATCTAGAGGAGTATAATTCCCTGGTACATTCATAATTTTTATAGGATATGTCTCCTTTAAAAGCTTAAAACATAAATATAAAAAACAATCCGGAGCTAAAAGCTGGCCAGTTTATGTGGAAGTCAATGGGAGTTCAAAAACAAAGCTGTTTTAAATAAAGAGTTTTTTTCCCCACCTTTTTAAGCTATTGAGATTTAAAGTTTCTCTATAATTAGTACAAATTTGAAATTTTGGAGTTTTCTCAAAAAACTTGAAAATTCTAATATTAATACAATTGCCTGCCCAGGTAATGATTCTGAAATCTGGCAAATGTTTAAGCTTCACTGGTATTCTGTATTCTTTATAACTCACCCATTCAAATAACCAGACAGGGAACCCACCCCTGGCATTTTCCCATTTATTTAAGACATATTAATATGGAAGATTTGTTTTTCATGGAGAAAGTATTGGCATCTCGCTGGTTACCATCAGACACCGCTACTTGATATTTCACAGGAACACGTGCCAGGGCTTTCGTGGGTGGCAATGGCAGTAGAGGGTCTTTGTTCGGTAACAGTGTAAGGTTACACATGACTCTGTTAGCCAAGGGTGCTGAATATTGCAAACACTGGGGGCCATTTACTGAAGCCTTATTGTGAGCCCTCATTGCACCACTGTTAGCAGTAAGCCAGGTGGTCCCAGAAGCAAGCCTGATGTCACTTGGTACTGTATATGAATGGTATCATTGTTTGTAGGAATTAGTGTTGGCAAGGCAATGACCTACCATGCGTTCGACAACTTCAGTGCTGTCAATGGGACACTGGAAATTTTCATTCAACAACCGAAGGGTCACAGTTCGGGCCTGCTCCCCATTTACAATTTCCCCCCCAAGCTGGGGCTTTATTTCCACTGTCTGTGGTCCCCTTTTCACTAAGCCCTGGATGGCTGCCTGCAGGATGTGCCTGTACTCTGTCTCCAACGCACTTCTACTGCGTAACAGCTCATAACAACTACAGGCACACTACATATTCTATAAATTAATATCATAAGGTATCCTATCATCTCTGTTTCTAATTACATGGGACAGGAACGTCTTGTTTCTGGGTTTGGTTTGTGTTAACAGCCTAAATCCTACAGAAGGATTCCAAAGAACCCAGCAAGTATGGCCAAAGAATTTTACATTTTAAAAGCATCTGATAAATACTGTATGTATACAGAATTATGTATTATTTTATGAAAGTAAAACTGAACAAAAAAAATAAAGTAAAAATAAACAACATTACTACAGAGATGGACTGGGGCCACAGCTGCTTTAAAAATAAAGATGGCAGAATGGGGAGCATTGGTGCCTGGGGGCTGCTGGTTTCAGCAGGGCCCAACAAGTATCCAGTATCCCAGTGGGAAAACCCAACCTTGCAATACGAAACAAAAGCTAAAGCAATAATTCGTTATTGCCTTTGACATATTTGGCACCTTTCTAAACGTATATGGTTCAAATAAGAGCACAATAGGTGCAAAAATGTTTCCTTTCTTCTCATGTTTTATAGATCACGTATTCAACCATTTATTTTTGCAACACAGTGCTTCCCACAATGCAATGTTTTCACCAAAATGTCATCACCCTATTGGAAAGAGTTATTTTATAGCAAAAAAAAAAGTGGGGGGGTAAGAATATTCCTATTTGGGAACAATTTCATTGAAATAATTGAAATGCTGTGAAGTGAAAGAGATTAAACAATTCACTTTTATTGTTTGATGGACAGAAACCACTGAAAGTGATCAAAATTGAGTTGAGTTCTATTTAGGTAGCCTGTCATTAAGCTCCAGTGTTATGGTTTCCTTTAAGCAGATGCCATAAGTATGTTTGTAATTACATGCCATAAACGGATTAACTTCTTATGCTTTTCTGGATTTAACCCCTGATCTGCCATAGGCTGCGCTTGTTCTGACCACACTCTCCATTGTATTATGGCGACCCCCGGCCCCAGATTCTGAGCTTCTCACCCACCCCCTCAATACAAAATAAGTACAGCCTGGTCCTGCAGTGTGAGTATGCCCAATGAATGGTCACTATTAGGGGTGCTCATTTGCACCTTGCACTGCCCTATAGTTAAAGTATAAAGCAAATAGCATCCAAAATTACACTTCGCTCCCTGTACTTTCCTTAATGTCATTACAGACTGGTGTTTTCACAAATACTTAATCCATGTTATTTATAGGGCTTGTAAGGAAATTTAATGTACTATTTAATACTCATAATACTTAATAACATCCACATAAACCACATCTGTAAAGGATGAAGCCTAATGGTTTTGCTGGTCCCTTGATTTCTGAAAAAAGAACTCACTGTAGCCTAAGAAATGAATCCTACATTAATAAGAGTAATCCGTATTTTTGTCCTATTGTCTTGCCCTACTTATACATCTGCTAAACACATCTGCAGGTTATTTGCTTTTATAACTGGGTGGTATAATTTACTCCTGGCTTCAGTTCCACTTCTATTCTTCAATTCCACTGGTGCACTGCAAGTTGTGACATTAACCAGCTCCATCTACTGGTGGAAAAGAAGCTCACAGCAGAGAAAAGAAAATTAATTGGCATTTGTCTGTTTTCAGTCCTGTTGTACATACATTTGCTGTTAGTAAAGTATACAATTATATATATATTTATTTCTTAAAATTTTTTTCCCTAATCAATAAATTCTGACTGTTGAGGCAGAAAGTTAGTATAATTTAGTTTTAGCATAAAAATGACTCCTATACAAGTACCTGCCATCACAGTAGGGGAAAAAGACTTCTGCATAGGAACCCATGCTGCTACATTCTGGAGTTATAAATGATAGCCAGCCACTGGTTGCACACAGACAGAAAATAAATAATTGCCAATGCACAATTTCATCCATCGTTTCATGTACATACTGTACATAGTGTAGCCTTGCTACCAATATTCTCTCACAGTGTATCTAATTAGCAGGGGCTTCTCTGCTCGTTTCACTTAAGGCAATAGTTTTCCTATAATGATAATGACCTATTTGTGGAGCTACATCTAGATCTTACATTTGGCAATGATATATATTAGCTGATGTATAAACTGACATTAACACAAGGGAGGGCACATAGGAGGAATATTGGCACCCCCTTGGATGCCCCATTATAGTGTGCCATTCTAGAGGGGCAATCAGAAATACCTGTATGGGTATCGGGGGGAATTATTGCCCTTGGGATTGCTGCTTTTTACCTTGGAACAGAAATTCTTCCCTCTTTGGACTACAAAGTTATTGCTCCATTCCTCAACTTATTGCTTCCATTCTCTTTCTTGTTAACTGAATTGCTAGACCTTAAATTGTTGGACCCAGGTGCAGTGAAGTGACGTGGCTTCCCATTACATGTAATTAAATTCCTAAATGTATTGAAGAAAAATGCCTCCTAATATTGCCACATAGTTCTCCTTATGCCTGACCCTATTATCTTGCTTACAGTACAGCCTTACAGCAGAGTAGACCTTTAGCCACAGTGGGGCTCTTCTACAAACTCCCACTTCCCATCTATTGCCTGCCAGCTGCCTGGCATTTAGTGATATACTATATACTGCCCCCACTGCCATCTACACACTGCCCTTCCCTAACTGGTGCCATGTTCAGCTGGCACACTACCTCTCTGCACTCCTCATAAGCCCCTCAGCTCTCCTTGCTAGCTCGCTCCCTTACTGCTTTAACAGGACTATCCTGCTGGACAGGGTCGGCACCAGGAAAAACCCGGTGGGCCCTGGCAGCCTAGACTCCATCCCTGTTGCTACTTCCCCGGCCGCCGGTGTCCCTCCCCTGAAGCGTTTAAAGTAAGTTTTGCGCTCAGGGGAGGAAGTCGGGCGGGTGGCGTGGGCCCGTGTGGGGGACATGTTGGGGGCACCTTGGAGGTTGCAGGGCCCCTGCAACCTCTTTTAATAATAAAACAGTAAACGACGATCAGTGGGAGGAAGCAACCAACCACATATATGACTTCCACAAGGAACAGATTTATACAATTTAAATGTTTTCATCAAGTAAATATCACACCAATCAGGATTAAATTTATAAGTAGATAACCTAATGCAGAGTGCCCTAAATGTCACCACATAAACGCAGGCTTTGCCCATATGGTATGAGACTGCGCACATAAAGCCACCTATTGGACTGAAATTACGCAATATTTAGATGAGCAGCTTGCCCTGCTTAGGATTAAAACTCCTGGAAGTCTTCTAGGCCTAGTAGATAAGTTGGTCCCACAGAATTTCCAGGAATCTAATGAGAGCAATACTGTTTTATGCCAAAAAAACTCACCATTATGAGTTGGATGAATCCCATCTCACCCACAGTAGCAGAGTGGATAACACTTGTTAATAAAACAATACCCCTAATAAAACTAACATACAGAGCAAGGCATCCCCTTGAAATTTGAAAGCATCTGGATTCCCTGGTTAGATGCTAATCCCACCTCCGATCTCCCTGAGGTACCATCATCTAGAGAATGTTAGGCAACATTACCATCAGTCAATCTTGGCATACTGTATTAAAGCCAATAATGATAACAGGTCTCATACCTGTACTCACAGTATAGGGACCACCTGCACACCCACAGGGACTTGCAAATAGTGATGAGTGAATTTGTCCAATGGGAAAATTCATGAAAAGGTAACAATTTGCAAAACACATTGAAGTCAATGGGACTTTCTCACAACTTTTTTGTGGTGAAATTTTGTGGTGACTTTGCAAAAATATATGCCAATTGTGAAATGTGGAATTTTGCCACCAATCCATACCTAGCAAAACATTTTTTAATCCATCCAAAATCTTGATCAGGCCAAAAATGCTCCTCCACCAAATTCACTAGCATAAGTAATCTATAGGGCTTAGGCCTTCATCCCTTGCTAGAAACTTCCAAGGGGATTCCAAAACAAAATTTCACTCCACTAAATGCCAAATACATTTGCGCCTTACACGTTGATCACTATTCTACTGATGCCGTAATACTAGCACAACTGGGTATAACTGGTAATCTGTGCACCCCTGCTTCCAAACCTAATGACTTCTGCCTGTATAATGTGGCAACACAACTATCAGATACCGACCCAATCAGCCCTTATTCCGGTGGGTGCATAAAGCTCCAACTGTACATGTAGAACGCAAAACCTAATTGGTGGTTCACCTCTAGAATTACCTGTTCTAAGCAACTTTTCAATTGGTCTTCAATATTTATTTGATGTCATTTTATAATTATTTTCCTTCTTCATTCAACTCTTTGCAGTTTTTTTATGGGGGTTCACTGACCCCGGCATCCAAGAACTATTGCTCTGTGAGGCTACAATGTTATTGTTATTGCACTTTATTTACTTTCTTTTCTATTCAGTACCTCTCCTATTCATATATCAGTCTCTCACCCAAACTACTGCCTGGTTGCTTAAGTAACTTAGACCCTAGCAACCAAATAACTGCTGAAACGCCAAACTGGAGAATTCCTGAACTGAAAATGAAATAACTAAAAAACTACAAATAATGAAGACCAATTGGCAATTGTCTCAGAATATCACTCTCTACATCATACTAAAAGATAACCCAAAGTTAAACAACCCCTTTAAGTTAACTATTAGTACGTCATAGAATGTCCTAATCCTAGCAACTTTGCTGTTGGTCTTCATTATTTATTTTGTATAGTTTTTGACTTATTTCCCTTCCTCTTCTGTCAAATGGGGGTCACTGACCCCGGCAGCCAAAAGTTTGCTCTGTGCACTTATAATTTCATTATTATTGTTACTTTTTATTCCTTATCCTCCTATTCAGTGCCTTTCTATTTATATTTCATCCTCCCATTCAAACCACTGCTTGGTTGCTAATGTAAAAAAGACCGTAGCAACCAGATAGCTGCTGAAATTCCAAACTGTGCTACTAAACAAAAAACACAAAAAATAAAGGCCAACTGCAAATTAACTCAGAACATCAGTGTCTATGACTAATATTTAATTTAAAGGTGAACAACCCTTTTAAGCCATAGAATAATCTTGTATCTGGCTGGAAGGAAATGTCATTTTTGGGCAACAATATATTTCAGTTCAACAAAGCACTTTTGCATTGCCATTAAAAAGCTGAAAAATTGTCTGTTTAGTAAAGATTTTTATTTTATGAAATGCCATGATTCTCACTGATGACAGAGGAGCAGCGCATAACAGTGGCTCTGGCATAGGATTTGATTCTAAATTACTTTAATTACCTTTTTCACTTACAGCGGCGGCTGCGGAAAGAAAAAGCTCTTCTACCCAAACAGCCCACAACGGACCCTTTTATCAATAATTTATTTGCCGGCGCTCTGAAGCTCGGAATTTATTTTATAGCAGCGCTGTTCGTTTTTAATAAAACTGCAATAATGTGACACACAATTTATTTTTAAACAGTAAAAGAAGGGAAGGAAGGTGAAAGAGTTTAATAAATACGTAATGATTCAGAGCAAACTTTATTAAAGAAAGGCAAAAGTATTTTTCTGAAAAAATGTCAGTACAATTTTCAGGAGGAAGAAAATGCGTCTTAAAGAAATGTATCATCTATCTATCTATCTATCTATCTTTCTATTATCTCTTTCTCTCTATATCTATCTATCTATCTATCTATCTATCTATCTATCTATCTTTCTATTATCTCTTTCTCTCTATATCTATCTATCTATCTATCTATCTATCTTTCTATTATCTCTTTCTCTCTATATCTATCTATCTATCTATCTATCTATCTATCTATCTAACACTATATCTATCCAATATCGGACTGAGGTGTTTGAGGCCCACTGGGGCTGCAGCTTAGGGGACTCTTCCCTTTGCTGACTATTTATCGGATTCCTGCTCTTGATTTAAACCTTTCTTGGATACATGCTGACATTTGTAGGATTTCCCCACACTTCTCCCCAATTAACCTTTTTGTGATATAAGATTTTACAAATGTGGGGAACACACTCCTACATTATCTGCAAACCCAACTTAATCTAACTCTCTTCTATTTCTCAGTCCATACTGATCAGTGCCACTGTGCCTAAAATTCTATATCAGCACTATTAATTTGCAATATACTTCCCTTAGTGTTCAGATCTGACCCCTTGAAAATCAATCAGATGTCAATCGTCAGGTTTGATTTTTTTCCTTTGGACCAGAGACTGTATTGGCTCATTGATGGGGCCCCTCGCTCTGATGGCTCCTATTTCTATTGCTGCAGTGGGCCAAGCGATCAGGCAACTTTGATACAGCCCACCTTAGGTGGGCATATTGGGGGAAAGATCCCCTTGTTTGGGGACCTTGCCAAAAAAGCAGATCTTATAGTGTATGGCCAAAAGATCAATACAACTGCAAAACAAACGAGTCTCATTCCCTGATACAGCCATTGTAAGCAGTAAACTGCACTAGAATGGTATCAGTGAACTGGGGATATGGAATAGCCCCATCAGTCTCATTGTAGACAGGCAGAAAATCAACGGGAATAGGTTAGAAACGGGGGTGCTTTGGATTCATTTTCATGTTTGGATAGAAGTCCCCCATGTGGTACCTTATTTTAGTAAAATTTTTCTCCAGGCAGGATTTGCCACCCAACAAAAAAAGTTGCGTGCGTCATAAAAATGTCAAGAAAAATAATTGCAGGGAAAGAAAATTTGCTGCAACAAGTATTTTAGAAGTGTGTAATTTTTTTTGACGAACGTCATTTTCCACGTTTGGCAAATTTTTCACCATTTTGCAAATTTTTCAGGGAAGCAAAACGGGAGAGATTAGCTTATCACTAGCTCTGATTCCTCACCCCAAATAACATTTTTAATTTGTATAACATTAGAGGTTAATATATTCTTTTAAACTGCAGTTGATTTTTTTATAACCTACAATATGTTCACTTATCACCCCCTATTCATTTGTAATATAGGCTCTATGTCTAAATCCTGCTCCACCTAAACGCAAATGCAGTATTTTAGTTGTTAAGCCAGCGTGACCCAGGAAGACTGGGAAGGAGAAAACATAAAAAGTCTTTACCTTCTTCTCATACGGTCCAACCTTTGTTGATAAGTTTCTTCTAACGCATTTTATGCCTGTTAGGAAATAACTATGATTTTTATATTTCTTGCTCTAACCAGCAGCCCACTGAGAAGCCTCTGCATGATGAGGTGCTAATTCTGCCTACCCCTAGTTCTGGCCCTGTTCCTCTGTTCTTTAATTATGACCCCCAAGTTCCCCTGCAGAGCATCAGCACAAGTATGTTCAAGTCACCATGCTCTACTGAGAATGGACTTGCCCAGGATTTTTTGGAAATGTTATTGTAATTGTATTTCTAGCAGCTACGATATATTTTCAGATCACCCTAAAAATGATTCTAATACATCACATTGACTATCGAACTAAAGTTTGTTTTATTTTTTTTAAAAAAGAGCTGAAAAATTCAACAAGTATCACTGAGAATTCACAATGAATTTCCACATCTCGCAATTGGCACATTATTTTATAAAAGACGTTTCACAAATGTTGTCATTAAAGGTTAAAGATTTACTCATGGTCACCTGTTTAACAGCAAGCATCTTATTAGTTGCTATTAGTTACTTTACCTTGGCCAATTTTGTTCTTTTTATTATATATATATGGGGTCTGTTGGGCCAATAATTTAGGGGCATGTATGAAAGAGCTCAGTTGTCAGTGGGGGTGGGGTACTAATATGTTAGGCATCCTAAGTGAATTCAGTTACTAACTTTTGCCCCATGCTGGTGTTCCCATTAGGATAAAACCTGATAACTAAATTCCAATGCTACATGCTCATTTCCCTTACCTTTCCCAGTCACCCCCTCAGCAGACTTAGAATTTGCGCATGAAGTAGAGTAAAATTAAAACGTTTACCCAAATGCACATGCGTGAAGTCTAAGTCTGCTGAGGGACACCTGGGAAAGGTAAGGAAAATGGTGCCTGGCTCTGCAATGCCTACTATATTGGCACCCTTCCCAGTAAATTCAACATTCCTTGTCCTTAATGTCCTTTGAGGTATAGCTAACCCAACCAACCAATTAATGAATTTGCTTTGTTCCCCACAGTCCCCAATCAGAAAAATATTGGAAATTAAAACTTACCAATTCCAGAAGCGATAGACTTCGGACACACTCCAAAAATCCAACGTTGATTAAAAGATCCAATATGTTGCCATCACTTAAGTGTCAGTATCACTTAATACTATCAATCAGAAGAGCATTTTTAAAACCCTCCCCCGCCCACATACCCACCCCCTCACCCAGAAGTACTTTTGGCTATCCGTAGTCTGGGATTGGGGGTCATTGCAATGCAATAATTGGCCTAAGCATTGCACCACCTCCCCCAGCCCAGTGTTACAGAGGCAACTGAAAAATAGATGCCAACAACTGGGGGTAACACTAGACTGAGGGGGTAATGGAGGGTTTTTAAACGGAAAATGCACTTCTGAGGATAATTATTACCGATACTAATGCAGTGTCTCCTACTCCTGTCTTATTATCCTTTTAACATAAATTGTCTTCTTTAGAATGCATCTTCTAGGCCTTTCCATAGAGTCCTTATATCAGTCAGACTTAATTTCATTTTCAGCATTTCTGGCTCCCCATTTCTTTGGCATGACTTTATAATGTCCCATCATTTGATAGTTAAAATGTATCACAGTCAAAATTTTTAAACTCCTCTTCAATATATGATGGTATTGGGCTGCTCTCATTTTTCAAAGATAAAACAGGTTTTCGATGAAATATTTTATAGAGAATCCTGGTTTTTTCTCTTTGGGAATAAATGGGGCTGGTATCTCCTTCCTGGAGAGGGCCTCAAAGTCTAATTCCTTTAAAATAGGAGACAAATAGATAAAAGTTACAAATTAGCGCTTGTCGAAGTAAAACTCATGGCTATAAATACACAAGCAGACAAGGCATTGTCTTTATTTTCCATAGATACATTGATAGGCTTTAGAGTTCAGTCAGTTGCTCAATGCACACCTATTTAAACATCAGAAAAAGAAACGGTATTTTTAACATATAATGCTCTAGATGTTCACAAAACAATTTTCTCAGTTTCAGTGCTTAATATACATACCACATACATTGTGTTTAGGCCAAATGGGGGTAGGTATATTATGCATTGAAACTGTGAAAATTGTAGTTTAACTTGGTGCGCATTGACTAACTGACTGATTTGTATTGATCCTCTGTTTGCCCCATGTGGGTTTGGGAAGCAGATTCTCATTTGCACCCTTTCCTTTTTTCTTTTTAAAGATAGTAATTGTGGTGTGCCCTCCAAAATGATATTGTTTGTATTATAGGCTTTAGAGTTGTCACCAACACCAAAGATCATAAAATGACAATGTTTTCTGCAGTTTATGCCTCGCCCTGAACTTTGAAAACTGCTGCAGGTCTCTGCGCTCCAAAGTAAGTGCGCCATTTTCATTTGATCATTTGGTCCTAGGGCCAAATTATTAAGTTCGCCTGATCAGGAGAGATCCACTCATTTGCGACCTCACCAAACAAGGGGATATTAATGTGTATGACCACCTTAAAATACACCAACAATTATTTTATATGGGATTTTTAGAAGCGTGTTTATCAATGGGTGCAAGTTAGAGTTCACCGACTATCTATTCATTCCTATGTGATTGATAGAAGGGTACTTATCAATGGATGAAATATGAATAGAGCTCTAAACTAAAGGGCAGGGCTGCCTTGCACTAACTGCCAATGCTCTTTGCACCGAGCACCGGATTTCCAAACAGATTAAGGGGAAGGACAGGCACGCGTTTGCACCCTTACTGCACTTGTATCAGGGGTCAATGTAACTTTACTACAAGTAATGTAGTAATTTAGCCCAATGACTAACTAAACTATAAAGGGGTGTGGTCAATATGATCTTAAAATCAAGAATTCTCTGAATAAGCCATTAATTATCCAGGCACTGTTTCCTTTTTTTTAATACTGTTACCCAAGGTATATAAAACTGTAAAACATACCTTAAAGAAAGGACATTCCATCACTTCTTCAGCACCACGTTGAGATCCAAGACGGCTTTTAGGGTCCTTTATAAAGAGCTATAAAAATACATATATGTAATTATACACACAGAAGCAACTCGAACTTAGTTTAGGCATCCATGCTGAGTTTGCTGCAAAAAGCAAATAGGAATTAATGTATTTTTATCATTTAGTTCTTTCAAATGTAAATACGTATCATCATCATTTATCAAAAGGTCTTTGGGAAGCAAATAGAAAGCAAGAAAATCTGGGACAAAAAAGTTGACAAGACAAAAATGTCGCAGAGACAAAAAATTAACTGGAAAAAATAAACCACCCATTGACTTTAATGCATTTGGAGTAAGAAAAAAAGTTGCGTGTAAAAAATTTAAAGCACAAAAAGCCTTTCCAGTGGAAACCCCCTCCAAGTGCTCAGTCACTGCCCCCAAATGTATCATGTGCCTTTGTCTTATAACTACATGGCAAATGCCATCAATACTCACCGGTGAATAATGTTGTATTTGTGTAGGAATTGCAACCCTAGCACAACACAACCAGCATAAAATCTGCAAAGAAAAACAAGAAATGTAGCAGTTAATTTCTAAACATGGCATTATTTATCTACATACAACAATGCGGCTATTCCTCAATCTAGTGGCATAACAATATGGGGGAAAACACTGACTGGCAGGTTTGCTGGGGGGTAAAATTCTTGCATCGCCACTCGTGAAAATGCATCATCTGAAAATGTTCACTCCTCCCTAATATTACTGGATAATACCAGTTAAATGGCAGTAAAAGATCCTAAGATATCATTAGTGAATTTTTTTCACCATGGGTTCACAGCTAAAGTTTCACCATAGGCATATTTTTTTTGCAAAACTGCTGCAACAATTTGCCAAGAATTCGGCAATAAAACAATTTGCAAGAATTCGGCAATAAAAAAAATTCACCAGGAACAATGTGGCCGAGACAAGAAAGTTGCCGCAAAAAAATGGCCATTAACTATAATGAATTTGGTGTAAGAAAAAATAGTCAAGCTTAAAATGTGTCATGCGTAGAAATTAGTTGTACTGTACATAAAAATCCATATAATGAAGTCGATGGGTAATGGCCTTCCCATAATTCAGACCTTTCTGGATAACAGGTGTTAGAGTTGATTTTTGCTTTGCTTTTTAGACCTGAGCTTGTATTGCTCACAAGATTGGCTCAGATAAACTTTTACCTACATAATAATATGACTGGCAGACTTTCAGGTCTGGAAAGTTTCTGCAAATGTTCTGCTCAACAGGATATCATGTCTGATGGCCAAGATGTGGCCCAACGGCTTAAGGTACAGAGGGTACGGAAGTGAAAATGGCCATGATGAAGTCTTGCTTCTCTGGGCATCTTGCCTTACCACAGGTGACACTTAACTACCTAATCCAATAAAATATTTGTTTTATTCTGTATATTAATGTGTTAAACAATGAAATTACAAAGGTAATAATATGTAATTATTTATGCTATTGATGTTTATTCAAAGTTATAAAAAATGATGTCACAGAGAGGGTGACACACAAATTTGTGAGAAGCTGATGAATGCTGTACTGCTATATGCTTGCTGCACCGCATCAATAAATTTCCTTTTCTGAGTGAGCATTGCAATATTCCCTGGTCATTCCTTGGAGGTTACCTTTTACCTTTCACAGGTTTCTGAATAATGGCTCCAGGGTCGGACTGTGCTGCCGGGACACTGGGAAAATACCCGGTGGGCCCCAGTGGCCCAGACCCAACCCTATTGCTGCTTCCTCTGGCCTCCGATGGCCTCCCTTGACACGTTTCACATACGCGTTCAGGGGAGGATGTCGGACAGAGGCCCCTGCACGGGGGGTTTAGGGGTGCACGGCGGGCGCTCCTGCAGGAACGCGGCCGGAGGAGGCACCTTGGGGGGTGTGGGGCACCTGGGGCGGCAGCCCGGTGGGCCCTGTACCCCCAGTCCGACCCTGAATGAATCCCATACCTGTATTGGATCATGAACTACAACATGACAGTAATGCCGGTCTTATAAATGACTGTGGCGCAGAAACATTGCAATGTGGAACGAGGCACCTGAATTAATAACCAGATAAATTATTTTGCATTAGAAATGCTGATGCCACTTTCTTTATCTAAAAGTTTCCCGTACCTCTCTCTGTGCAGTCTCCATAAGGAATTAATTATAGTGAACCTTTGGTAAAACACTACAGTTAGGGAAAATACAATAAACATCATTCATTATTAAATGATAATAAAATTGTCAATATAATTTTATATATATAATCAAAATATAATAGAAATTTTGATCACTTTAGTATTTTAGTTCCACTTATTTACAGTAAAAATATCATATATGGACTTCTGAACCATAATCTATAACCTGACATTTAAGGTAAAACTTAGAGGCTTATTTTTTCAAATTTGGTTTGTGAATTATTATTATTTTAATAAAAACACAAATGAGAAACTCAAAACTGAGAAAAAAACTCACATTCACTGAATTTATATTCTGCTCATCATTTTCAAACTCTCAAAAAAACTAGAAAATGTATTAGTTACATTTTTAAAAGTTTGTGCTCTTAATAAATATCAAGCATTTGAGTTTTAAAATAAATGTGGGACTTTGTGAATTGTGGCAAAAATCATATATGATTAGGGTATAAATGTGTGGGAAATCTGCACTTACTTTGTATATTAGATCAAATACAGGTATGAGACCTATTATCCAGAATCATCGGTGCCTGAGGTTTTCTGGATAAGAGGTCTTTCCATAATTTGAATCATCGCACCTAAAGTCTACTAAAATCCAACTGGATTGTTCTGCCTTTACTAAGGAATTATTATTATTATTATCATTTATTTATAAAGCGCCAACATATTCCGCAGC
Organism: Xenopus tropicalis; assembly: GCF_000004195.4. NCBI lineage: Eukaryota > Metazoa > Chordata > Amphibia > Anura > Pipidae > Xenopus > Xenopus tropicalis. The sequence goes on from NC_030683.2 coordinate 30,068,965, forward strand.
GCTGTACAATAAGTGGGTTACATACATTGGACATACAGAGTAACATATAAAGCAATCAATAACTGATACAAGAGGTGAAGAGGGCCCTGCCTGTATATCTTATATTTGTTTAAAAAGCAGGCACTCATTGAGCAAATCTTTAGGCAGAATTCTTGATTAAAAAGTAGCTTTATTGGAGTACCATAATCACCTTATGCATTTCATGTTGACAGACACTTAAAGGAGAATTCCCCCCCCCCCCCGGGTATAAAAGCCCTGGGGCAGGTGAAGCCGATTCCCAGCTAGCCCCAACTGAGCACGCTCAAGCAGGGTCTGTGTTGGCGGTGAGACCCAAAGCATTTTCTACTGAACGGAAGATGGCGCCCAGGTACGTTGCTGCTCTGCTCTTTTAGGTTGGGGTTTCCTATAGGGCCAGTTTTTAAAATTACAGACTATGCGAGAAGGGAGAGGGGGAGGTGGTTGATTCAGGCTAGTTAAGGGGGCATTTATACCTTGGGGGCTTGTAGTTCTTCTTTAATCATTAGGGATTCTATACCTGTATTGCATATTACAACCATAAATACCATTTTCCTCATTTCCTGCACTTTTTGATCCAATCTCTACAAGGTGAGTGAAATATAATTTAAAAAAAACAAAACTAAATTTGGGGAATAGATAAAATATTTGCAACCACTAAGTACTAAACAGCGAGCACAACCTGATAGTTTTAAGTCTATTTAAAGTCATTAAGATGAGTTTATCCCACAAGTCATTAACTTTTGATATTTTCCATCTTTGAGTGTTTCTTTCGACTTTCTCATTTTTGTTTAGGTTTTTGCCATAAAAAATGGACAATGACAATTTTACGTAACCCCTTCCCACAAAAAATAACAGGGCAATAAAGCAAAAAAACTAAAGATTTCTCAGCACATCATCCTGATAATCCTTGCAGTAGTTTTTTCATTGGTAATTTCAGTTATACCTGTAAGGTGAGCTTGTTTAAAGAACTAAGGGGCACAATGGGACAGATGTATGGAGGGTATAGATCCCATTTAAAGGAGCAGTATGCAATTTTAATAGAGAGAGAGAAGGACTCACTGGGCTGCTTTTTACCGATGGGTCTGACAGTGGATTCCCAACATCTGAAATGATATTGTTAACCGTTTGTGTTTAATAACTCTGTATTGCTGCCAGCGACAAATCACAATTCTCATTGAGTTATTTGTAAGATGCCAAATAATTGATTCCTGCATTATTACGAAATATATACGAAACACATAAAACGTACTAATAATGAGGTTTTTTTTAAATGTATTAAATGAAACATTGCTTTTATTATAAAGGTAATGTATCAGTTTGAGTGTATCGCAGTATAGAACATTCCTGCCATAAACAAAGACAAATAAAAGCCAGAAGAGTAAAATACATAAATACATACAAATCTTCAGCATAAAATCTCACATTTTTTTGCTTTCCAATATATTTTTTATAAAATTTGATAAATTTACTGTTCAGGCCTTAACTTATTACCATATTACCATATTTATATGTACTCTCAGCGTGCGACTGACATGACAAGGTTGACATGTTATATATTTTAGCTTTATTCTGCGGGGCAAATATTACGTTCGGAGAGCATTTACTGCAAAGAGAGCAGGAAACAACATATAGGAGCTTTAAAATGAAATCTAGGTGTTGTGATTTCAAAAAAGATGCTGCTGGTTAAAAACTGCTGCCTGTTTTTTACCTTAACCTTCATTTTTCCAAAGAGAGCTTCATATGATTTGCAGGGAGAATTACAGTACCATGAAATGTTGGCAGCCAGGTTAGACTGAGATGTGAGAGGCCCATCGGGGCTGATACCACAGGGACCCCCACACCCTCTCAGGGGCCCCTGACCACCGGCTCATCCAGCCCGCCCACCTGTAAATTTTTGCTCATCACTAGTAGATTAAAAATTTAAGTCCCCTTTTATATAACACCCCACCCTCATTTGCTATAAGGTTTGACAGCAGGTGAGTGAGAACTCAAGTGTTGCTCGAATAGATAAATCCTCTGCGCCCAGCCTTTCAAACTTCATGCATCAAACCGCCAGCAATAGAGCCGCACTCTCAGCCAATGTCCAATCGAAAAATATATATAGGGGGGAGCACGAGACAAAATGCTAAATTTCTGCAAAAAAAGTGCTTTTATTTTTATGCCATACATGACATGTTTCGGGCCTCTTTCGTGCCCTTTATCAAGTGTCGCCACATGGCGAGAACAGAACTGCATTGCTCTAGTTCCAGTGAAAGCAAAGCTTAAGGCTACAGCAATCCTGTGCTCCCTACTTTGGGCAACAATTTGGCAAAGGCACTGTATCAGCCCTGGCACAGTGTCAGTACATGCTCCCTTTGTTTTGACCTGGACCCAGAGGACCCCTTGATAAACCTCGTCAAAACTGGACAGGTGGCACTGGCAACCCTAATTGTAGAGAAATGTTTATCCATACTTTTCCATTTCACTATATGTATTAATGAAGAATTGTATTATTATGTAATGTTTTAAAGTAGGCTGTACACAAGGTTGGACTGGGCCAGAAGGACACCAGGAGAAAACCTGGTGTGCTCCAACCCTCATGGGCTACCAACCCAGGACTTCTGCCAGTCTGGGATCTGCAGGCCCACTGTGACTACTGGCCGGGATCTCTGGACCCTCCCCCATCCCCATCATATTTGAGTGGCTGCAAGTTTTCAGAAGAAAAGAGCAGGTACACAGTGGTGGGAATTTGCTATGTGGCATTGGGTAGGTGAGAATTTCAACAGGGGTGAGGGTGGTGGGCAGCTCCGGTGGGCACTGGACACCCCTGTCTGACACTGACTCTACTGGTTATTTAGCTTTTTCTTTTCTTTATGAAAATCAGTCAAAATCCTTGATCAGTAGGAGTTTCATTTGTCTGCTGACTTTTTTTTCAATCAAAGTCACTCATTATCACCTCATCTTGGATAAATTGCCATTTACAATTGGCATGGGTTCATATTGGTGACTGATACTGGCCTGGCTGTGGCACCCACTATGGAGCAACACAAGACATTGCTTCTATACCCATGGGTGAGTGTGGGCCCATTCCAACCAGGAAAATATAAATAATTGTTGTTCAGAAGGAGGTACTCCAGGATTGTATTGTAAAACTGTTAAAAGTAAACCTGCTGGGTTTTAACCAGTTAACCGGTAACTGTACAAAGACATCTCTATTGAATGTTTACTGCTTTTCATACAGTTTCAGTGTGTCAAAATATACAGCAGAACCCCAACTTCCTACTATCCAAAACAAACTAGGACAATGAGGTGCCAAATGAAACACAGGGTGTCATGCTGATCTTTATATCAAATGGAAGCAAAGATAGCTAGGAAGCTTGTTGGCAAACAACTCCAGTTCTTTAAATCACCACCAGAGCTTAGTGATCTGACTTGATCTCCTGGTTCCCGGTAATGAAAGCAAACCATGAGCAGTCTTCATTTCAGTTTGTAGTCAACCACATTGCCCAGCTTGTTCACTTAAGGTGGCCATACATGTTAAGATCTGTTTATTTGGCAAGGTCACCAATTTCCAATCCAGGCAGCCTGAGGCCGCCTCCATTGCTCTGTATGGGAGCAAAATTTCATTGCGGCGGCACGGCATGCCGCTCCTAAATTTGTGCCGTCCTTGGCCCGGGCCTTTGTGGACCGCCACAAATCCGGGCCTGCAAATGTGCTGAACTTTCTCCTGATGTCCAACTAAGGTGGGCGATATCAGGCTATTAGGGCAAACCATTAAATCAAAATGGGTATAGGAGCTATCGGAGTGAGGACCGCATCCATAAGCTGATGTGGTCCTGATCCAATAGGAAAATTAAACCTGCCCAGTCGACACGTGGCATTTTTTCAGCCAGATATCGATTAGAGAGGCTCGTTGGGAGTCCCCATAAATGGGCTGATAAGCTGGTGAATCAGTCTGAAGGACTTGAATTGGCAGCTTAAATCTGCCCATGTAAGGCCACCTTGACTCATTTTATAGCACTTTTGCAGGCAGTATGACACCTTCTTATAGTTATGCAATGGTACAGAGGTAACATAAAATTGCATCCTCACTATCATCTTTTACATTGCAAATATCAGCGATTATCCTGTTTTGATTAAATACAATACAGTCACAGTCAACATTTCCTTTACTGAGGCTGTAACTAGCATGCTGAAAAGCATTCCAGGGGATGAAAGACTTTCCCAAGGGACAATAGTTCTGCACTCTGTCTCAGCTCCGAGGGCTGTTTTCAGGAAGACGTTAGATAAGATATGGAGCGCTGGCCCACTTTTTGATGCAGAGTACTTCCCGCAGATGGCAAAAGCTGTCGGCAGGTTTTTTTTTGAATGATGATCTTATGAAATGAGTAGGTTTACTGAGCCTTAGATGCCCTGAAATCAGCCATTCTGCCATCTATGTTTTATTTTCCAGCATTTCTGGCTTCAGTCATTTTGACACCTACCTTGAATTATCTCACTGAATTATGTGGCTGTCTGCAGTAATGTGTTATCAAAAGCTTTTCTAAGTACATGGGAGATTTGACTCTTTCATTCTTGCTTGCTACCGAGTCGCCTTTGCAACAACAAAAAATTTATATCTGCCAGGTCTGGAGAATTTTCCTTATGTCACAGATTGTTATGACAAACATCATATATTAAATATATAAATTTACAATCTGAAAAGAAACATAAAGCAAAAAAGACTGAAATGAATATACAGAATATTTTCCCATGGTGTATAAATCAATCTGATCAGCACCAGTTGTAGTTACTATCAGCAAGTCTTCTTCCCTGCATCACATGTTACTAACAGAAACAACTTGATGGCAGATAAAGACAAAATGACCCATCTACTTTCCCACTGGAGTTTATACCCCACCAAATTTGCATCACGGCATTTAAAGTGACATAACAGGAAAATACATCATCAGTAAAAAATCAGCAAAAAACACATCTCATGTACCCTTGTATTCTTTACATATTAATATTTATCAGTATTAACATAAACTAATGGCTGACCCACTTCTTTTATGATAAGTAAAGTGTACTTTCCTTGGGGGTGCCAAAATATTAGGACTCCTCAGTGAAATAGATTGCTTGGTTTTTTCCCCAGGCTGGTGCTTCTGTTAAGAAGAAAACTGCATCGGCCATGGCTATGCGCCGGCATATTACTTACCATCCTACCGGCATCCCAGGCATCCTTTATTAGAATCTCTCTTCACACACCGGCCCAAGCTTAGTGATCTATTTGCCCACATTGTTATAGAGGAACCACATAACCATATGTGTGCTTACAGATACCATATTGCCTGAATGTATGGCTGATTTGTGTTCTTGATGTTGTGAATGAGACCAACATGGACATGTCACCACATAGATCGCAAATATAGAAAAACATAAATAGTATATGCTTATTATAAGAATAGAATATGCTTTATTTCCTGTGACTGGATGTATAAATTTCTTACTCTAATTACACTAGGGGGGCCTTAAGGTTAATTTATATACATCATATTATGTAGCTGAGATTAAATCCCAATTGTCAGATAGTGACATATATCAAATGTTACCTGTTGATCCCTTGCCAAGTATTCAGAGAAAGATTTTGACTTGCTGTAGACTATGGTAAATAATGGTGTGATTACACAGCAACTGAAAACCTTTTTGCTTGTACAGTATCCGAGGACACCAATCCTGTATACTCTGCTGGGTGGCTTCCATTCCATGGTCCAGATTCCTTAAGAGCCAGTACCAATGCAAGACAGCTCTGCATTAACTTGAAGCAGACACCTGGCAGAATTATTCTATTACAGGGAAAAATAAAGGCAAACTGGAAGAGAACAGTCCAAATCATTGTTTTCCAAACTGTAGGGCCAGTGGCCCTTTGGGGGCTTGGAAAAATGACAGGGAAGGTTTAACTTGAAGGCCAGTTGGTGTAAGATATGGTAAAAATGCTTATTTGCTCCCCTAGATGCACCTGAAAGCCCATCTTGGAGCTCAGTTTAGGGTAACTGACCTGCTCCCAAAGCCATCACACGGCCCTCTTGTTTGGTAGTGGTGACAACACTATGCAGAACCATGTAATTTAAACTTGAGTGGATTAACCATTGCCATTTACCATTTTACCAAACACAAGTATAGGGGCTCCTGTGCAGCTTAATTACCCCACTGTTGTACCCCATCCTTGGATAAACATGCACAGGCACAGAAAGGTTAGGTGTGTACAGAATCATAGAGAGAAGGGTGCCGTATTTCTCAAGTGTTGCTGTGCATCTATAGACTGCAAGAGCACACAGCAGTCTCACCCACTCAGAGATTTCCTTCAAGCATGTACATATTAAGCTGAATATTTTGCAGAGTGACATAATATCACATTTACAGCCCAGACAAAATGAAATTATAGAATAAAGAACTCTTATCTGCTCCTAATCAGCCTACAGGGAAACTGGGAGAACGGAACAGAATCTCCCCTGTCCAATCTGATGTGGCACAGAGCTTTACCCTGCCGGAACTCCGTCTGGCCCAGAAACGGTGATGGGGACCAGGCAGGTTATTGAAGGGAGATAAGGTTTGAAATAATGGCTGCACAAAAAAACTCCCACCCAGCCTTGAGTGGGGGGACATAAACCATTACCAGTTCAGCATTAAAAAGTCATTTTAAGACTATTGGTATGCTGGGTGTGAGGGGATTTGTCACATTAGTTGCTGCCTCCTTGTACATTAAAATGCCAAAATTCAATTAAATTCTGATGGAAGTAACAGGATGCAAATTTAAATCTATGTTGTGTCTTTTTATTCAGTTGTGACCGGCAGGGGGTGCTTTTGGAATTGTTCACATCACACTATACCATGAGCACATTTGCCCTTTAAAGGAGTAGTTTATCTTCAATCCACCAGGTAGCTCTGTCCTTACTGACTTTAATAGGGAACAAGGTGAGTACAGGGCATTGTTTATACCTGAGTGACAGGCAAGTTAGGGGATGTGTAGGTGGTGCCCACAGTGATACCGAATGCAAACACAGAAAGTGCTATATTCATACGGGGATGTACATTTTTACTTTACAGAGAAAGGCTCATTCTTAAACATATCACTCAACCTTGGGCATTATAGGAATACTAGGGTGCCAGTCGGATGAAAAAATAATATGAATGCCAGGAATAGCCACCATGCAAGGCATTAGCATTAGTGCACCTAGAAATGCTCAACAGTTTTCTGCTGCAGTTGGCTACCCACAATGGGTTTCTATTCCACAATAAAATTAGGAACCCAAAGCAGTGTTTGCTGCCCCCCCCCCCCCCCCACGCAGTAAAATAACTTTATTACAACTATGAGATCTATTAAATGGAATGCTTCGGACCTGGGGTTTTCTGGATTAGAGTTTTATGTGAATTTCAGCTCAATAGCTGCCTTCCTGGACTAACACTAGTAGAACATGGGTTACACTGTACTCTCTTACCCAGAATGGGCCTTCAATAAGTGGAAGAGGAAGGTGAAGGTGTTGTGAAACTACATGTCTCTTGCTGCTCTACAGAAACATAAAAACAGAGGGCGCCAGAGGTTCTTGCAAACAACAGAATAACAAGTGGTTATAGAACAACCACAGGGTTTACTCATGTAGGGACACTACCTTTCCTTTTCTCCTTGTTACTGGGCAAGGATTAATGCATCTAGTTTGGTATTTACATATACCTGATTAATAGCTCAAGGCTAGACCACATCCTACCACACTTTAATATAGTGTTAAGGTGGCCATACACGCACCAATAATATGGTACGAAACCTTGTTTCGTACGATATTCGGTACGTGTATGGTATGTCGGCGGGTCGACCGATATCGCAGGAAGCTGCTGATATCGGCTGACTCGCCGATCGGAGCAGTTTGAAAATTTTGATCGGGCGCCATAGAAGGCGCCTGACCAAAATCTCCCTTCAGCGCTGAATCGGCAGAAGGAGGTAGAAATCCTATTGTTTCTACCTCCTTACCTGCCGATTCAACCCTGAATGGTGTGTGGCGGATCTGACAATGTTTCGTGCGACCGATGGTTGCACGAAACATCGTCAGATCGCCACATGTATGGCCAGCTTTAGGGAAGGGGTGGATCGTTCTTCTTGGCCTACAGCATCTGACCTAAGTGGAAGTCTCCAGGAACCCTGGGATCCACAAGGCCCAGAAGGATAGGGCCTAAGGAGACAAATATCCTTAGTGAAGTCAGGGAGCAGGGGCCCCCATGAACGAGCTGAAGCTAGAACAGGTCTAAGGGACCGATATCGGCAGCTAGAATCGGCCTGTGTATGGGCACCTTTAGGGAACTGAACCTGTAGAGATTTGAAGCCATTGGGGCCATTTAACCCTATGGGTCCCTACATTTGGATCACTGTCCCATCTTTCTGATAAAAATGATTGAAACATTAAATAAACCCAATAGGATTGTTCTGCCACCAATATGGATTCATGCAGTTTACTCACCATCAAGTACAAACCTTTGTTTTATGATTGCAGAGATTGCAACTGGCATTATTGATAACTGGCTGAGATTGATAACTGGCATTATTTGCTTAGAATGGAGTCGATGGGCGATGCCTTCATGCCCCAGAGCTTTCCGGATAACAGGTTTCAAGAAATGGCATGCTGTATTTTCCTTTATTTATACAGTGCAGACATATTATGCAGCGCACAACTTATAAACACTATGCAAGCCATTCTGGTACAGAGTTACCATTTTTGCTTTATATTTTAATGTATATGAAGAATATTTTTTTGGCGTAACAGGCAATTTGAAACGCCTAACATACATGTGGAACATGTTGTTAGTTAACAAATATTATTGATCCCGTTTGCTTGCAGTGACAGCGAAGTAGTGACAGGAAATATTAAGCGCTACCCCATGCTTTCTTGGCTCAGCCGCACAATATTACTTTCCATTCTGCTCCTTCAGCTAATACTGTACCAGCAGGCCAGGGATATGTACCTGCGCTTCATCTTCATCTGCCACCTATGTCTGACATTCCGATCCATCTTCCCCAGGCACGGGGAGCGAGGAAAGGAAAGATTAACCTTTGTGTTGCCTCTTCCCAATAAAGTCCTCCTCAATCACAAGGCAGGTTTGATGTTTTTATTGCCTCCTGCAAGGCATGAGTCAGGAAGATATCAGCAACGTATTGGTATGGAAATGAGAACTCATGCGGGATGGGTACGCAGGTAGGTAGACTGATGTGTACTAAAAGGTAGGATTGTCAGTGTTCTTATCAGGCTAATAAAGAATAACCATAGTGGAAACTCTACTCCCTCCTTTGTTTCATTGCCAGGCTTAGGTAATGCTCCATACGTCATTGAATATTTTCAGAATATCTTTCAGTGATTCTTTAGAAGCTATTAAGGGAATGTATTAGGTGCATGGGGAGTTAAGGGGTTTATAAGGTTACAGCTTAATATAAATGCCCGACTTTGTAAGTGATAAATGCTAAACATAGGGGGTTCACAATCTATGAATATCTCACATCAAAAGCATAGTACACTCTGTGTGGAGAACATTTCTATTAATTGAAATTGACTATTTAAGTCACACTCATTATTGCTGACAATGGTGCCACTATATCATACAATGACATCAGGGTCGGACTGGGGGGTGCCGGGGCCCACCAGGGCTTCTGCCCCAGGAGCCCTGCAGGTGCCCCTGCAGGTCTCGTCCCCCACACCCCCTAACAACCCCCCCCACAGGGTCCCCCACCTGATGTCCTCCCCTGGGAAACAGTCGGCCAGGGGAGCACCAGCAAAGATCGGGTCTGGCCTGCTGGGGCCCACTAGGGCCAACCCACTGGGATTTTTCCCGGTGTCCCAGCGGCCCAGTCCGACTCTGAATGACATTATTGAAAATTCGTATTTTCTACTTTGAAGAAGTCTTTTACCTGTTTTAGCACCATAATTCCCCCACTCACAAATCCAGGTCTATTCACAGTTAGTTTGCTGATGTGGAAGTGACCTGAACATACTTTTGGCTATTAGGCAGCCTCTATGTACACTATCAGCTTACAGGAGGCTTTATTTGGTAGTAAACCTTGTTTTTATTCAACCAAAACTTGCCCCCAAGTCAGGAATTCAAAAATAACTCCCTGGTTTGGGGGCACTGAGAGCAGCATCCAAGGGGTTGGGGAGCAACATGTTGCCCCTGAGCCACTGGTTGTAAAAGTATAGAGTCCCGCAAGGCACTAATTTCTGAAACCTGGAGCTGCAGCCTACACCAAACAAGTTACATTTTTACCCTCTTGGACCTGCTATCTAATCCAACCTGCAACTTATCTGTTATCAGCTGGCACCCATGAAGTGACTTCAATGCCAATAAAGGGGATGTTAATGTAAATCAGTGATGTCATGACAAGAAAGGGGATGTGTAAAAAATAGAATTGAGTAGTAAAATTAGCTTAATTCAAGACCAACGTCCCAACCCGGTGACCTGCTAACCTGCACACATACCTGCATTCATAAGTCCTATCTGCAATCTGAAATCTTTCTGCTTTCTTGTACATAACCTGGGCCAATATCTTGCCTTGTATTTTAGATGCATCTTTATTAATTGGTTTATTGATTCATTTCTGTATTAATGGTACATCATAGTTGAGTAAATCTTTCATATCAATATGTTGTGGGCCTTAGAACAATTTTTTCTTAAACTTACCTTTCTTATAAACATATCATCTTTCTGGCAGCACTTTCTGTGCAACAAGGTGCAGCTCTTCCATGCCTATTTATCCTCCTCAGCCTCGTCTTGATCTCTATAAATGTATTTGTATACAATCTGACTGAGAACGTGTTTTATACTGGATAAATGGCTCAATATGTGAAAAGAGGTAGATGGTAATATTATACGGTGTAGCTTTTCCTTAGGTAAAGAGTGACAATGCTGAGGGAGATGTGACAGAAAATAATATTGCTATATACCAGAAGCCGACAGCCAAACTTAAAGATTGTCCATTCCCACAGATGCAATATCTTGCACGCAACAATTCAACAATGACATCAAAGAGTTGATCTATGATTGATCAAATCCATTGAGAGTGAAAGAGTTGTCTGAAAATGTGTTATTTTAGTTCACAGGGTCATACAGACATAGACAGACTAGCTATAGCCTAGTAATGTTGGAAGCAGAAGCTACTGTGCTTAAATAGGTGCTTCATTATTTCTATTATTTTGTTTCCTTTATGCAGTTAGCTTACGAGCAAGTTCATTGGGCCAGCTTTGGTGCATTTCTTTAGTTTTTTTCTGTATTGTAGGACCCTCACCTTACTCCAATGCAGTCCCCAGAATCATTTGAACATTCCAGAACCCTGGAACCCTTGAACCATTCTAGAACTCTCCTACCAGAAAGCCGGTGGTGAGCAAAGATTTAAATGCACCATTGGAGGAAGCAGACCTCGCAGTCCGGGTCCCCCTGTCCCCCGGCCCCTCCACGACCATGAGGCCTGCTTTCTCTAATGTTATGCCACTGGTCAGAACTCCATTTATTGTTTATAAGGTGTTTTGCTGGTGTGGGCGGTATTAGCTGATGAAGTTAAGGGAGTAGGTTGGCATGTCTAAGGATTCTGGATAGCAATATAAGCTTGTTTTACTCATATTACCTTCCTCGATTCTTAGATGATGTAATTATTAGTCCCTTCTGGGGGACATCAAATTCAGTTTCCTGAAGGCCAGTGGGTAGTGAGTTGGGCTATGAATAAAGTAGCTATATGTCTGATTGGCCAGTGGGACCACTTGAGCAGTTTCCCTAGGCCTACTATATCATCAGAACTGATCAGCCCCCACATGTGTGGCATAACTCTTTACATGTGTGGCCAGTTATACTGATACCAGCAGCTTTAAGTCAATTTCTTTGCTGAAGGCTGGCTACTGTGAGTCGAAATTGACTACTAAAGCCTGACTAGCTAGTATGCCAGCTTCTGACACTTGTACAATGATGTGCATCACCGTGTGCATGTGTAAAGCATGTGAGGGAGGCACTGATATGTTATGAACATGCCTAAAATAAATAAAAATCTGTCTCTAGTTTCATTTTGTTATGTGAGCGCCAGTTAGTACTCAAAGCACCCATTCATAATGTGAAATGATATCCTCTTTTTCAATACCGACCTCTGCCTCCAATAAAGATAAGGACAAAATAGCAGACTTGGTATCATTAATTAAGCCAGGCATTCATGCAGTTTGGAGATAATGTAGCACAATGACAGGTAGGGAACAACTGTTTAGAGCTAAAGTCTCTTTACTGGAAATGACAGTTTAAAAGATTCTTATTATCTCCTCAGGACCATACTGTGCATGAACAGATGGATTTTTAATCATCTCAGGTTAACCACATGTTTATACAAAGATAATCCAATTCTTCATTGTTCAAGCAGTAAAATCCATCATACTAACAGTGAGGAATGACAAAAAGTCTATCATTTAAACAAATGTAAACAATTGGTGTCAATTATCTAGAGTCAGGTATAACAGGGACTCTGTTTTTTGCTCTCCTGTGCCAGAACCATTGCCATTGGCCACCGTTCAGTAGGGTTTGGATCAAAGTTCCAGCGTTTCCCTATCAATACCTATAAGAGAGTTTTTAAAAAGCAATTAAAGGCAGTTTTTCTTATTCGTTTCATGGCATAGGAATACTGTATTCCACCTAACAGTTACCAGCATAAGCCTCTCTACTTTGAGCTTTCTGTTCGATACCCACTTACCTTTCAGGATCCTCCGCCATTAACCAACTCCTCTAAGATCCTTCAGGATGGACTTCCCCCTCCAAGCCCTAGGTGCAGTGCTTGTGTAGTAAGTGTTGGAGCATCCTAGGCAGTCTCGTGATCCCTCTCAGCACTGCATCTGCACGCCTTGCGCGCCGCGCTCCCCCCATCTATGGCGTCCCCGTGTGTGTGTGCGTTTGTGCACGTGCGGGGGGAGACCAGCCGACTTGGTTGGACTGGCCCACCAGTCGGTCGGTGAGCCCAGGTGTCAGTGGGCCCTCCTGCTCCTCACCATTTGGCCTGCTTCATGGTCATTCCCTATTTCTGAATGGGAACAAAGAGGAGAAATAGATGGAAGGATAGATGCTAGAATGTAAATACAAGAGACTAGGAGATTGGGCAAGAAAAAGGAAGAAAAATAGTTTGGAGAGTGGGCCTATGGTCAAAGGTTTTCTTGTGGACCCCTGAGGTCCCAGTCCGACCCTGATCCTAGGGCCCACCAAGGAACCTTCCACCTAGGCAGGGCCACCATCCGAAATCTTGGGACACTGTACATAAGATTTTGGCCATGGAGAACTAAACCCTTAAAATTAATATGGCCAAAAATGCCATATTTTACATACTGTACTTACTGCACCAGCCTAAATTTCAGCATCTATATAGTGGCAATGATCCAGGACTTTAACCTTGTCACGGGAGCTTCCCATCTTGGAAAGTGTCTGTCACACCCACGTGCTCTGAGCAGCTGCTGAGAAACTAAGCTTTGGGGTTGTAACAAATTTAATTTGATTAATATATTTTGATGCTAACTGCGCTGATTTTGGAGCTGCCATGCAGTTAAAATGTGTATTATTTACTTATCAGCCTTATACTGTGGCATTTATATTCTGTATATAGTATATTATGAGTGGGTCCCTAAGCTCAGGTAAGTGACAGCAGCACAGAGCATGTGCAGGGAATCAGCAGAAAAGAAGATGGGGGGCTACTGGGACAATTTGGAGGCGCAGATCTTCCCTGCTAAAGGGCTGTGGGTGCCTTGGGCTGGTACAGAAGCTCAAAACATAATGTACAACATTTCTACCCTACTTCTTTAGTTGGGCTTTAGTTTTCCCTCAAAAATGTTGGGTGGCAGGAACTACAGGGGGTTAGTTACTAATATGAAGTTACAATACATTTTTATTGAAATTATATTTTTCCCAAAGGGGCCCAATGATCTTGCTGTGGGGCCCAATGACTATTGCTAAAAAGTTTATGTAGGAGGCTCATATCATTCAGTTAATAGATCCCAATATAAAGTGATGTTACTCATGCGAAGGGGGGAGGCCAATGGAATTTACCTTAAGTTTTTTAATATAATGGGGGTCAATGGAGTTTTCCCTGCCTACCCTTGTCACGCTGTTGTGTTGTAATGCTTGATACGAAAGTTTGAATTTACCAAAGCTTCTACATAAGTTCATATGTAATTTACACACGGCTCTGCCTTACTGCCCTCCAACCCTGGATCATTAGACAGTCGCCCCTGTATACTCCTGATGGTAGCTCTGCACCCTGGGCCAAAACTCACAGTACTAAGATAGATAGTGCCAAATGGCATAGGTTTTTATATAGTGCTTCAGTGAAAATAAGAATGGGCTGAAGGGAATAGTCCTAGATCGGGTCCCATTAGATCCTCTGATACTCTGTTTGCAGGCTGGTAGGCAATTTAATATAAAAGCAATCAGTGCAGCCTTGCAACATGCATTTTTAAGAAGTGTCCCTGAATTTTAAAGTGATCAGGTAACCCTCATAATCATTTGACCACTAAAGATAAAGTTGCAACTTCTTTAAGCCTTTTTTGTACACAATCATTTTCATCAGCAGCATCAATGTTGGTGGCATGTTTGTTAAGTAATTGGTGCGTGTATGGTGGGAGACGAGGCACATCTGACAATTCAGCTCTTAACGTTAGTAGACTGGATAAATGATCTTTGCTTTGACCAATGGTAATTGTAATTGTTAGTGTATGGCCACCTTCAGCCAGTGTGTGGCCAGCCAGAGATACAAAATACAAAGTTGCCATTAAAACAGAAAATTGCTTTATTGGAACATTATACCACCCATTTATGGATTTTGAAAACTGTTTAGCAGTTTAGCATTTTACTAATGCTAGGCACAAATATGGGTGTACATTATGCTGCAGTGTACTTACCCTTTTATACAGTATATGCTGTCAGTAATTTGCATTTTGTACTTTATTATACTTTGGTTATTGAGCCCATCTTCCAATGCACCATCCTGACCAGTGCATGGAGTATCAGCAGATGAGATGAGCTGCAGCTTCTCTTCATTTTCCCCATTGTTCTAATAGTTCTCGCTGTTTGCACAAACATTCAGAATAAAAGAACCCAAGGTGAGCTTGGTGTATGTGGCCCTTCATTTGTTTTCCATCCAATCACCCAGTGGGCCAGTCGATTAGCGAGCGTACCTGATTGGCCACCTTAAGGCTTGGTTTTACTATTCAGATATGAAGTATATTGAACATTCCCACGCTTACATATTTATTGGGCTAACACTGCACAGCAGGAGTCACTGTTTTATTCCCTATCAGAGCAATCATGGCAGCTCCCAGTCATATATATATATATATGTATAGAAGAGTATGTTGATATGTCACTAACCTTATCACAGTGACATATCGACATACTCTTTTTCTTTTCTCTTTTTTGTGTTGTCCTTTTTTGTGTTATCCACGTATGTATCCTTGCTATTTTGGAACTGATACACTGTATTTCCATGTATACTTTTATTGCGGTTATTTACTGCGGGTATTGTTCTGTGTACTTGCTTCGGTTTTTGCTTTTTTTGTTTTAGCCAGTATTTTCCTTTGCACAGCAAATTATGGACTATATGTATAAATATATTAGTGTCAATCGATGTTTTGTACATGTTATTTATTTACACTTGAGCAATTTGATGTTTGTATATGGGTTAGTGTGTCTTTTGTCCGTATTTTCCCGCCAGTTGGTGTATTTATGGTTTGTACTCACATTGTGTTGTAACTTTGAGAAAGGCTGAGGTGTTCAGCCGAAACATCAGTTCACCATTCAATAATAAAAAAAGAATCTTTATTTTGCACATTAGACCTGTGTGAGCGGCTTCTTCGTTCTCAACTTCTGTTTCCTGCTTTGATGGCTGCACCCAGGCAATTTTTGTGACTTACACGTGAGTGCCAGTGGTTTCTAATTTTGATATATATATATATATATATATATATATATATATAGTACATATGTATATATATCCAGATAAAAAGCTCCCAATGGCTTAAAACCCTTGTCATAGGGCTACCAGATCACTTGCTAATACAGGGACACATTTTATAAACAAATGTTGCAGAGCGTCACTGATTGAATTGAAATTACATTACCATTAGCGAATAACTTCTAACTGGATTTTCTAGACATGTCTCTGAATTTCAAGTGATTTGATTACCCTACTATGTCAGTATGTTTTACTCTACATTCACACACACAAATCCTGGTCCATAGACTATTACGGTACTTCAAGGGTACTTCAAGCATCCTTTCCAAGCAGAGTGGGATCCTTATAGTAACTACTGTAAATGGTTCATACCAAATGAATGTTAGTGGCAAACCCTGAAATCAGTAGGCAAGCAAGTGAAAATATCCTTCCTCTGAAATTCCTGTGCTCAAAGGGAGAAGACCCTGATACTATTGACACCGCACCGGCCCTACATGTAGAGGTCAATACAGAGGCCTCCAATATGATAGAGAAGCATTTAACATGTCACTACCCGACAAAAAAAGGAAAGGGAGGCACATCTTGAAGGAAGTCATCTATCTCCATCACTGTAATGAGCATCCCCATTAATCCACAATAAACTAATAAAGAAAAGCTTTTCTACCCTCCCCCTAAACTTCATTAAGTCTTTAGTACATTAATATGTCTTACTTAGTGTCTGGTAGGGCCTCTTTGGGTGTGTGGCACAGAATTACCTGGCAAGTGAATCCCCAAAGGATGGCAGAAGGCCTGTGTCCTATTAGGCCCTATCCAGACCCTCTCCATTCTCACCCTATCTGTGCATGTGTATCCTCAACACAGAGCCTCCAGCATAAGCTTCCAAATTAATTCTGAGATACCAGGCATCAGATGGTCCCACAGTCAGAGATTAATTTGAGTGATCTAGTTATAAGAGCGTGTATCCCGGTAATCAATCTTGCACATGTCACGCAGATCGGCGGCAACAGTTACCTGGCAGCACTGAACATGCAGAGGTCTTTTTAATTTGTTTCAAATTGACTCCTCTCAAGCCCTTTCTCTTTTATTGCGCTCGTAATTTCCTTTTAGCTTTTTATTCTGTGTATTTATTATCACTTCCCATTAGGGAATTGTACATCTATATCCTGGGAAACATAAACAGGACTGAAGCTGATATTACAGGGTAAGGTTTGCTTGCTGAATTAAAATAAAAAGGAATACATTTGTTTAACTGGGATTTATGTGCAATTTAACAGAGCAACTACAGAAATGTAAATGTAATTGGGAAGATAACTAGTAATGAGCACATTTTTTCAGCAGACATGGCTTTGGGGCAAAATTCTGCATCTGCAATTTTTTTCACAAAACTGCAGGAAAAATCAGCCGCAAAAATTTTTGCAGAGAATGAACGTTAATTGACTTTAATGAAGTGAGAAACAAGTTGCATGCATAAAAACAGTGCACATAAGATTGTTGTATTGTAACAATTTTTTCTTTATGTGCACTGTATGCATGCAACTTGTTTCTCACTTCATTAAAGTCAATTAACGTTCATAGGGGCCGATTCACTAAAGTGTGTTTTAACGTGCGCTATTTATAGCGTGCGTTAAAAATGTTATCGCGTCTAAATTTTCGCATCTTAATGCACGATTCACTATAAGCATACTTGCGCTAATTTACGCGCGATACTGCATGCGTTATTTAACTCGCGAAGACTATTTTCGTGCGGTATTTGATGGTACATGCGCTAAATAACACCCGCGTATAGTCGCTGGATATAAATAGTAGCTTATAAATAGTGTATATAAATTGTCGCCACATATAAATAGTGTATATAAATAGTAGCCACATATAAATGGTATCATATAAATAGTAGATGCTTATAAATAGTAGCCACAAGTGATGAGCAAATGTGTTCTGGTTATCTTTGGTGAAAAATTAGCAAATCTTTCGAAAGATCCACGAAACGGCAAAAATGTTGTGCGGGCAAAAAAATTGTTGCCCGCGACTATTATTTTTTTACGCCTTCGTCAATTTTTGGACATGCGGTGAATTTTTGCGTGGCAAATTTTTTCATGCGTTTTGCCATTGGCAGATTGTTTTGCGAAACGCATGAAAAAATTTGCCGCAGAAAAATTCGCGGCACGTCCAAAAATTCACTGCGAATCCATGCCTGGCGAAACATTTCATCACTTGTAGCCGCATATAAATAGTCGTGCGAATGAACGCACGCCATGTTATCCATACACGCCAATACTTGCGGAAAATTACTGTATTAAAAATGACCATTTCCCTGCAAACTGGTGGCTGCATCACTCTAGGGCCAACACAGACTTGAATAAATAACACTGCAAAGTCCATATTTTATTGTCAAAAGCTCATTTACTGTACTTTTCTATTATTATTGCCTGCCTGAAGTAGGTGTTAATTTTCGCATAGCCTAATGCGATATTTAGCGCGCCTTACTGTTTGTGAATCATGCGTTAGTATTCTTTTCTGTGCACTAATTAACGCATGCGCTAAAACTACCACATGCAGTCGCGCGAAAAATAGCGCATGCGATACGCGACTTAACGCACGCGACAATACTATAGTGAATCGCGCACTAATTATCGCGTCTATTTTAACGCCAAAAAACGTGCGATAAAATTTATCGCGCTTTAGTGAATCAACCCCATAGTATGCATAGTAGACACAGTGGGATTCAAATGCTAACATTGGTCTCTTTGAGCCTTGTGAAGAGTAAAAGTGAGAAATTTGGATGTAGTGGAAGTGTTCTGATTGGGGAATGGTAATTTTCTTGGAGAAATTCTAGGCATTTGAGGCCCCTAGGTGTGATTAAGACTGATAGTTTATGTGTATTATTTTGGGACCACTAAGAGAACGCAGTTTGAGTGAAGCCTGGAGAGAAGTCTAGTATAGGTTAGGTTAGGATTTTTGGTTTTAGTGAAATAGAGTGATAGGGTTGTAAATGTGATGTAGTTGTATTGCTATGGGGATGCCCATAAAAGTGTAATAGGGGCAACTGGGGCCTTATTTAAAATCTACCCAGGGTAGTTTGTCGGGTAGGGTGTGCCACTGTGCTAGTTGTGTAACTCTTGCGGCTTTAAATATGTAAGCAGGTTCTGGACTTTTAGAGCTCTTTCATTATGTGGGCAATAGAGGGTAGTTTTGTTTAAGTGATGTCTTTTGGAATTTCAAATAAATTGCATTATTGCACTTTGGATTGATATTATTTTTGTTTTGTATGTACTGGGACTGGGAAAGCCCTACAGAGGTATTATAATTTAGGCCTTATAAACACCCAGCATCAGGAGCAACACTGGGGACCTGGTGGTATTTGCATGCTATATAATATTAATTAGGCCTCTGATGGCATCTGTAGTTTGCCGGACAATTATAAATCCTGTCTGGTCTGGATGAGTCAATTTAAGCATACATTTATTAAGTCAGTTGCTTAGTAACTTAACATCTACATTCAAAAGAGAGATGGGGCGATAGTTTTGGATATTTGACATGTCTTTGGTTTTGGAAGGGGAGAAAGATACACCTGGAGCATTTCTGAGAGGATGGAGTGGCCTGCCATCATATCATTAAGCAGGCTAGTCATTGGGATCAAAGACTCATTTTCTTGTAGTACAATTGAGGTACAATCTTCACCTGGGCTACACTATTGCATAAGTTTTTGATGTAAGTTTTTGCTGTTGCCACTTCTATAATGGGGCTATTGAGGGATGCCTATTCAGATGATGATAATTTACAGAGTCACGGAATGCATCTCTGATAGTCTGTGGGTTTGGAGGTGGTGATACATATAGGGAGGTTTCAAATTTGTGGAATTCTGCCACTATATCTTCAGGGTTAGTAATTAGATGTCCCTTATGTGCCCTGATTCAGGGTATCTGTTGGTATCCCAATTATTGTTTCAATTTTTTGGCCAGCAACTGATTTGGTTGGTCTTTAAAGGAAAACAATTTTTGTTTAGACTGTAAACCATCAAATAGATTTCTCTGCTTTTTCCAGTAACAGTTTTTTTCAGAGATATTCATCGGTTGGTAAATCTATTCATTTCTTTTGTTGCTAGAGATGCCTTGTGCTTTGCCTCCAGATCTCATAGCTCCCCCTCCAAAGCAGTGATACTTTCCATAAGTTTTTTCTTTTTTAGGGACCCCAAACTGATAAACGAACACCTTATGTGCTGCCCTGTGTGGTTGCACAATTACACTTTCATGTTTTCATGAATCAGACACAAATTGCAAACAAAATTGTCAGAGAGGGGTTTGGGTCAGGCTCGGATCTATGGGCAGGTCACAAAGGACCAAACCTTTGGGCAGGAGATTTTTACAGTCTCCAGCCCATCCAGTCTCCAGCTGAAGTGATTGCCCTGGAGCAATGGCAGCAGGAGGAAGCTGCAAGCAGTGAATGGGTTAGAGGGAGTGTGAGTGGCCGGGGAAGGAGTGTGAGTGAGTAGTGATATGTGGGTTGACATCTAACCTGCAGGACTTATTTACCCTTAGATCAGGTGGGTTAGGGTTGACATTTGGGCCGCCATTGAGGGTTCTAGTTGGTGCGAGTCAGACTGGTGAAGTACATTCTTCCTCTGCTCCTGAATTTCCCTAGGTTTTCCCAAGGCATGCACAAAAGTAGCATTAGGGTTAGGGTGTGGGTTGAGTAGCACGGAGGCCTAGGATAGCAAAATCTTTAAATCCGGCCCTGCTGTGCACGTTTTTTTTGGGTGAAAGCCTGTTGCACCTATTGACACCCTGGAATTATGAACACATTCAGGGTGAATGTAACTCCAGGGTTCCCATGCATCAATAGGCGCACTTATGCATGATTCAGTAATGGAGGCAGGACAGGCGCAATGGTGCAACTCTGTGGAAGTGCAGGAGCATGTTTGGAAGCCAGTATCTGTAATGAATAGCATCAACAATTGCATTCATTTCAGCTACACTAAGGGGCAGATTTATCAAAATGTGAGTTTAAAGCTTAATACATAAAAACATTCTGTTCATTTCTATGGGATTTTTAGAAGTGTATTTATCAAATGGTGAGTTCTAACTTTCATTCACTCATAAACTGGGTAAGTTTTTATGTATTAAGTTCTAAACTCACATTTTGATAAATATGACCCTAAATATAATGTAAGTAGGATTTCTGTCAACATAACAGGACTTTTACGCACTGTTGAAATGGGGAAAAGTCTGGTTTTCCCTTTTTATTGACAGTAAATATACATTCAGGAGAGAATCCACTTCAAAATTGTCACTTTCTGCACCTTGAGGGCTATGGCAAATGGAGTGCTTTCTCCATCAGAATATTTCACCCAGTGTAGTTGCGCCCAAAACCACCACCCTTTTTACTTCAATGGGAACATTTTTTTAGCCTCTAAATGCTCAAATGCATTGTCAGGAGTGATGAGTGAATCTGTCACATTTCGCTTCACCACAAAATTCACGTAACTGCAAAAATTGAAGCCAATGGGAGTTTTTCACTGCAACGTTTTTCATTAGGAATTTTTTTCATGTGTTTTCATGTGTTTTTTATTGAAGTGGCTGGGTGGTGGCAAAGGTGGGTTCAGACACTTCTCTGCCAGTTGCAATAAGCTAACAAAAGACACACTAAGGAGCAGATTTACTAAAACACGTTTTCTTGTTATTTTTATTTTTAAGAAATACGAAAAAACTCATTTCCATTAATGGCAGTAATGTATTTAAACATCCGAACTGAAAATGTACAAACAAAAAAATTTGCAAAACAGTAAAGAAAACTGCAACTTTTTCTGCAACATTTTTTCATATTTTCTCACAAAAGCCAGCTTCAAAATACCCCAAAAACCTCTAAACTATGGAACAAAGAAAGATCTTCCAGTTGCAAAAGGCACATCTACCATTGACTTCTACATAATCTTGAGAGGTTGTAGATGGAGCATTTTCGCATTCAGAATTTTGCACAGTTTGGTCGCAAAATAAATCTTTTCAGGTTTTCAGGTTTTTTCCGTCAAAAAACCCAACCCAAAAAAGTCAAGGCTTAGTAAATGTCACTCTACATGTTGTCATCAGTCTTAGAAGAAATCTCCTTTTATATAATAACAAGGGATGCCCTCATTTTCTTTCTCAAGATCCTTGGTTTATAGAGAACCAGACAGAATGTTGCAGAAATGTCCGGAGATCAAACCATACAGGATATTCTAGATGAGAGCAGTAAAGAATTACAGTCTTATTAGTCCATTTACTAGCATTAGTGCACATTTGAGAAGTTCATGGCAACCAATCAGAAGTGAACATTTACTGACCTAATGCAGTTAGAATATTAAATGCACTGGAGAACATGAGGGCAAAAGGGACTGGTGGAAGACTCTATTCAAATTATAAATATAATTTGCACATGTTCAACCTGCAACCCACAAGCATTATTACGAGTATAACCCCCAGCCATAGGCTGTTGGTCGGATGTTGGGATTGAGGCTTACATCCCTGAATTAGAAAAACTATGAAACAATATTATACAATGTCAGGCCGAGGAGTGGAAGTCGTAGCCAGCAAGCCCACAAACGTCTCACACTAACCGGAGGCTTGCCTGAGGATGAGAACAGGAAGCACGGGAGTGGAGAGAGGCCGGAGAGCCAAAACGCAGTATCAATAGGATCAAGCAGGAGAATGGTCAGACAGGTCCGGGTCGTGGCAGGCAGATCAGGTTCAAAAGCGGGTTCCAGGCAGATGTTCACAACAGAAGGTTCAGAATAGGGAAAAACGCCAGGCACAAGGAAATCTTGATAACCAAGCAAAGATGGCATGTACATGGTGACTATTTACAGGGTGGCGACAAGACGCAAGTGCGTGCTGCCTCAGGACGCACATCGGAGTAAGTGCGTAATGTAACGTAATGTAAGTGACAGAGGAATGGATTCAAATAAGATGCGCGCAACTTTCCACGCACGCCTGCTTGTAAAATTGCGCGCATCTTTGCGCGTGCTACAATACGATCGCCCGTACGGCGAATCCTTAGACGCATGCGCAAGACAGTGAGTATCCTTACATACATAATGTTAGCATTAATCAAGAGGTGTCATTTACTTACTGTATGACCCTGTTGCAAGCACAGAAGCATTAAAGGGCACAAATTCCCTCACTGCTTATTCTCTAAGCACATGTGGCAAGGACATATCTAATCTCTGGACCTCTTTCCAGAATAAAAATCTGCAAGGTGCAGAAGGCAGTGAGGGTAGGCACATTGAAGCCCCATTCTTACCGCCTGTGTGCCACAACCTGCCGGTCCCTCGTGAATACCGCACTGCAGTAGTACCGCAGTAGTTCTCTTGTTCCATTTTGGAGACCTGCTGTCTTTCAGTAAAGTGCATGGCAGGGTAAAAATGTGCAAGAAATACAGCATTTTGAGCCCATTTTTTGCACTTTGCACCCTACTCTTCAATTGGTATATGAGCCATATGTTTCCCCTGTGATGTTTAGGGCCTAGGGCACAATGCACATTCTGTCCTTGCATTAAAAGCAGGCCTGTTAGTATATGAGCCCCAGGTAGTGTTATTTTATCACATAAAAGCTTCTTGCCACCTGAGATGGGCCCATTTTCCCTAATGGATTGCTCAGCACCAGAAACCAATGAGTGCCGCCCACTTGGCAGCAATAAATCAGTAAGGAAATACTGTTAATATCTAACTGGAGTAATGTGGGATGTTTCTGGGAAACATTATTTTTTCTTCTGTGATAAAAGTATATTCTTCAAAGTGAAATTTACAGTTTCCGTTGGTGGGAGCCCAGAATAAACCATTAACGTCAATTTGAATATGTCAGACACCCTAAAGAAGAGAAATGATAACAAGTCCTAAAGGCCTTTCACTTTGTGCCTATTACTTTCTGCCTTTCATGTCTTTCAGACATTAATCATTCAAAAAAAAATCTTAAAAGTGACCACAAGGTAAAGGCTACTCAATATAAGTATGTTAAGTGCAATGAAGCAGGATGTGTTTCTTACACATTTTAGAGGCAAAAAGACAAATATGAAAGTAATGATAGTATTTCTCCTCAAGACCACTACAATGAGTGGCAAAATCTGGGAAAAAGCTATTGTGTTGGCCAAGTCCCAACTATAGGCGACCAAGAGGTATTACAAACAAAAGCAGGTATCCCCAACCTTTTTTACTTGTGAGCCAAATCAGGACTTTGATTGGCTATTTGGTAGCCCCATGTGGTCTGCTAGCCTGCAGGAGGCTCTGCTTGAAGTAAAACTGTGTCTCTGTGCTTCCAAAACTTGCCTCCAAGCCAGAAATGTAAAAATGAACACCTACTTTTAGGCCACTGGGAGCAACATCAAAGGGGGTGATGAGCAATGTGTTGCCCCCGAGCCACTGGTTGGGGATCACCGCACAAATAGGTCGCAATAGCAACAAGAGTGCAGAAGATGCAGTTAATCCTCTTTGGTTGCCTATAGACCCAGTTTTAATAGGAGACATATGGTTCTGTGACTGAACTACAGATTATATAGGACTTCATGCCTTTTCTTTAGGCTAATTACAATAGGAAATGAGTTACTGAACAGCAGGCCCATTTAATTTGTGGCAAAGTACTAGCTGAAAAATATTGGGAATTATCTCCCCTTCCAATTGTCAACCACCATATCTGTTATCAGAAACACATCAGCCCTCCTTATTCTGTATAAGCAGGCCCACAGTAGTGTTATTGTTATCTCACGCTACCCTATGGAGTGGTTCTTCAGTTATGTAAACAGACAAAAAACTACTGTTCCAAATCTCTGCCTTTCCCCTGCTCTCATCAACCAATTTACCTTTCGCCACTTCTTGGTTATTTGTTTTTCTATTTGCATATTTAAAAAATAAAAATGTCCTTTTTATTTGCGATTTTAGATTTTTTTATTGCTTTTTGCATGCTTTATTAGTCTCTTTATACCTAATAGAAGTTTCTGCTGCCCTAGCTAACTTAAATGCCTAAAAAGACTTCTTTCCAGCCTCAATGCAAACCTTTCTATCAATCCATAATGGTTTTATCTTTCCTTGCTTACTAGGGTTCTATAAGGACAGGTACATTTGTTAAGCAGCATTTTAAAGACATTTCATTACCTTTCTGAATTAAACCGGCAAAAGCCTTTCTCAGTTAATATATTGCAGAGATTTTTCTGCCAAAGTTTGCATGTCTAAAATTTTGTATCTTAGTTACTCATTTATACAGTTATCTTAAACATAATCTCAAAGGAAAACGTTGTTTCCTAAATACTTACCCACACAAGTGCTGGGGATGAATTTGGTATTATTAGTTATTACAAGATTCAAAAGAGCATCTTTCCTAGTATGTTCCTTAACTACATAAAAAGATGTTATTTAGCAAATTAACAGTAACTTTTTCAATGTTTTCATCTGCCACTGCAAATGGTGAAATAGTGCCAATTTCAAAGTGATTTCACTTACTTGTGCTTGCCTATATTAGTTCTTTGTGCCATTAATTGTGCTTACTCTGGCACCGTACAAGGCTAGTGTTTTTGCACAAGGGTGCACCTGTCTTGACAAAGAGGTAAGACATGGCTCCCTTTATGTGCTAATTGAATTACAGGCACTTACTCTCATTTGCATGCAATTAATCAACCAGAACAAATTTTTGTGCACATTGTATACAGCGCAAATTGTTGCGCCTGATTGCGGCTCCTGCAATTGCACTGGACGATTGGGAAGGAATGTTGCATCTGCCCAAGCACCTTGCTGGCAGCAATATATTTAGAGCAATCAAGTTGATAGGCAATTTACACTTATTGGTCAGATCACATGGTGGAAGTGCAGGAAACTGTAGTCTATAAATGTCCATATCAGCTGTTGATGAGATACATGTGCAGATTGTGAGGGTTTGTGTTCATTTCACTCTTGCCCAAGCCTTTATTTCCTCGGTACCCTTAACCTGTTACCAAAATATGAAATACAGAGAATAACCTGAGCTGCACTGCTTTACAGAACATATATACAAAAGAAAGTGAATAAATAAATATATGTTATATTTTCCCTTTAAGCCTGGCAATGTTGAGAAGGCTTTCTAATGCTTTATTATGAGCCACAAGGCACAATTGTTTGTATTCAGGTATGTCTTGGGGATTAGAAGACTATAGTTAGGGTTAAAGGTTAATGCTGATAGTGCTACTACAACACAGCAAAGAAAACAAACGTGCTTTCAGCAGCAGATTAACTAATCACAGCAAAGGAAGATAAAAAGATCACTGCATGTTTGGGTGAATTAAGGATGGCAAAAGTGGTATCGGGTGACCCAGTGTTGACACATACAAACATACAAGCCCACATACAAGACAACATTAGCAGTATTAACCTTTCGTGAAAGGAACACTGGACATGAAAGTTGTTCTTAAGAGTAAGGTTTAAAAGAGAAGGTAAAAAATCTGTTCCAAAATAAAAGAAGCAGAGCAAAAACCCACAAACATTTTTGGCACTGATGCTGTTTACTACATGCTCTAGCTATCCCAACACAAAGGAAAAGGGGCATGGAGGGAAGAACAGAAGCTAGAGGATAAAATGAAGCCAAGTGGAGAAAGCAGAAGACCAAAAGAGGAGAAGAAGGAGAGAATAGAAAGTGTGGGAACAGGGTGGTGGGGGGAAGAGAGGTTTGTGGGGGAACAATGTTTGAAAAAAGACCAATGTGTAAAGAAAAGGGCAATTCTGCATTCTGCATTTACGCCCCATTTTTACACCCTAATTATGGGTAAAAAAAACTTATAGCCAGTTGCATCATGACATTGCACTTTGCTCATTGCACTTGCATTTAAAATTAGTCCCCATGTTTTTTTTTTTTTAATATATCATGTAATGCAGATTTTTTTTTGATGGTGTGGCTGCCCCTGTTAAGTACATGGAAAGGATGATGAAAAGCTTTCAAAACATACTATACATGGTTGACATGAGACATTCAGCTGGCTGACATGCCTGTTTCAACTCATGTGTCAGTTCCCTTTGACCTTAGACAGATCAGTTTATCTACCTGTGTCCTGTCTGAAAACGGAAAAGTCTATATGGAGTGAGAACAAACACAACATTTGATTCAGGCATCCTTCTGTGTGTATGCCCTGGAGGGTCCTGCGAGCTCTTCAGAGAGCTAAAATAAAGCTGGGGAATCACTGTAAGACCTGCTTGTTCAGTGAAGTTGTCAAACAAGCAGATTTTTACCCAATTTGGCCACCAATTAACTCGACCAAATGAGCAAGATACAAATGTTTGGCCAACAGATTATATTATAATGGTATTTTCAGGCAGATGTGTATGCATGGAGTGGAAGGCACATTAATTGCTGGGACACCACCTCTGAACATCATAGCAATCCTCCATCCATTTGGATGGAGGATTGGGCTGCATATCTGGCCGACTGCCAGCAATCTAGATCAGGATCCAACATTTACCACTTTAGGCAAGAATCTAGCAGTGTACTTAAGGGATGGTCATCGCTGAAACTCACTTGTTTGACTGCCCGTATAGAGGATAATATAAGCGAGTTTTTAGGGGGGAGGCAGCTTTCAGATGGTTATCATCTATCACCTCACTGGCGCTACCCTTATACTCAGACCTAATTAATGGTAGCATCTAAACCATATCTATTTCCTCAGTATGGTATTTGGGTATAAAAAATGAGAAGCTGCGCCATAATAGTATTGTTTAACAAAAATACCTAAAAGCAGCCAGTGAGCTTTAAAAACAAATGGTGTTCTGTTTGATGTAAGATCTGCCTATCACCTAAGCCATCTCTAGAAAGAGACATTTTTTTTTCACTGTGATCCTTTGAGGCTTTGCAAAGGCATGAAAAGTGAACTGACCCACATTCCTCTTGGGAGCAGACAACTTTTAAAGCATTCCATGATTTCATATATAAAATCCTTCATAAAACACGTTGCGTCCTGATTTGCAGCAGTGTTTGCTTTGCCTCTTACCTTTTGTAGGTAATTACCGCAGACTCCGGGGCGTGCTAAGTGCAATATTTGTATGAAAATCACCAGGTTCTTTACCCACAGTTCAACCTTTTCCCCAGAGTTCCGGAATTTGCTTCAGTACAGGAGCAAACTAGTTCCTGCTTTTCATGAATAATTTGCAAGTTGTGGAACACAGAGGATGGTACACAGGGGATGGCACACAGGGGATGGCACACAGGGGATCACACACAGGGGATCACACACAGGGGATGGCACACAGGGGATGCAGCTACTTAAGGAGCTACTATGGGCACTGTAATTTGTGTCCAATTTGCTTGCCTCAGTTCAGGAAACTCTGAAATTACCAAGCTGGTTGTACCCAGGATTTCCTAGTGCCCACTATTGCATACAATTTCTCAGAATAGGCTGAATGGCCACATTGGCACTTAATTGCTAGGATCATGCACAGGCACAAATACATTTGCATGTCAGTGAATGCTCATACCTGTATATATATATATATGTTGCAAGAAGACAGGCATTCACGTATAAGTAGGTCCAAGGGAGCCTGGGTGCAGTCCCAAAATAATAGATGGAGTAGCTGTAGAGAGAGTCCGCACTCACAGGTCCTACAGAAAATGTAGAGGTGTTGATTTAAATAAACACCTCTACATTTTCTGTAAGACCTGTGTATATATATATATCTCCATTGTATCATTCTTGTGCTTGTATGTGTAAAGGAGCCCTAGAGTCCAATGTACTTTTGTTATATTTATTGATAGAATTTTATCATGCCTATATGTAGTTTTTTTTTGTAAATTTTATAGAATATTAAAGGAATAATATAACAACAATTAAGAAATGTGATCTTTACAGCAAGTCTAGTATTATTAATCATTCACCTATGTCTGAAAATATGACTCAACTGTAAGGCAACTATTTGATTGCAATAGGTAATAATATGGGTAACAGATAAAAGAAGGAAAAACAAACAAAAAAGTTAAGCCATACGCGTACCAATAAAATCTTACTAAACCTAGTTCCATATGATTTTTGGGCCCTGTGTGGGCTCAGAATTATCGTTCCAGTAATAGGTTATAGGTGGTGATAGGTTGTTTAGTTGATTGCCAGGTTAGAAAATTTTGGTCAGATAACGATAAACTCTGTGTAAGTATTGTGTATGGGACAATATCCTTGGGGGACATACAATGAAAGTCACTTTGGTACGATTGGTGTCTGCCAACTATTTCATGTTCAACATTTCAGTCTGAATGTTAGTTTCCAATCTTTGCATTTAAACGTACGACTGATATCTGAATGTTCGTCGGAAGAAGACTAAAATCTGAATGTGTATGGTACAGAATACAAAATAATATGTCATCCATAATGATTTGAATACATGCCTTTACCACTCCAGAGTCAGATGGCAGGGAAGGGAACATTATATTCAAATGTTTTATTACATTCAATTCTATGGTTAATCTCCAAACAGGAGGAGGAAACACCCATATATACTTTTGAACTGTATGTTGTATTACACTGTAATGTTTTCACTGTAATAATTACAGGATAATGATGATGTCTACAGAACCAGATACCAGATATTGTGTAACTATTTTGCTGACAGTCATTCTTTATTCCCAAACTGGGGGCCAGTATGCATCAGGCACACACAGATATTACTCCTTGCCATCAACATTTTGTTTGTGTGTGATAATTATCTGATTTAATCAATCGAGTCAATGTTACTCTTGAACCATAATTGGCATTCTCTGTAAAACACTGCAAGATGTGGTTGTGCCATATAAACAGAGGGAAAAAATATCCCCAACAATATCAAGACAAACGGATTTTCAGAACAAAGCTTCAGCTTGAAAAGCATTGAGTAAAAAGTGGTTCAGGCATTCCTATTCCAGAATTCATTTTCCATTGAAATAATAAGATGTAGAATTTACCTTTCAATATATGTTTGCCTGTATCCCATGTAAGCTTATCCAGATTCCCATACCTTTCTCTTAATATGTTACCTTTTTGTGCTCATCTCAATACATGCCTTTAACCCAAAAATCCCCTTTAATCCCTAATCTGATCTGTTAAAAGTCTTTTAATCTTTGTGTTTAACCTAGCTCTCCCTGAATGATGGAGACACCAAGGCTGCTCTCTCATGGGGGCCTCCCTGTATGTGTGACTGTTATTAGCAAAACAACCTCTGCCAAATCCACTATTCTATTCCTCTCTTTAAATCCTGGAGCAATTCTTTCCTCTGCCATGTAGCAGAGTCTAGTCTTGGCTTTCTCCTTCATCAGTCTCCACAATAAAAAAAACCACCAAAACCCAAAAAAGTGATCATTTCCCTCACCTTGCCACCTTTTCTGTCTTACCCTCTCCTCCTTCTTCTAATCCTCTGTTAGGAACACACATGCTACTGACCTATCTGCTCCTGCTCCCTCTGTCACTGAGGCAGGACACCTAGTAAATGAGAAAGCCGATGTGAGGGCTGGAGCCCAACTTGAAACTCATCATAGCAGAAGATAGGAAGAATACACAGGGACATTTTTGGGGCTTTTCTGTGCGCCCCCTTCTTTTTCCCTTTGATCCTGCTCTGGAGCTAGGGAGAGTTATCCAACAAAGTTCCTGTTAAAAAGTTAATATATGAAAGGTAAATGCTAATTATACATTTATTTTTCCTTTAAAGCAGGGTATGGAATGAGACTCCTGTGAAGTTCATAAACATTAACTTCATATATGATAAGCACATAAGAATTTAAATGATACATCTGTTTATCTACCTATCATCTATCTATCTATCATCTATCTATCTATCTATCTATCTATCTATCTATTATCTACCCATCATCTATCTATATCTATCCATCCATCCATCCATCCATCATCTATCTATCTATCTATCTATTAATATTAATACTAATAATGAAAGCCTATTGCAAAAATCATAACCAGAATGAATGTAAATTTCAAAAATACCCAGAACTCTGGGCAAGTTTATTTTAATTCTGCCTTGACTTAATGCAAACAGGCCTATACTGGCAATCTGTGGGTTTTGGCAAATGCCAGAGGGGCTGCTGTAAGGTGCCATAGACAGTCACTATTTATTGGGCTGGTTTTCTTTACTTATTTTACTTTTTATTAACAAGGACCATACTCACCTCAGGAGAAGGCAATTTTTCTCAAGTTAAGTGAGAGAGAGCACCAAGTCCATGTTAAATGGCAAAGATAAAAAATCAGTTGCCTTCCTTAAACTAAAAATTTTTCTTAAGATTAACCTCCCCTTTAATTGCATCTTCTTTTTCTACTCCATAACAACATTCATTAAAGTACTTAAGTGGTCAATAAATGTCAATTATTTTTTCAATTTAAATACAACAAAACACTGTATACAAAATAAAAGTAGTAGCACCAATCACCTTTCATGCTAAAATGATACGTGTGTCTGTAATGTATTGTGTTTTATCAATCATCTGCTCTTTGGGATTTTTGGCAGGGAACTCTGTTTGGCTTGGGTGTTTGAATAATGAATACAGAAATGACTTTGTCTCTCAGTAACCTTTCTCTAAAGCAGCTACTTTTGTCCTGTTGACTTAGCTAAGTAAATGACTGGTGGAGAGGTAAAGAGTGGAAGTCACCTGTAACACATGGAGAGAAAACTATTTTCATTCGATGTGTCATTCTGCTAACAGGATTTGAAAGAGGAACAAGAGAGCACTATGTTCAGATGGGACGGGTATCAGATGAGGCATGCTATTGAAGGAATGCTTTGGATACAAATAAAGGTGGACAATGAAATGGAAAGGGTTAATAAGATAAGGGAATGCCTACTGAAAAGGGCCATGCATTATTCTGGGCAAAGCAGACACAGAATTTATAATCTTAAACCCAGTTTGCTAAGATTGGACAAAACTTCCCCACTCCCCAGAGCAAATTAAAGAGAGAAAAAAAAACAAAACAAAGAGAAATTAGCTCATTAGTCTGTTGCAGGTTACTTCTTATGCAGCTACAACCTCCTGAGTGGACCTCTCAGGAAGCAATGTTCAGTCAATATGGCAGCTTGCTCTGTGTATGGGCAGGTGAATGCCAAAGTATACACATTTTTAATAGTATATCATATTATGCATAAATGCAAATACTTACCCATTCTATGTCAGATGGTCAGATACAGAACCATGGCCATGGCCTTCTAGAGTGCAAAATAAGTGGACAATTGGTTCCCCCTGTGAATTATGAATCAGTATCTATATAGTTTCAAGGTCACAAAATCAACTATCATCAGTGAGGCCAATGTGCCCAGAACTATTGGGGTGTGCACTTTCTAGTAAATGATTATGGTTATAGAGATTGAATATTTCATGCCCCTATCCTGTTTGCACTTCAAAAACTTTTTAACCATTTTATTTGGATTTATTGCACTGTGAAGTGACAAGAGGCCACAGCCCATGGGCAATTGCAGCCTTTATCCACCGAATGTCTGACTGTAAGCAACACAACCAAAGATGTTTTCCTCCACAGGAAAAGACAAACACCATAGAATCACTGGTGGGGCTTTACACTGCCAGAGCAACTGAACATTTATTACCTCATTTGAAAGAAATCATTCTTAAGGTTAGAATGTATAATCCCTCATTCTTCCTAACTAGTAATGTAGTCCCTCATTCTGAGCAACTGGTAAAGCTTAAGCACCTTAAAAGATAAAAGGGTTATTGGCATAGAAAATAAAATAATCCACTGGAGAGCCAAATGCGTTCTGTGTTGTTTATTGGTTTAGAGATGTATAGCAATACATGTTTCAGATCCAGTGGATTTTTTTATTTTTACATGGTACTTATTGAAGTGGACCTGGCGAACCCTACAACACTGTTTGATTGAGCCCCTTTACTGAGTCTTACACTTTGTGGCATACAAGTTGTATTTTTCCTTTTGTCACACCATTGGCATAGAACCTGCTCGTGGCAGGCATAGGTATGTTCATATTAATAGGCAGCTGTTTCTATGCAGTCTCATTGTCCATCCAGTGAGCATATCAATGTTGTAATCAACATATATTTGTTGTGCATACATATTAGGAATGCACCAAGTCTATAATTTTTTAAATCCTGCACAAAAGATATGGCAGAATACCAAATCCAACAATACAATATCATTAGTGATGAGCGAATCTGTCCTGTTTTGCCGAAAAATGACGAATATGGACAAATTCCTAACCAAATCCTGGATTTGGTGCACCGTTTGCCTTTGTTAGGATCATTTTTTAAAAGTACATTTATCAGTCTTGGGCAATGTTTAAATCAGTCATTTATGCTTCTAATTCAGTTTCCATAACAAATATAAAATGTATTTCAGTGACAAATGTATTTTTTCCATCTCGGAGAAATCATTGTGATTAATAAATAACAAAATCAAAACGCAAGAAATAATTAAAAAAAAAAAAAGAGAGAGATTTTCCCAAGCCATAAACATCTGTCCATCAGGAAGATTCATTCAGGTCGGAAGGTTCCTTTGCTTTGAAAAATGTATTTTTTCCTCTCGCTCGAGCCTCCCACTTAGTACAAGTGGAAGCAATGACTGTGCTACAGACAGGGTTCGTGGAAACCACTTAGAATTTCCTTTTTTCACACACAAATATTCTTGGGAAACTGACAGATGTTCCCTAATTAGGGTGTTATTTTACCCAGAATTCTACATTGTACTTTGTGTGCCAATGGGGGCAGAATGGTTTTGTTCAGAGCTGGAGTTAAAAAGGGCTCGGGGTTAATATAAGAAAAGAAGATTCCAGAACTTCCAAAGGCAGGTTCATCTAGGCCAGCCTGTAGTCCTCCATCTGCTATAGAAGTATAGTCATTGGGTGATGCTGGGGATCATAGTTCCACAATACCTGGAGTATATATATGCTTTATATAAACATAGCTACAGATTTCTTGCTATTGCCCAGTTTTACTTGTTCTTACTTTTTGGCTAAAAAATGGGTTTCATTTATAATATAGGTTTATATTTATTTATTTATAATTGCAGCATATTCTGACTAATGGGTCACAGAAAAATGCATTCATGTTTAGCAGCATTGGCACTCAGGGAAATGAATTCTGTTGCGTCTGAAATAACTTGTATTAATTGCTTCTACTGATGCACGCTTCTTGTACTTCAATTATTTAGATATATTTTCTTGTGCAAATTGTTCTCATTTACTAAAAGGATTAAGAAGACAAGAATATGTTCCATTTCCTTGAGATAAGCAGTTTTACAGCGTAGGAGTCATTTACACAAATATGACTATGTATGGAGTATACAGTATATATGGCATAATGTACCCCCTGTTGTAAAATATAAGGATATTAAAAATCCACAGAGGAGTTCCATGGACATATAGAGGTTTTATACAGATCATGAAACTCTGTGATGACTTAAATATGTGCATATTCATATTTTACAACAGGGGGTACATTATTTATTATAATAATACATGTTTTAACGAGTCATGTGACAGAAATGACCTCACTAAACTCGATTATAACTGATGACATCACTAAGCATCGTTTACGCGGATATAATTTACAGGTTTTTTTAGGCTCTTGAATAAAGTACCCTCTTTTGTAAAATACAAGGATATTTTAAGTCACTGAGGAGTTCCATGGCCTTCAGCCTCATG
Source organism: Xenopus tropicalis (assembly GCF_000004195.4). Classification (NCBI taxonomy): domain Eukaryota; kingdom Metazoa; phylum Chordata; class Amphibia; order Anura; family Pipidae; genus Xenopus; species Xenopus tropicalis. The sequence goes on from NC_030683.2 coordinate 30,103,539, forward strand.
CTTTTGTACAGGTCATAGAACTCTAATATCCTCATATTTTAAATAGAGAGTACATTTTTTATTATAACTTCAGCACCATTTCTAAGGATATAATTTACAGGACATTCATGGCTCTTGCGTATTATAAGGATATTTTATAGGTTACTTCTGTATTTTGTATATTGTACGGGTATGGGATCTGTTATCCAGAAACCTGTTATTCAGAAAGCTCTGTATTATGAAAAGGTCATCTCCCACAGACTTTATTTTAATTAAATAATTCTACATTTTAAACACATTTGGTTTGTATCGTAATAATAAAACTGTACCTTGTACTTGATCCCAACTAAGATGTAGTTAATCCTCATTGGAGGCAAAACAATCCTATTGGGTTTATTAAATGTTTTTGGTAAATTCAAGATATAAAGATCCAAATTGCAGAAAGATCCCTTATTCGAAAAACCCCAGGTCCCGAGCATTCTGGATAACTGGTCCCATACCTGTATATGTAATGCATACAAAACTATGAAGCACTTCTAAAGTGTATCCATCTTTGTTTACATACTGTAACTTTCACATTTTAATTACAGGATACAGGTATGGAATCTGTTATCCAGAAACCCATTGTCCATAAACCTCCAGATTAAGTAAAACCCATCTCCCATAGACTCTATTACAAGCAAATAATTCTGATTTTATTTAATAAAACAGTATCTTGTACTTGGTCCCAACTAAGATATAATTAATGCTTATTGGGGGCAAAACAATCCTATTGGGTTTATATAATGTTTAAATGATTTTTTTAGTAAACTTAAGGTATGTGATCTAATTTATGGAAAGACCTCTTATCCAGAAAGCACCATTTCCTGAGAATTCTGGATAACAGGTCCCATACCTGTACCAAAATGCTATATATTTCCATCTGTTTGCTGTATTTGTATGAATACAAGAAAGTGGCCCAAATGCTTTCTGTACATGAGTGCCCTATCCCAGTAAATGTGACCATTATACAGTATGTTTCAGTTCAGCCAGTTCCCCCCCTGCATGCAAATAATTCCAGGCTGTAGCAATCTCTCTTTGAATGACAGCCCTGATATGATAGAAAGGTTAGAAAATATTTCTCTTGCCTACGGAATTCATTAGAAGAACATGACGAGGCAGAGAAAATCAAACAGCAAAATGCCAAAGAATATGGCAACATCTACCTGTGTCGCTCCTCAGTTATTGATTTCAGCCACAGGCGTCCCAATCCAGAGCAATAGTGCATGGCATTAATCCTATAATAAAATATAGATTTAGGGATTTCTGAGCTTTATCATAGCAAGCCCTGCCTTTTAATAACAATGGCTCTCTCACCCTGAGACAGAATCCCACCCTTTCAGCTGTTCCTTTCTGCTGGAATCTCTCCTCACTCGGACTTCATAGAAGTGTCTATCAGTGCACCATTTGTTTTTTTGTTTTTCGCACTCCAATTACGATCAGTCTCGCACCAAAACAAACACGTTACAAGGTCCAAATGTACAGCGTCGGCTCAGACAGCCTGGTGCCAGGAATGGCCTTAGGGGCTGATAAAAAGGCAAGATGACCTCCCTACTGGAGAGTCTGGGCTTGCAAGAATGTGACAAAGCTTCTTTACCAATTAATCACTAGGGAGAGGGCCATCATTAATTAATAAATAATTGGATTTCAGAGCTAATTTCCTCTTGGCTGGGATTGGGCTAATGTACATTAGTGAAGTAACCACCTTTTAACGAGTTTCATTATGGAACCCCTGCCAGAGATGCACCCACTAGTGTGACTTGGGCAGCAGGTTAATCAGAGCATTACTGTATATAACGAATAATACACACAATTGAAAGGTTCTCCATAGGATTATCAGAGGAGAGATGTCTTCTAACCAAAAATAGATGGCGCTGTTTTACTCACATGAGGCACGCAAAATGGCAGCCCCCACTGGCATTAGGTGAATATGTAGAAATGTTTTATTATTGCAATAAGGCACCCCCTCACACTTTATCTCTCTAACAAAAATGAAAGGAAGCTAAATTCACCTTTAAATACACTATACGCTTACTTTTTCTTTAAGAGACCCCAGAAAGCCCACGTCAGGTTTACTAAATAAGTGCTAAATAATATTTATTGATATAGTTCAACCCAGTGGTTCCCCCAGGTTGAAGAGGCCATTTATGGTCAGATTTGGTGGAAAATGCGTATTTTCTCTAAAGATACACCTGAAATCTTATCACAAAGGGGTATTAGGGCTCATCACAAAGGGGTGTTATTAAAGGGGTATTGATTCAGCACAAATGGGGATTTGATGTGAAAACATGTCCTAGGTAGTCTTGGCTGAATGACTGATAAAGTGATGTTTTCCCATATCTGTCATCTTCGAGCTAAGAGGGGCCTGGAAGGCTTGAACTGAAAAAGATACAATTGTGGCCAAAATCTTAAATATATTGGTACTTGAGTTTATATCAAAAAACTCAAAAATTTCAATAAAATACATATTACCACCTAAGGTTGATGTTCCATGGGGTCGCCCATGGTTAAATCTGCACTACTGTGGGCGACAAAAAATCCCTGAAATACCTTCCCACCATCAATAACTTGAATCGCTGGTGAGAAGGCACACACATCGCCAAGTCGCCTTAAGTTTCCTTGTGAAGGAGACTTCAGGCGACTTAGCAACATGTATGCCTTTCCACTGGCCTTTCACTTTATTGCCAGTGGAAAGGCATTTCGGGGAGATTAGTCAGCAGAGATTTAACTGTAGGTTACTCTTCCTAATCAGCCTAAGGGTGGCCACACACGCCACTAACCTTCAGAGCTCAAACGGCAGATAAGGAGGTAGAGACAGGATTTCTACCTCCTTCTGCCGATTCAGCTCTGACAGCAGATTTTGCTCAGGCGCCTTGGACCTGGCCGATCGGCGAGTCGACCGATATCAGCAGCCTCCTGCGATACCGGTCGACTCCCTAACTTGCCATACACGCACCGAATATCGTACGAAACGAGGTTTCGTACGATATTATTGGTGCGTGTATGGCCAGCTTAAATCCTGACCAATTCAGAGGGATATTTTGCCTCAGTATTCAAGGCAGTTGGAACAAATCAGTATTCATGCCAGGTGGAACAAATGGAGGGTCCCAGATGGGCTTATATTTATGCCTTAGAGAATAACATTTCAAAGAGTCAGACCATTGGCAACAGGTCTATTAACCCATAGCAACCATTTAGAAGGTAGCATTTGCTGGTCATCAGTTTATCGGCAATATCTGATTTTTGCAATCATTGTACCTCTTTAGACTCCCTGTCCTAGGAAAGTAGTGGAGCATATAGACCGTCTACATTATTTCCCCCAAATTTGTAAAAATACCTACTATTTGCCCACCGAACCCTAAGCCCTGATGCACACCAACCTCTTCTCTTCCCTAAACCTTCCAGAATCTGCCCTCACTATGCAATGGCTCCACCCCATCACATAATCACCCCGCCCAGTAAGAATTTTTGCAAAGCCCTATGGACCTCCCACCCAGGCATTTGTTGTTTTGCCACAAATCCCTTTCTGCATATGATGTTGTATGAACTGAAATCATTATTATATTTTTAATCTGATTAATTGTGCATTTTCCATAAAAAAAATCTCATTTTGTATAGTGGCCTTGTGTGAACTCATATTTGTCATTTCTATACTTATACTGTATATAAATGCATAAAATCTTTTATCTCCATCTCTTTTAAATTTCAAGCACTAAACCTATTAAATAGACAAGCTCTTCAAATAGCCAATATACATGTGCTTTATTGCAACAGCATGTAGTAATCCCTGTTATATATTTAGGCCCTTCAACAGGTACAAACTTGTCCTGTGAGGACAATCAATCGTGCAAGTCTGTATTCAAGAGCTATCATAAGATATGGGGTTACCTCCAGACACGGATATATCTCTTTAACAAATGTACTCCATCACTGTGATGAGTTTCAGAATGATGCTAAACTGTCAAGAATGTAATTAATGGCCATGAACCAGTAGAGACCTCCATTCTTTAAAAAAAGTTATTACAACCATTCATATCATTCTGACAAGAACTCCATCGCCTGAGTGCAAAATACAGGTCTTGTTTAAAAAAACCAGAAAAAACATATCTTAGTTCTATGAATGACTTGCTCGGATCTAACTTTCACTCCCATGTATTATATTTACATTTACTAAGGATACACATGCACAAATGTTTAAAAACAATTTTACCTTGCATGTAGGTAATTACCATGTAACTACCATAAGTGCGAACCCAATGCAAGATCAGTTCTTTACATGACCTGCACTATAAGTGGCTTTAAAAGACGCTGGGGGTCATTTACAACCACAAGGGCAGTGTGCAATTTTGAGAGCAATCACCATTTTTTTTCCCATAATGCTGATTTTTTTCTCAAGAATTCCACTGCTGTTGTGGTTGCCAGGTGCGTGATGCAATAGCAGCAAATGCATCAATATTAATGCAAATTGGACAACTTTGGAAGTCTGGTTGACATCATTTGTGGTGTTCAGTGTTAGAGTGACACGTGCGTTTGATTCTTTAGACGCAAATGTGTTGTGCCTAGTACCGCAGGATGCTGAGGGAATACTAGAGCTGCCGCCTGGTCCAGAGGTGGCAGTAGCATCAGGATTTTCCTGCGTAAACAGTTACAACTGCTCAGTGTCGGACTAGGACCCCAGGGGCCCACCAGAAAACCTTAGAACATAGGCCCACTCTCCATACTATTTTTCTTCCTTCTGACCAAACCTCTTCATTCTATTTACATGCTAGCATCTATTCTTCCATCTATTTCTCCTCTTTGTTCCCATTCAGAAAAAGGAAATGACCATGAAGCAGGCCAAATGGTGAGGAGCAGGAGGGCCCACTGACACCTGGGCCCACCGGGAGTTTTCCTGGTATCCTGGTGGGCCAGTCCGACACTGCAACTACTCTCTGTTTGGAAGGATCAAATAAAAGGTGCTGAGTGCAACTATATGGAAGTGCAAAGAGCACATTTTGATGTGAGTACCTTTAACAAATGGGGATTTACCTGCGACTGACTGCAGGGAAATTTGTGCAAACCCAACTGCACTTGTGGTGGTAAATAACCCCTACTATAATGCTTATTTGCAATGCAATCAGCCATTTTTTTCAGTTTCCACATTGTGTAGTTTATTGTGCAAATAGCCACAGGCCCTAGTGGTAAAATATTTCTTGGTTGAGGGCATGGGTAAATTATATTATGGATTTAATATCAGGAGCAGCAGAATCGTGAGAAACAAATTAGACTTTCATGGGGGAATGTAAGAGTGGCTAACAAAAAAATGGTTACAATGGGATTAAAAACTCACATTGCAAACAATTTTGCCTTTGCACAAATGTAAAATACCTTTATTTATTTTCGTGCTTGAATCTTCAAGCACGTCTTAAACATTCTCAATGTAATAAATGTTTAGCAAATAGTATTGCATTGTGAGCAGCCCTAAGCATTTTAAAAAATTCGCATCACTTGAATTTTTATTTCATTACTCCATCAGTGTATTCAATCAACAAGGTGCAGTCTCACCAATATATTGCATGCACTGGAATTCACTGGAATTACTTCCGCATCTGTGGGTACATATTCCTTTGTCCCCCTGTTTGAGAATGTTTAAGATGTGCTTGAAGATGGCATAAAAGTTAGCAAGAAAATAAAAGGTATTTTACATTTGTGCAAAGGCAAAATTGTTTGCAATGCAACTTTTTTTGTCCCATTGTGACCATTTTTTTGTTGCATTTTTTACAATGTTTAGTATGTCCTAGGATGGCAATTTTACAGTTGGCATTGCACTAATCTATGTCTGTTCTATCACAAAGATTTCCAGACCATCAACCAGGTCCTATCCCTCTGGAAGTAACGTTGTACACAGCATGAATATACTGTAGCAATGAAATTTGCTTTTTATTACATTGACAAGAGAATTCTCCTCCATGTAAAAGCTGGTGAAGCTACTCCAACAGATTCAGTACAATTTCTGGTGCTCAAGGAAGTTCCAAAAAAGGGGTAAGACCATTTGCATCTCCACTTTGCTCTACGTTTTGAGAAATTAGGTGTTGCATTCTAAAGTATCAATAATAAAATAATGGCAGGGTTGTTGTTAAACAAATCCTGGCTGCCCTGGCTTGCCCATGGGTCTGGTTCAGCACTTAGCATCCTAATATATTTAGGGCTATGTAAAAATATGCTGGCAGGTACAGTGACACTGTATTTTGACATAAAGACTAGACCATGTTGGCTAAAGGAGCGTGCCAGTTTTGTTCTACTTGCAGTAGAAGTGACAGTAATAGAGACCAAGGCCTCAATTATCCACTATACAGCCAGTGTAATTGCACTGGGATCCTGAAGCTTGCCTGATTGGCAAAGGAGCAAGGGGTCCCAGGCTATAGTCTTTTTCAAAGTCTGGTTCTATCCAATATGAAGGCTTCTCAGGTTCATGATGGTCAGGTTAAGATAATATTGTCATAGAAGTCTAAATTATTATGAGATGATGAGAGTGGAGGTTCCTTGACAATCACGTTTGAACAGACAGGAAATACTGGTTATCGACAGGCAGATTTTTGTTGACAGCCATAGATCCCTGGGGGATAACTTCTGAAACAGCTCTGATTTGGCCCACAAGCAAAGGAGACACTTTGCTTTTTTAATATTTATTGAATTGAGAAAATTTACCATATATCACTTTAAGTGCCTTATTGTAAATCTATTTAATGAACCCTGTCCTACCCCTATCTATCTTTCTACTACTGCGCAAGAATTTCGCATCTTGTATTTCTCCCCCGAGAAAACTTTATATATGCCACTTGTAGTCATCTGTACTCAAGACTGGACTCATTACCACAAGCTTCATATATCAGGCCTCTTAGTATATCACTTGTTAGCCTCTACAGCTGATTTTAGCAGCTCTTCTGACACCAGTGTAGTTACTATAGGCATTATTCCATAAAGGAAATGTTCCCCTTTGTAAGAATTGTTCTAAGAAGTAGACACCAATGTTTAACTAGAGTATATGTATGACCCAGGTGTGCCACTCTGGCCCAATAGAAGTGGGTGAAGATCAACCATAACTTAATGATGGGGGGACACAACACTTTTAAGTACAGTTTCAGTGTATCTTCATAAAACAGATCAGCTCGGTTAAGGTTTGGGGGCCCAAATAGAATTTTACTGCTGGGGCTTTACACTTTTCATGAAACCATTGCTGCTCCTATACAGTAGCAATTCCTGTACAGTTCTTATTAGAAATTCAGCACTGTTTAAGACATTGTGTACATAAAATCCAAGGCAATTTGTGGAGATTTTATACATAACGTATTTCCATAAGACTCCATGACCATCAATGGACTGTGTGCAAGATTTTCACTAATTGCTGTTTAGTTCACCTCATGAGGAAGCATCTGTTTTATGCAACGGCAGAGTCAGGGAGAGCCCATAGCCAACCTGCACAGCGGCAGTGCCAGGCTCCCACCAAAATACCCTCTTAGAGGCGCTGATTACAATGAGACAGACAGTGGCAGGTTTCAGCACTAATTAGGAATTGATGCAACCGGCTCTTATTTTGCTACGGTCTGTAAGCTGATCTCATAATGAGTTAATGTTGCACTAACATCAGTTGCCCAAAGGGATTTATCTTGACACTTCAGGAGCTGTCTCTGCTTTTTGGCATTCAGCACTTCATTCAAAAATCAACTAACCCTGGTGCATTAGTATTTAAAGATTCTCCTACAAACCTGCCTCTATAAACCAGTGAATGCCAACACAGTATTAGAATACATAACCCACATTTATTCAGCAAAACCTAGGCAAGCGCCCTTCTTACATTTCCTTGAAAAAATACAGCTCCTAAGATATCTAAATAATTTTGATTTTTATTTGACAATAATTGATTTACTTTTACATAGTTACATAGTTCGTTTGGGTTCAAAAAAGACAAAACTGCATCATGTTCAACCCTTCTAAATGAACTGTATATATATATATACCCAAGAGCCATGAATATCATGTCAATTATTTCCTTATACATGCTGCTTAGTTATTTCATCAGTTACAGTCAGTGATTATTGATGCCATTTCTTTTACATGATTCTGTGAAACGTGTGTATTATAATAAGTAATGTACCCCCTGTTGTAAAATATGACGATATTAGAAGTCACCTTGGAGTTTCATGATCTGAATAAAAGCACTCGTCCTTTGGCAACTTGTAACAGGGGGTACTGTATATATACACCTATACAGACCTATCTATACACTCACACTATACTGGCATCAATCTTAGGGGAACATTTATGAAAAAATCATGTAATCACAACTAATCTCCATTGTGATGCTCACAAATGCAATCAAGAATATCCACAAATTTGACCTAATTTAGAATTTTGAAAAAAATCCCAAAAATTGGGTTAATCACAATTGCATTAAAGAGCATCAAATAATGACTGCTATTCTTGCAAATCGCTGCTTTGCGAGATTTTTTAAGCCATTTTAGGTAAGAAGACACATCACAACTAGTGACGAGCAAATCTGTCCCATTTTGGTTTGCAGAAAAATTCGCAAAACTGTGAAGAAATTTGCTAAAAGGCAAAAAAGTCACAAAACAGTGAAAAAAAGAGTGAAAAAGAGTTGTGTGACGCAACTCTTTTTTTTACGCAAATCCATGCCCGACAAAACATTTTGCTCATCCCTAATCACGTCAAACTAGTTCCAGAATTAGACTATCCACTTCCTATTGACTGATCTGAGCTGACAAAATGAACATTTGAAATTTTTTAAATGTGTTGTCATTGTATAATAAACCTCACAATTTGAGATTGAGAAAGCTCAAATTACCAGGGACTTAAATAAAAGGTGATTGTCATTTACCTGCAAAAGCCATTTAAATATGCAGTTTTCTGACTTTGAGCATTAATAAATGTGTACTTAAGTATTCTGATGAACTTTTAATGTTCATTATTCCCAAGAGAAGGGAACAAATGACCCCTTAGCACCCACTTCTCCCTAAAACTGCTATGCACTGGGTAGTAATAATAATGTTTAATAATAATATTCAGCTGCAGATCTTCAGTTGTTGCGGGGGTCCTGACTGGTACGAGAACAGGGTTTCAAGGGGCCAACCTACCAGTGAGGGATTGGATGGGCTCATGTAGTTGTTACAATGCCAGTTAGTTCAAGTTCAACAAAAAAAGCTGTGTTCTGCGTTTACTTCATTTTTTAGGGATAACTTTTACTGATGGCTGCAGAGGGCACGGAGTTGGGTACATAATTGGGGCAGAATAAGCTCTGCGCTGACAACATTAGGGATCTCTGTTAGGGCAATATTATCTGGGGGGCACTATATTAGGCAAAGAGCAGGTTACAGGGTTTTGTATGAACTATTAGATTCAATTTAATTTGTTTGCAATATTGAGGGTCCTATGCTATATTTCATTACCAACATTCAGGCCTAAATCCAGCACCAAGTCCTTTAATTACGTCACTGATAATAAAAGAAAATTAAGAAAGATACTTGTTGCTGAAAGCAATTCACAGAACAAATAAACCCCAAAACCACATTTATCTTATTAAATTGAGCAAATGTTTGCAACCCATTAAATATTTGTGAAAAGCAAATGAAATGTACAGGAAATGTGTAATACGCTGGCCAAGAAGGAATTCGATGTAGCGGAAACCGTGCCTTAGAACTGAAGGCAAATGTCGAAGTGCATTTTGTGTTCTCACCAAGGGATTTCCTTCCATAGTTCTGTAAGTGGTGGAAAGGAACGTTGTGGGCAATGTAAGGAGCACTTAATGGGACTGTGGAAATGTGGCAGATATGGATGTCAACTCTTAGCGAATAATTTTAGCCTCCTAATCCATTCTTCTTGCTTTAGCAAAAGGTCCCATCCAATAGCCACTGGCCTTTCCCTCACCCAGACATGCTGCGCTGCCATTAATACACGCTGCTTCCAGGAAGGACTGAACCATAACATGTCAAGCTGCAGCTGGCACATACCAACCCAGGAACACATTATATTTCAGTCCCCATGAGGACTTTCCACCTGGCATAGTTTGTCTCATGTGGGTATTATACAGGGTGTAGAAATACACTGCCAAAGGCATTGTAGATTGCAAAATTCCCTGTACTACTTTTAGACAAAAATAATGGATATACTTTATATTAAATGGGGTAGATCAGCTCTAAAGCAATGATCAGTATGATGTGGCAGTGATATTCTCAGACAGTTGGCAAATGGTCTTATCTTTTGTGTTTTTTAATGATTTTAATTATATTTGTTCAGCAGCTCTGCTGTTCTGCAGTGGAGTGAACCTTTGAACAAACGTATAACATAATTTTTTAAAGAGTTGCTTACCCTTGGGTAGGGGAGCATTCCCTCGCTATACACTATGTACGATTGCTACTGCCACCTGCTAAATGCAGTCTTCAATGCCACATCTCTCACTGATCACATGATCTTGCCCATCCCCACAAATGTAATAAATACTGTCATAGGAAAATCTGTTTTGGTCAAAACGCATCAATTAATAGAGCTTCTCCAGCAGAATCCTGCATCGAAATTAGGGATGCACCGAACCGACTTTTTTTGGGTTCAGCTGAAATTTTTAAATTTCACATGGGGCTAGCCATATTCTTCATTTCCCAGGGTGCCACAACCATGGGACCTGTGCTCTGATAAACTTCAGTCACACTTCACTGCAATGTATGCCATACGTTAGCATAACAATAGACAAAACAGGCCAACCGAGGGGACAGGGGGGCCCAGAAATGGGGTCTACTTCCTCTGTATCATAGAAACTATAGTACCTCACTGCCAATCCACCTGCATTCCCCACTGCTCAGCTGCTCTACTATCTAGGAGCGAGTGGGTAGCTGGAGCTGGTGGGGTGCAAGTGGGATGGGCAGCTGGTTACGGGGGCACGTTGCTGTCGCTGTGTGTACCAGGCCCCTCCACAGAGTTTTTGTTGGGGGGCCCAGTGTTGGGTAGTTATGCCACTAGTTCCATATCTTTAAAATACATTTTCAGTACATTCTAAGATTTGTTCAGAAGTAATTCCATTGGATAGCAAGTTAATAGGTGTGACCCACAGTCATTTAAAATACTATTTTTTTTTCAAATAGCAGAACTTTGTGAAAATGAGCTGACCACATTGCTTCATGTTACTTGGGGTGCTCACGGGGTTAATTGTCTCTAAGCTGTTAATTGAAAGGCTTCTGTGACAAGGTCCAGGGTGGTATCCAATTGTTTGGTGTTTAAGGCTACCTTTCTTTTTCTAATAAACCAATTACTCCCGAGTGTTGACTGGCTCTTGTAAATATGTCACTCTGTGTGATACCACAGTTTACCAAACAGCCCTAATCAAAAGCTTAGTATAATGGAGTTTTGCCTCTGTTTTTGTTTAGAGGTCTCATTTCATCTCAGGGGCAAGACTAATGAAAGCAAAAGGTGAAAGGAGCAAGTGGGAGAAAACCAACAACAAAGCAAAATAAATGAGAAGCCTGACACTTTCAGACTTTATGTGGCTGGCAGGTGATTGCAATTAAAGTTTTCCTTTTTTTTTGCATTTTTTCCTTTGTATTTTTGCTTCTTCATTTCATAAATAGACTATTATTGTATATTAGACAGGTAAATTATCCCTTTGAGAGATTTAAATGTGAGCAAATGCTCATTGTTGGTGGTGGAGATTTGCTGTGGTCTTAACTTAAATTCCCACCCAGAGCATCCAGATCATTTTTGTAATGCTTGATTCGTTCTCTGAGGTTTTCATGGAAAATGAATTGTGATTTTAAAAAGTGCTTTTTTGGCAAAACCGGCATATTTGCTCTTCACTATGCATTATACATATTGTTCTGGCTTAAGTTGTTTTTAAGAGGCATAAAAATCCCAAGGAAGGTTTCCAGTTAGACAGGACTGTCAAGTTATACAGTAGATAGGTAGCCTACACCAAAAATATAGATTATTAGAGCTGCTCGAATCCCGATGGTTTCCAGGTGGCATTGTGTCATTATTAATGTATTGGCAATAAGAGCACCTCAAGGCAGGCAGGACAGGGAATAGCTTAACTAGTGATGAGCGAATCTGTCCCACTAAACTACCCGAAATTCGCAAAATGGCGAAAAATCCACAAAACACGTTTGTTGCGCGACTTTTAAAAGTGTAGAGGTGGTATGCTGGATATCAGGTAATAAAATGACTTGCAAATGGCCACCAAATATGGCTGCCTGCTTTAAACCCAGTGTCATAGATGGAACAAAAAAAAATGACTAGGCAAATCCACATTTCTAAACTGACTGAACAGAGCGGGGAAGTGGCAGTACCAAAATATTAAAGGTATTCCTCTTATTTTTCCATTTACAAAAAAACTTTTCTTTACATTTCCATTTCTTGACCTGTTATTTGTGAATAAATGTGCCATTCTGCAGCCCCATAAAGGTTTCTGTTCTGATATGAGAACTTTTCTGTAGCTGCTGGAGGCTCATGATGAGACTTCCCAAATGCATTTGTTAAATGTGACATCTATGGAGATTTATCAAGTATTTCTTTTCCTTTATATGGAGATTTTTCTGATCATAAATATTCTTTCTATTCATGTTCTGCCAAACCAGATTCCAAGGGCAATAAATGTGACATACTCCATATTGTACTGTGTCCCTTTCCTCTTGTACATAATATAGCAGTGCATTTTAGGTGAATATTTTTTTGCATTAAAGCATTGAAGGGATATCTCCTCCTGCCTAAAGAATATTATAATGTAATAAGCAGCATAGATTTGAAAAACAAAGTTCAGACTGTACTAAAATGTTGAGGTTTGTGAAACTTAAACTCTAAACAGTTTGGGAACTGTAAATCCATTTGAGGGCCACATTCAGCCCAAATGCCTTCTGTTGGACAGAACGGTGGGATTTAAACAAAGGTAATTAGAAAATCACAATGAAGTATTACCCAAGTATGGCACAAGGTTTAGAAATTCATTCCTTCCCCATCCCTGCATATCAATATTTCTCCCTGAATCAATGAACTTGGTAGACCCATCCAATACTTTGCAAATGTATCTACTATTAACATCTCAATATCAAAGAATCCCATAACTTCAATGTTTTAGCCTAAAAAACCCTTTCATTAGCTAATGCATAAATATCAGTTTCTCTAGTTACAAGACAAGACCTTAATTTGGCACCTACTTTCTGAAGCTGAACCCTACTAACTTTTTCTATTATCTATTGATATTCCTAGGTCCTATTTCCAAATTGTAATTTTAGAATCCACTAAAGGCCTATCCAAAATCTTCCAAAAACAGTGCATACATCCATATGAATTGTCTTAACATCTGTAATCTGTAATCTAAATAGAGAAATAACATTGCTGATAGACACTGGAGTTCTTAGTTCCTACTTGCCTGCTATGTTCTGGCAACAGGTTAGACTTAGAGCACTGGTTGCCAAACTCTTTCAGTTCAACCCCCCCTTTGAAGATCTTTCATTTAGTCAGCACCCCTTAGCTTGTGAAATGAACACAGATATAAGAAAATATTAGTATAGCAAATATTTACTCCACCTCACTCTAACAGACCTTCAAACAGGGCTTTCAGGAGAGCAAATGGCCATTAACCCCAATGCTCACCCAAACAGACATCTCCACAGACCACTGGTTTAGAGTATGTGAGTCAGTAACTATGTTTTCCACATGATCAACAGCACACAATACACCCGTCACTAATGCACTCTTCTAACAGTAACTACCCACTTTACTTTTGGGAGGAACTGGGAGACATTGTGATCTGGCTTTAAGCACAAGGTTCCAAAAGTGAGCCGACAGGTGGGTTAGCCAAAAGTAGCAGCTGGAAAAAGGCTGGAGTTTAGAACAAACATGAAATGGAAGAGGAACTGAGCAAGGTAGGACTAAGTTTAGGACAGAGCAAGTCAGAACAATAAAATCAAGTGAATTGGGTCAGTCTTTCCACCTTGTTCTCCTGTCCTTCTCTCTATGGTAACATTTGGGCACCTGTAAGTGTCTGCTGGCCTTCATTAAATCCAGAATTCATAATTTTAATATCAGAATTGAAAACAGTAAAAAGTTAAAGAAATTTTATCCCAGTAGCTTAATAAATAGTGGAGATGTTGACCAAATTCTACAAGTTGTCATGTTTTGATGTTTTTATACTCAAAAGTATGGTTGCTTTTTGAAACAAAACTGTAGCTTGGGCCTGGATTTCATATATATTAAATAAGGGAATCTAGGTAAAATGATGCAATTAGTGACAGCCTAAATGCTTTATGAATTGTCATGTCATTACAACACCAAATTTACTGTTTATAATTCTGTAATTATGATCTAATTTAACTGTAAACCTGCTATTAGGATAATTATCATTTGAAATCTTATCATTTGATTTATAGCATATATAAGCCTGGTTCGTTTATTGTGGTTATAAATATGTCAGTTTGGAGGAATTAATTTGTTTTACATTTTTTTATTCTGAATTTAATTGCATCTTTTCTGTCTCTTCAGTTTTGATCCTGCTTCACTGATACAAAGTGTAGAGCTACCTGGTCATATATTTGTACTTATAGTACAAAAAGCTTAGACTTATTATATACATTTCCAAGATACATTTCCTTGCTGGACATTTTGGATGAAAAAATATCGTCAGGAGAATTGTTGGAGGCAAAATTTAACCACAAAACTCCCCAAAAATGTACTGGCTTGGCTAGCCAGATTTGGTCACCCATGCAAGCATGGCCCAAGGGCTAACAGTTGCATCATATAGCTAGGCCTATAGAGACTGTTAAAACTACTCCTTTGTTTCCCCAGTTTGCAGCTTATTGACCTGTGTGTATTTCCCACAAAACAGCCTGTCTGACTGATATCTATCAAACAGGTTTGAACCCTTGGGAGAGGACCTCATTGGGGGCACTAAGCTGTGGACAATCTCAAGAAAGCAGCCCAGAAACTTGCCTGATGCATTGTTATAAATGTAGGTTGCTTAAAATGTCTATAATAGTGTTTGGGGCAGTGCTAGAAGCCTAGGGTCCACAACCCTAGACACAAGTCCCTACATGTATAACCTGCAACTATCCAACTTGATTATACACCTATATAAAACAGCAGACTATTTTCATGGACACCTTTTTTGTTATTTGGTAGAGAATTTCATAAGCATAAAGAATAAACTTATCAGGGTAGGAGGATGAATCATTTGCTCTTTTTGGGGACACCATGCCTCCCTTTAATCTTCATTATTCTCCCCCTATGACTCCCCCTATGAGACTTATAATACACAAGAGACATGAATAAACTGTAAAATATATGAATATAAAAAGTACTTAGTGATAACCACAATGTCATCTCTTATAATCAGTTCTTAGTGATGTTACTGCATCACAAATCTCACTGAAACTAGTGTATTGTAAAAAGTAATATATCTTCTGTTTAAAGAGGCAGTATAACCCATGTGTAACATGAGTACAATCAACAGGGATTGTATTGAACATACTATTTGCCTATTGTTTTTTGCCCTTGCCCTTAAGCTAAACAGGGCAAATATGGAACCTGAAGCTACTCCATGCTTGGTCCTTGCAAGGTAGATAATTAGATTCCCAGTTCACAAATAATCTGCCTGCATAATGGACTCCTGCCAACAAAACCATAACAACAAATGGAAAAGGAACGGGGTTGCACACTGGTAATCTAATTATCTACCTCACAAGGACCAAACATGGAGTAGCTTCAATTTTCCTATTTAGTTAAAGTAACAAAAATAGTCATGTTAGTATGTTTAGTAAATTGCACTCATCTTGAACAAGGGACTGAACTTTCCCTTTAAGTAGGAAATTTGAAGGCAATGCCTTCAAACAACTCCACAGTAACTTCCCCATTGCATATTACAATAGGGGGTACAGGTATGGGGTCCAGAAAGTTCTGAATTACAGGAAGACCCATAGACTCTATTATAAGCAAGTAATTCAAGTTGTGCTTGATCCCAACTAAGATATAATTAATCCTTATTGGTGGCAAAACAATCCTATTGGGTTTATTTCATATTTAAATGATTTTTCTGTAGACTTAAGGTATGAAGGTCCAAATTACGGAAAGCTCCCTTATCCAGAGCATTCTGTACATATTTCTTTACATATTTCTTGAACTTTAATTATTTTAATATTCATTTTAGAAATGTGTATTGCTGGTCATGACAAGGGAATAGTATTCAACAATGTGCATATTTTTCAGAAACAGCTCATTACACTGTTGTTTTGGGACCATCTCTACATTGTGGATCTTACCCACATACATAAAGATTGTAATTATTATAGATATAAATGATATCTGGTCCAGAGTGGTTGATCTAAATCCCAATACAAAACCACATCAAGAAATGGCCCCGTAGGTTTGAAAATGAGAAAAACAATAAACCATACAAAACCATATGGGTTTTATTGTCAAATAAATTCAATGAGGGAGTAACAGCATTTGTAACTAGTCCAAAGTATTTTGTCAGCCCAGTATGCATGTCCACGTTTGAATTGCCGTGGCCCCTATGGAGGGATACCAACTTAATATGGACCTCTGCGTTATTTGAATCTGACATGTCTTCTTTAGAACATTTCACGCTGTGCCTATCCACATTGTTCTTGTAGGAACAGCAAGGTGCCCTCCCCAGGGACCTTTGTTTTATCATGCTATGGGGTCATAAGGGGTAGTCACTTGTCAAACAGTCAATAAAGCCTGGAGCTGCTGCCAAACCTCTTGGGAAGAAGAACTGCTGGCTACTAAGCCCTGCCTTGATTTTACACCTTCATTGAGTGAAAAAGTGATTGACAGCTCCTCTTTGTAAAGGTTCATGCAGCAGCTGAGATATTTCAATACTGCAGCTTTTTTTTCCAAGCAGAATAAACCAATGAAAGTTTGTGGCCCTTTCTGCCCACACTGTGGTTATGAGAGAATTACTGATGGCCTGATATCAGGTGACAGAGATTAATCTGTAACCAGTACGAAAACCCAGTCGACCTTTCTCTCCCTACACAACACAAGTCCCTTTATGAATTGCTAATAGGATACAGATAGGAAACGGTCTAAATATAGACATTAGCACATAACTGATGAATTGTACTAATATCCTTTTCATGAAGACTAAAGGTGACTTTCCGAGCTTTAGCCCTGCACAAAATTATTAGAACAATTTATCATTTTATCACAAATTGCTTCTTCTTCTCCTTTTAGCCTGGTTTCCATGCTGGAACACTAGAGGCAAATAAAGAATGGGGCATAGACAGAGGCTTTTAACACTTTCTAACTGCTTCTATTTAGAAAGCTTAAATAATAACAAAACAAAAAAACACATGATGGTGTATTTTACAGGCTTCTAATATATAAAACATTGAACCCCTATGGCATTTCTGCCTTTAATCCTATTTGCCCTTTATATCTGCTTGAATTTCTGCAAGGTTATATAAAATAACACAATGAGTTTTGCTGTAATAGCTGGTGTTATGTATGTGCATAAGCTGTGTTATGTTTTAGAAAGTTATATGCTGTTGAATATTGCAGCCTTGGAAAATAGTGGGAGGAGACTAGGAAGCTTGTCTCAGTGTGTAAGAAATAAAGATGGTGAACTGTTAACAACCTGCCTGCATTACTGTCCAGCATCACTGATATAACAATGGCGACAAGGACATCTGAACCCTCTGTGTAACCCCCTGAAAATTTTCTGCAGCACCCTGGGGAGCCTGCAGTGCCCTGGGATCTCTGGTATGAACAGTTTTCTATCTACTTACTTGCTTCTGGCCTGGATGGGACTTCCCCTGGGAGGAAAAGGGCCCTGTTACTTAACTCCCTGGGCTCTGAAGCATATCGCATCTTCACAACTCTGGAAGCAGATTCCTCTACATACACTGCTACAGTACAGGCCCTGGAGAATTATTTTCAACCTGCTCCAAATGCTTTAGTGGCCAGAGTGCTTTTTGCAAGCGCTGTCAGGCTGAAGGGGAAACTATACGTCACTATGTTGCTGAGCTGCGACAGCTAGCAGTCCCCTGCAAATTTGGGTCCTTACAAGATGAAATGATTAGAGACCAACTGATTGAAAAAACAACAAACCCTAAACTCAGAGAGAAGTTGCTTATGGAGCCAAATACACTTACTTTACAAAAAGCTGTGGAATTGGGGTGCCAAATGGAAATGGTTTTGCTGGAGGCCAGGAATATGCTGCCCCCTGCAGGAGGGAGTGAGCTCCCCATTCATGTACACAAACTGACTGACAGTAACTCTAATGCACACTGTTACAATTGTGGAGGCAGCCGCCATAAAGGTGGCATGAAACTGTGCCCCACACAAGGGAAACGCTGCAGGCGCTTTAATAAAATGAACCACTTTGCTAAATTCTGCCGCTCCGTGCCAGGCACATCAGTTCATAATTTAGTGCAAGATGACTGTGTACCTGATGAAAGTCAGATTCATGCTGTGGGTAAGGATAATGCAAATTTCAAACTCTGCCACTGTGTTATTGCTAATGTCACAATACCACTACTTTTGGACACCGGGGCAAAGGTCTCCATTATAAACGCTGCTACATACAATGCACATTTACCTGTTACACACCAAAACAAGCATTTGGGAAGCTTTACATTTTATGTCACTAAGAAAGGAGCAAACCTACTGGGGCTGGACTTGTTTCATGCACTGGGATTTAAAGTTCTTGACCAGACAAATGCTGAAATACACATAGTAGACACTGTCTGGAAAGAAAAATATCCTCAGGCCTTAAATGGACATGGGTCTCAAACCTAGGGGCTGATTTACTTACCCACGAACGGGTCGAATGGAGTCCGATTGCGTTTTTTTCGTAATGATCGGTACTTTGCGATTTTTTTGTATGTTTTGCGATTTTTTCGGATTCTTTACGAATTTTTCGTTACCAATACGATTTTTGCGTAAAAACGCGAGTTTTCCTATCCATTACGAAAGTTGCGTAAAAAGTTGCGCATTTTGCGTAGCGTTAAAACTTACGCGAAAAGTTGCGCATTTTTCGTAGCGTTAAGTTTTAACGCTACGAAAAATGCGCAACTTTTCGCGTAAGTTTTAACTCTACGAAAAATGCGCAACTTTTTACGCAACTTTCGTAGTGGATACGAAAAACTCGCGTTTTTACGCAAAAATCGTATTGGTAACGAAAAATTCGTACAGAATCCGAAAAAATCGCAAAACATACGAAAAAGTCGCAAAATGTTCGTTTTCAAGTCGGAACTTTTCCAATTCGGGTCGGATTCGTGGGTTAGTAAATCAGCCCCCTAGTAATTGCAAAAAAAAAAAGATGGGCAGATTCGGCT
The DNA here is from genome assembly GCF_000004195.4 of Xenopus tropicalis. NCBI lineage: Eukaryota > Metazoa > Chordata > Amphibia > Anura > Pipidae > Xenopus > Xenopus tropicalis. The sequence continues at coordinate 30,122,888 of NC_030683.2, forward strand.
ATGTGTGGACTTACGTCACGTAAACAAAGCAATTATACCTGACTGTTACCCTCTGCCCACAACAGAAGATTTAATTTCCCAATGCCATGGGTCAAAAATTTTCACAAAGCTGGACCTCCGTCAAGGCTATTTGTCACCTTGGAAAGATGTTTGTTTAGTACGAGGGCACTCAGGATGGCCCATGAAGGGCATTTAGGTGTGGTGAGAACAAAACAGCTTTGTAGAGAAGCAGTATGGTGGCCTGGCATAGACAAACAAATTGAAACCTTGAGTCGAAACTGTGAACCTTGCTTACTCTCTGGAAAAAATCTGAAGAAAACCGCCGCTCCACTACAAGTTAGGCCTTTCCCACAAACACCATGGGATACAATTCAGCTGGATATATGTGGAGAAATCTCTGTTGCACCACAACACCAGAGGTACTTGTTGGTCGCATATGATTTGTACTCTAAATGGCCAGAGGTAGCTACAGCAGGAATAATTACCTCTAAAGTCGTCATCACAACCTTAGAAGGATGGTTTTCACGGTGGGGACTTGAAATCACTAGAAATCATTACAGACAATGGGCCACAGTTTGTGTCAAAAGAATTTGAAGATTTCCTTCAACTGAAGGGCATAAGGCACATTTTAACACCTCAATACCATCCACAGGCTAATGGAGGTGTGGAACTCTTTAATCAGAATGGTCTTAAGGTACATTTGCATGAAGGCCTTTTGTTTAGCAAAGCTTTAACTACAGTCCTACAGCACTACCGGTCTGCACCCCATAGTGCAACTGGGGAATCACCAGCAAAACTGATGATAAGCCGCAGTCTACGGATGCCCCTAACACGTTTACGGCCACCGATGGAAGAGTTGCGGGCAAGGGTTAAAAATTATCAGGACTAAACAAAAGCTTACAATGATTTAAAACGAAAAGCTAAGACAATAACCCTTAATGCTGGGCAATGGGTAAGAATAAGAAAGCCCTCAATCATATCAAAATTTGATCCTATTTTATCTGATCCCATTCAGATTCACAGTCAGTTGGGACCAGTAACTTACAGGATGGATCTACTTGGCATGTGAGCAGTTTAGTCCCCATTCCTGAGCCCTCACAGGTGCGGGACACTACCTCTAACTGGCATCTCTTGGATGATCCACCCAATCTGGTTGCACAGCCACAAACACCAGACAACCCTTTAGGCAGTAATGAACTGGCCGGTGAAATTCGCCGAAGTTCAACTCGCACAAATAGCTGGATCCCAAATGCAGTAGGGTACATGTCTGATCACAAGTGCAGTGAGAAAAGTGAAATTTTGAGTGCAATCACCATGTTTTTTTCATGCAATGCAGCATTTTTCTTGCAATTGCATCCAATTTGTCACAATTACTGCAATTATTGCAAATTCAACACAATTGTGAAAAAGTCAGATGTTTAGCCAATTCTTCAGGTGCAAATGTTGCCACTGGGCAGAAAAGTAACCCTGGAGTTACCTCCTGGTCAGGCAATGGCGGTAGCTCAAGGGTTCCCTTGCATCAATAGGCGTGCCTGTACTTGATTTGTAATGTAAGGCAGGAATAACTGACCGAGCGCAACTCTATGGAAGCACAACTGCACTTACGTATGTAAATAAGCCCTTTTGCTTCCTGTTGACCTGCAATTCTTTAGAAATGTAAGTTTAAAGGGATGAAGCAACAAAATATAAAACAAATACAGATACACAAGATAGCTTTGCAGATACATTAGATAGCATGTAGAAAGGGTTGGATTTTTCAGCCAGTGAGGAAATAAAAGGTTTTTGAAAATAGCTCTTAGCACAAGTTGACCAGGGATTGGTCCAATTGCCATCTTGGGGTCAGTAAGAAATGTTTTCACCCTCTAAAGCAAATTGGAGAGGCTCCAGAAAGTTTTTTTTTTCCATCCTCTGAATTAGCTAGCAGTAAGGCAGGTTTTAAATAGATTTTTTTAACCTATGTTAACTTTGAGCATTCATCTGCAAGCTAAAATGAGTGTTTGTGAAATTTTTAATTATAAAAATGTTATTATTTATGGATATGAGGTGTCTGACCCCGAGAACAGTCTAATACAATAATTGGTTAAATGTTGGTTATAAGTGCCTGAAACAAGTAACAGTCACTGTACTCTATATGTTCCTGTGATAAAGTTCACTATTCTTTTACAACCCTGGTCTTCCCTGGACAATACCTGATCTTTGGGAGTGCCAGGCCATACTTATGGTTATTATTTATCTCCTTAGGTTGAAGTTGTGTGGCATAAGCACCCAGTGTCCATGTTGCATTTCGTAAGCTCCTACTTTTTGCAGGACTACTACTTCACTTCTTATTGATACATGTTGATTCCACCAACATTACGCATGGGTGAAAAAATGAGTTGCAGTAGATGCCCAGCAAGCTGGACCTAAGTGCTTGACAAGGCATTAAAGTGAGCAAATGCTGCTGATTTTGCCCATTTTGTTTGTAGCCTAGATAACAGCAAATGATGTAGAGAGCAGAACCTTCACCAGAAAATCTATGTGCAACAGCAAATTGCTCGTAGCTCTATAGGTCCCCATATACGTTAAGATTCGCTCGCTTGGCGAGATTTTGCTCCAAGCAGAGCCTCCTGCAGGCCAGGACTCCACATGGGGCTACCAAATAGCCAATCACAGCCCTTATTTTGCATCATCAAGTAACTTTTTTCATGTTTGTGTGACTCAACAACACTTTTTACATCTGAGTTTGGCTCACAAGTAAAAACTGGTCGGAAGATTAGTGTCAATGTAACCAGCACACTACCAGATAAACGGTAAGTCTGAGGCAGATTTTAATGTCGAAGTTTGGTGTTGGTTAGCACCATACCAAACTGTGATTTATGAAACACATGACAAATGTTTGTTTGGCAGTTTCATTGTATAAACTCCAGGCTGTTTGATGTGAGTTGTCTTTCCTCCTTTTCTTCCTTTCTGCCTAATTAAAGCTTTGTTGTTCCAACCACGGCTAGTTACTCCCATATTTTCAGCTAGTGGAACAAGAAACCTGTGATGAATCAAACAGTACCATCCATCCATAACATATACCCACATTTCTTCAAAGAGAAACCTGCACTATTTAAAGATGAAATGTTTTTAGATAAATCTCTCTTTGCAGTTCATACCCCCCTCTATCATAGAATAAGATGACCTGATTTTATTGCACATATATATTATATTATATATAGTGTGTGAGGACACGTATTTCTTTGTAGGACTCTAAGGCTAATGGCACATGTAGCACTTATTAGTCAGCTGCTTAAAGTGTTTCTAGGGCAATTACCCATAGAAAAAGAAAAGGAATCAGTCACTGTTTTACAGGATCCAATCATGAAGCAAAGTGCTACTAAGAGACTGTCTTTCAGTGAAATATATTAATATAGCATTAATATATATTCAGGTTTATTAGTTCAGCATATTGGAATATTAGCAGCGCACTCAGCTTAAAGGGACATCACTGGACTGCTGGCAGAGTGTGCAGACAAGGGAATATCACTGGGTGAAGAAAGGGGACCGGAAATGACGTCATGTACTGGCTCCATTTTGTTTTTCCACATCACAGAGACCCTCCCATCGGCCCCTTAGGTAAAGGTTATAGTATGTTTGTGTTTTGGTTTGGCCTGTCACAGCAGTCACAGCAGGAGGGGAATGCTTGCCAGTTGGGGGCCTAGGTTTAGGTTTATTGCGGTGAGCAAGCTGACTGGTAGACAATTTGATGGTCATAGGTTCCACGAAGAAATGATAACCAGCTTCCTGTTTGTCACTTGCCCACCTGACTACTGCCATTGAGTGGTATGACAGGTAGCCTACAGAGTGCAGATGTGGTGGTTAACTGTGGCAAGCATTGCATGGTGAGGTTAGTTATTATATCGGGCATATCTTTAGTGTAATAATCTGTTCAATTTCACTTTATTGTAACATGCAATAAAATCTGCTGGATTGTGCCCATTATTACGTACAATAAAATCTGGTGGATTGTGCCCATCCTCTGCATTATGCCCTGCAGGTAGTAAGCAGCACCCTAGTCCAACAGAGTTTATGTAATGATAGAAACATATTTGTGACTGTTTCAATCTTCCCTTTGATATACTTACAGGCAACTTGAACTTTTGTTATTCGTATTCTGTAAATATGATACTGTTGTTTCCTCTCTTATGATGTATTGCACAATGGATATGGCCCCCCAGGCTACGCAAGTCTTGCAAGAAGAAAGGGCTAAAAATGTTGCCTATGTGCACATTTCTCTTTTTCAAGAAATACAGACAATGCATAAATTAATGGTGCAGGCCCAGACTGGGATTCAAAAATAGGCCCTGGCATTTCAAGTACACAACCCCCACCAGCCCAATAAATAGCCACTGTCTATGGCATCTTACAGCAGCCCCTTTAGCATTTGCCAGTATCCACAGATTGCCATGGGGCATAGTTTTCTATATATAGAATAGAAATTGTCCTAAATCTTATTTAATCCTCTAAGGTTAATTACATTGGTTGGTCATCGAGCAACATAACAAGCTAATGTATTTAGCATGTGTTTTCTGCTTGTATATTGCATGTGCTACACAAAGACTCTTTAAAATGTCTTTGGACACTTGGATACTGAATGTTATATTTTGTAACATGCTCATAAAAGGTGTTTTGCATTTAAAACTTTGTAATTATAGGTAAAAATGTCACTTTTCATTAGGTACTTACCTTTAGATTTGAGAGCAGCCAGTTCCTAAGCTAGAGGGCAGCCACATGGACCACATATTTATAAGGTAGATGCCAAAAATATAAAATGTTTTGAAGCCTACAAGAGCTTTGTTTGTCAGTATACCTGGTTTATATAAACTAAAAACTCAAATTCAAAAATAAGCACCTGCTTTGAGGTGACTTAGACCAACATCCAAGGGTTGGGGAGCAACATGTTGCTCACAAGCCATTGGTTGGGAATCACTGCCATAGACAGCCACTATTTAGTGAGACTCTATGTGCTTGAAATGCTAGGTCCTATTTTGAATCCCCATCCCATTGTGAGTATGAACACTATTCCATACAAAATACACTTAGAGCAATTTTCGGAGCAGAAAAGAGATTACACTTGCACCAACACACACTTCCCATCAAAGTATTAGGAGCCACAAGAAGAAGATATGGGAATTTTTTTGCCTGTGATGTAAAACTACAGGTAACACTGCAGAGTTACTACTGCTGGTTATAAAGAGTACTGCAAATGCTTTTTCTAAAACCATAAATATCACAGTTTGGCTGTTAAACAAACACATGCTCCATGACACCCCACTAGTGTAAAATACCAAGAAAGCTTGTCCTTGAAAGACTTCAGCCCTAATAAAAAATAATCACATTGGTTAATGGAGTCCAATGCTGAGCAACTAAACCAACTGTCTCATTGCCTTGTAGTTTTTACATAAGAACTGAGATAAGGAAAGCCTAATTAAAAAGCAAAAATGTCTTATTTTTTGTCTTTTCATGAACCCAAAGTCACATTAATAATGTTATAGCAATGTCGACAGTGTACATTCTCTTTATACCCTGTGTAAAGTGCTCACAAATAAGGTTTTAAACCCTACAAAGATCAAAGGAATATTTATAAGCAGGTATTTTTCTCTCTTCTGTTTCATGGTGTTTGTACATTGTTCTGTTACTAACAGACCTAGTAACTTGATCTGCAAACAATATATAGCATGAAAAAGTAAATGGATGCATTTATTCTTCAGAGAAAGTCATACTATTGTGATGTTCTACAGCCCCCAGTGACATGGTCGCTAGCCCGGTTCAACTGTCTTCTGCTACTGGCTACCAGCTACACTTCAGGGGAGATAGACTCAATGTTGTGGTCATGAAATTGAATGCCACTTGCGGTTTAGATAAGGCGACAGAAAGACAGACAGACAGCTTTCTCACAGTGTTTAAATGTTGAAAGAAAGTAGAAGAATAGGCTGTTCCTGGTCGCCTCCTATCACACAAGCCAAAGTCAGAGGAAGCAGATGCCAATCAGGCTGATTTATTTTTGATAGTTTGAAGACCCATTGAAAATGATGAGTAAAATATAAATTCAATAAATGTGAGTTTTTTTTTCACAGTTTTGAATTTCTCATTTGAGTTTTTATTTAAATAATAAAAAAAACTCAAAAAATTTGTTAACTATATTTGGAAAAAGTAAGTTTTACCTAAAAAGTCAGGTCATAGTTAATGCTTCAGAAGTACTGTAAATAAGTGGAACTAAAACACTAAAGTGATCAAAATTTCTATTATATTTTGATTACATACATAAAATTATACTGATGTTATTATTGTTAATTAATAATGAATGATGTTTATATTGTATTTTCCCTAACTGTAGTGTTTTACCAAAGGTTCACTATAATTAATTCCTTATGGAGACTGCACAGAGAGAGGTACGGGAAACTTTTAGATAAAGAAAGTGGCATCAGCATTTCTAATGCAAAATAATTTATCTGGTTATTAATTCAGGTGCCTCGTTCCACATTGCAATGTTTCTGCGCCACAGTCATTTATAAGACCAGCATTACTTTTCCATGTTGTAGTTCATGATCCAATACAGGTATGGGATCCATTACTCAGAAACCCATTATCCAGAAAGGTCTGAATTAGGGGAATGCCATTACCAATAGACTACATTATATACATTACACCTCCGATCCGCTCTGCTCTACAGAACATTTTTTTGACAACTAAAGTCATTTATACTAAATATTTATGATTTATTATTTCTTCTCCCATCATGTGGCCTGTTGAATGTTCTGATGTTATTGAGATTATTGAATAAAAATGTTATGCTGTGTAACACCTTAGTAATTTGTTTCGGCTGAATAAAACAGACTGAAATTAACTTTGGTTCTTAGGCCAATATTTAGTTTATCAGGAGGAGGCAGTCCCAGAAAGTTGCTTATATTGGCTTTGCAGAGATTGTTTAATAGAAATGTTACAGTTTTAACTCATTTTGGTGTTGTTTGCCACAGATGAAATTTTAAGTCTACTGGCACTGCATTCATCTAGGGCAGAGCAAGCTATTGTGATGTCATAGAATGTTGTCATAGCAACGGATCATGCCACAATGGCCCAGAAAGCAAGTAAAGCTTTAGTGTCATTGCTGTTTAGTTACTGATTGGAGACACACATTCAGTGCTAATCAGCATTTTATTCAGCTTTAATTATATATAATTTATATTCAACTATTGTTCATCTTTACATCTGTAAGTATATAGCTTTATGTAATGGTGTTTCTATACATATACTACAGATATACTACAGTGTAATATTTAGCATTTTAATAGACTTTAATAGTAGAGTATAAGTCAATACAGTGAAACCTCAATTTTACATCCCCTGATTTTAAGTTTCCCTGCATTTTACACCATTGTTTTGTGGTCCCACTATTACTACTACTCATAATAAACTTCCCTAATTTTACATTTTCCAGGATTTTGCACGATTTTTTTCTGGTCAAATAACAAAATGTTTCAGCTAAATCAATTAACAAACAATTCAAATTTAAACAATAAACATACTATACCAAACAGACAGGTGCACCCCAGTGCCTCATGGTATTCACTCTCCTAACACGTTTCGCACCATTGGGTACTTCATCAGAGGAAGCACCCAATGGTGCTGAAATACAGATAGTGTTATTAGACTATAGCATAGACATTCCATAAAAGTTAATGCTATTGATTTTTTGAAGATTGAGCATAGTTACCAGATAAGACAAAACAATAGGTCCTCTGCACTCACCCATTATGTATATAAATATATATACATATATATATATATATAGGTGCTTGAGAGAGGGTCAGCACTCACAGGACTTATATAAACAAATTATTTTTATTAAAGAGGAGACTAACTTGGTACTTGGGAGTTTATATATATATATATATCTATGGGACATTCTGCGCATTAAAATACTAAAAATGTCCTCCTTTGAAAAATATATAATAAAACAGTAGAATTTTTTAATGAATCAATGAAAAGTAAGTGTAGGATTGGCCATCCACCATCCTTGAGCCACATATTGGCCTGTAGTCATAGTTTAGGACATTAATATTGCTGCCATGAAGCTTTCATCTTATTAAATGTCTCCAACAATGAATAGGATAAATGTCTCTTACTTTGGACTTTTTAAATATTTTTATTTCAGGAAAAAAATGTTTAGTACATTTTGCCAGACAATTGTTAACATCTGCAAAAGATGCAATCTATGCATGCCGGTAAGTTCACTACCTTTTCTAGCATTCTATTTAAATATATTAGGCATTATCTGCTATGGTCCTGTGTGAGGGGCAACTCACTAATTATGTGACACAATACCAACAGTCAGAAAAGGGATGTACTAAGCAAAGTTTCCCTTTAATGTACAAAAAGTAAATTTATGTTTGTCTTTACATCTACTTTGCCATCTTTTTATTGATAAGCATTTTAGTATTTGCCCAAGCTTGTCCAATCACAACGCTGCATGCACATTACATACCAATCCAGAGACAGACTAAATGGACCCTAACTTGTAGAACAAAATGAAGAGTTTGCATCTTCTGTGTTTTTATTTTTTAACAGTTTTTTAATCTTTCATGTTTTTTTTGAAAAACATACTTTTTTTTTATCTTTTCAGAAGAAACATGATGATGAAGAGGATATTCCCGTCATGATGAAAATTCCAGAAAAGGAACCGGAGAAAATTTCAAGTAATTTTAAGAGAAATCTGTACTTATGTAGATTTGCTAACAACACCAGTTTATTTGCAAGTTTACATTGCATACCTTGTGTCTTTTTACATGCAGCTTCCCAAAAGCTTCTCATTCTAATGAATTTGCGACTTTTACACAGCAAGGGTCCGGGTGGAAGTGTCAAAGAAATATGTTTACATGTCTACTGTAGATCATATGCAAGCAATAACTAAGTGGTGTATTATTGGGCACACTAATTCCAAAATATACAGCATATATTAGGTATTCTGGCAATAACTGTTTGTAAAGAAACGCTGCTCATGGTGATTATTTATTTTTTTCAGACCCTCAGATTTGTGAGAACCAAAATAAGGATTTGGCTGCTGATACTGAGAATATTGTTCAATGTGTAAGTATAATGGAACACTCTTCTTATATCACAGTCTGTGCACTCAATGTAAGGGCAATGGCATATTTTGGCTAAATCGTCACTAGCGTGGGCGACAATCAAAGAATCCCAGAATACCCTAGTAGAGCAGTCACCTAGAATCACTTTTTACGCCTGTAATCCTAGGGAAATCAGGAAATCTGCTTCAATGACACAAACAAATTGTTTTACAAGCAGCGATTCTGGTTGATTTAATTGCAATGGTATTTTTGGACTTTTTTTCTGCCTGTGTTGGGGACAATTTAGCTGAATGGCATGTACGCTTCAGAATCACATCTCTTATCAGGAAAATTTTAATTCTGACACTTACAGCACAGCACGAATTGTCAGTTGTATTTAAAAGACATGTCAACCCAAAAAATTATTTTTTGCCTAATAAAAGAAAACATCATTCTATACAACAGGAAACCTGTATATTTATGAACCTTGTTATACTTATATCCTTAGAGACTATATAAGTATTGTATAGGTATGGGACCTGTTCTCCAGAATGCTCAGGTTTTCTGGATAAAGGGTCTTTCTTTAATTTTGATCTCCATACCTTAAGTCAACTAAAAAATCATTTAAACATTAATTAAACAATAGGATTGTTTTGTGTCCAATAAGGATTCATTATATCTTAGTCAGGATCAAGTACAAGGTACTGTTTTATTATTACAGAGGATATAGTAATTCCTGTCCACTGAAGGCAAGAAATTATCTAAAATACACATTTACATGTGCATGATTTATAAAACACTTTTTTGAACTAATGACCTCAATCAGCCTATTCCTATAAAATAAATCAACTAATGGCATTATGCTTCATTTTCCAGCCCAGAGATTTGCCCGTTGTTGCAGAACCTCTTGTCCCAGAGAAGGCAATGCAGGAAACTAGGTAAGCTTCTAGTACATATGAAGCTTATAGCCAACAGTAGAACATGTGGACTCCATATATATGTGGGTCCAAAGTATGTTGTATATATATGAATATTGCACATAGAGGAGATGAACAGGTAATCCAGGTTGACTGTAGGGTTTAAACTTTCTCAATTTGCTTTCAGAATTCAGCGGAGCTCTCGGACTTCTATCAAGGATTATGAGCTATTGAGTTTATTAGGTCAAGGAGGTTTTGGAAAGGTAAATTGTTCAGCACTTGTATAAGATTGATACATATATATATATATATATATATAAGCATAAGTCTGCTAACTTCATTTATTCTGTTTCTCTCACTCAAGGTATACCTCGCCAAGCACAAGCATTCAGAAGAAAAAGTTGCCATCAAGACTATAAAAAAGGGATGCATAGATTCTGCTTATATGACTGACCAGTGGGTTTTTTTTTTGTTTATAATCTATTTATAATCTACAGTTTGGTCATTTCCCTATGGGACCAAAATGAAATTTATATCCTTATAATCAGAGCTTAGTGATGTAATTTCTTTCACATGACTCACAAAACTTGTATATTATAATAAATAAAGTACCCCCTGTTGTAAAATATGAGAATATTTAAAAATCACCTTGGAGTTCTATGACCTGTATAAAAGCACTCAGTCTTCGGTCTTGTGCTGTTATATGGTCATGGAACTCCTCAGTGACTTATATTATCCCTATATTTTACAATAGGGGGTACTGTATTTACTACATACTTAAGGCAGTCATACACAGGCCAAATTTACTACAATCCAGTCTTTTTTTATATGTAAACTGGACATTGTGCAATATGGCCTCTTAAATGGAAGGCCCACAAACCTGATCCATGTATTAAACCAGTGAGTTAAAATGTCACCTACTCATTTCTGTATTTTTATTTTTCAGGATTATACACGAGAAGAGATTGCTTAAATTAGCGTCAGTAAAGCAGACCCCTTTCCTTGTTGGCTTATTTGCCTCTTTTCAAACCACGCATCACCTCTGTTTAGCAATAGAGTATTGCCCTGGAGGTGACTTGGCGGATCGTCTGTTAAAGGGTAGCATTAAACAAGAAACAACTGTGTAAGTTGTATTTAAGTTGTAAGTTTTCATGGGAAAATATTTTGTAGTAACCTACTTAGCATAGGGAGGAACAGCAAAATATTATGCTTGGAAATATTCCATATCAATCATGGGTATAGCTTGACCTTTACAGGCCCCCCAGCAAACCTGCCAGTCAGTGTTATCCCCCATATTGTTATGCCACTAGATTGAGGAATAGCCGCAATGTTGTATGTAGATAAATAATGCCATGTTTAGAAATTAACTGCTACATTTCTTGTTTTTCTTTGCAGATTTTATGCTGGTTGTGTTGTGCTAGGGTTGCAATTCCTACACAAATACAACATTATTCACCGGTGAGTATTGATGGCATTTGCCATGTAGTTGTAAGGCAAAGGCACATGATACATTTGGGGGCAGTGACTGAGCACTTGGAGGGGGTTTCCAATGGGAAGACTTTTTTTGTGTGTGACATTTTTTTACACACAACTTTTTTTCTTACTCCAAATGCATTAAAATCAGTGGGAGTTTTTCTCACTCCAAATGCATTAAAGTCAATGGGTGTTTTTTTTTTTTGCGGTTAATTTTTTGTCTCAGTGAATTTTTTTCCACAATAAATTTTTGCCGCAGTATCCAAAAAAAATGTACAGATGGCGAAATGCAGAATTTCACTGTGAATCCATGCCTTGTGATCAAATGTGCTCATCGCTACAACTAATATTTCACTGAGAGAACCTCAACTGTTATAATAATCTATAATGTAGCACCAACATTCTCATTCATCATTCTCTGCCCCAGTGAGACTTACAGTCTAAGCATTAGATTTTGAGTCCTGACATTGATAGGTCTATATCACATTCACATTATTAGGAGACTCTTTTAATGTGGGAGGAAACTGGGTACCAGGAAATAAATACAGTGCTCAGCCTATCATTAACTAGATCATGTGCCATGAATAAATGTTTATTATTATTATTATAGTTAATGCTTTGTAATAATGTGTGATAATAAATATATTTCCTTCTCTGTATTTTGCCTTCTTGGTATAATTTAATTATGTGCTTTTTTATTATTGCAGAGACATAAAGACAAGCAATATAGTGATAGGCCGCGATGGATACGCAAAGATCACTGATTTTGGCCTTGCCAAACGACGTAAGACACACATTTGCCTTTGAGGGGGGGGGGTTGGGAAGTAATTCCATAAGGCTCCTTAAAAAATATCATTTACATTGGTATATCCTATTGGCTGAAGCTCACTTATTGGGGTTTTAAAGCAGAAGCCAGGATAATAGCTGATCAGATTCCCAACTACAGACTGGTTTTGCCCGTCTTGGGGCTCATCAGTGTAGTACGGGTTTTCTGAAACACAAACAATTGCCTTGATGATAAAGCCCCCAGAGCAGCAGTTGTACGCAAATGAAAAGCTTTGGAGCCTAAATCTATATTTGGCCTCCAAAGTCTTTTTTTCTTTTGATAAAAATAAGTATCATTTTGTATAGGTTGCTAGAATTAAGGATTCGGTTATCTATTTTGTATTCTATTTCGCCAAACCCCCAATGATATCAGGCCATTAGCTTACTGACCCCCACTTCTTCTTTGTACTATATAGATAGAGATATATATCCCAGCTAACTTTCACTTTTTATTTTATTATAGCTGTGTATGGCTACGGAATGACCTATACTATCTGCGGAACCCTTCCGTATATGGCCCCTGAAATGCTCACCAACAAGTGTTACACAAATTCCGTGGATTGGTGGGCATTTGGAGTAGTTCTTTATGAAATGCTCGTACGCGACGTAAGTGTTTTTTAACATTTATTAAGAGAATTGTTTCAAATGTTGAATGAAAAATAGACATGTACAGGGGTTCCTTAAAGGACCAGTAACATTAAGAAAATCATTCATTAAAACTAACACACTGGTACAGAATAAGTTCCTGTAAAGAAGCCCAGATTTTCTTGCTTTCTATTTGCTTTTCTGCTTCCCAAAGATAAATGATGATGATACATATTTACATTTGAAAGAACTAAATGATAAAAATACATACATTTTTTTAACAAATATGCTTTCCACAAATGGTTCAAAAACAAGTTAATGCAACTGCATTTAGGGCATTTCAATTTCATGTGTATAAATAAATGTGTATCTGATACCATTGCACATGTTAATACTGTATATTGGACCTCTGGGACCTGTTACCTGTTATGTCTAAATAGACAAATAGTGCAGTAGGATGGTGGCTGAATGGCCAGGTATAGATATAGTTTTACATGAACGCTATGTTTTTTTCCTAAATAAACACTGTTTTCTCCGGCAGATGCCATTCGTTGCAGCAACAAAAGATAGTCTTTCTGAAACCATCAAAAACAAAGAACCGTGTTATCCAAAAAAACTAACAGAAGACTCCAGGGATATATTTAAAAAAGTAAGTTATTAGCATTACTGATTTTCCAGTCCAGTTTTTAAGGGATCGTCCAGAAAATAGAGTTCCTTTTTGCTTTTTGCAGCAGTCTCAGCATGGATGCCTAAACTAAGTTTGACTTTATGTTTACTTGATTGCTTCTGCTTGTATAATTACATATATGTATTTTTATAGCTCTTTATAAAGGACCCTAAAAGCCGTCTTGGATCTCAACGTGGTGCTGAAGAAGTGATGGAATGTCCTTTCTTTAAGGTATGTTTTACAGTTTTATATACCTTGGGTAACAGTATTAAAAAAAGGAAACAGTGCCTGGATAATTAATGGCTTATTCAGAGAATTCTTGATTTTAAGATCATATTGACCACACCCCTTTATAGTTTAGTTAGTCATTGGGCTAAATTACTACATTACTTGTAGTAAAGTTACATTGACCCCTGATACAAGTGCAGTAAGTGTGCAAACGCGTGCCTGTCCTTCCCCTTAATCTGTTTGGAAATCCGGTGCTCGGTGCAAAGAGCATTGGCAGTTAGTGCAAGGCAGCCCTGCCCTTTAGTTTAGAGCTCTATTCATATTTCATCCATTGATAAGTACCCTTCTATCAATCACATAGGAATGAATAGATAGTCGGTGAACTCTAACTTGCACCCATTGATAAACACGCTTCTAAAAATCCCATATAAAATAATTGTTGGTATATTTTAAGGTGGTCATACACATTAATATCCCCTTGTTTGGTGAGGTCGCAAATGAGTGGATCTCTCCTGATCAGGCGAACTTAATAATTTGGCCCTAGGACCAAATGATCAAATGAAAATGGCGCACTTACTTTGGAGCGCAGAGACCTGCAGCAGTTTTCAAAGTTCAGGGCGAGGCATAAACTGCAGAAAACATTGTCATTTTATGATCTTTGGTGTTGGTGACAACTCTAAAGCCTATAATACAAACAATATCATTTTGGAGGGCACACCACAATTACTATCTTTAAAAAGAAAAAAGGAAAGGGTGCAAATGAGAATCTGCTTCCCAAACCCACATGGGGCAAACAGAGGATCAATACAAATCAGTCAGTTAGTCAATGCGCACCAAGTTAAACTACAATTTTCACAGTTTCAATGCATAATATACCTACCCCCATTTGGCCTAAACACAATGTATGTGGTATGTATATTAAGCACTGAAACTGAGAAAATTGTTTTGTGAATATCTACTATATAAAGAGCATTATACGTTAAACATACCATCTGCCGTTCTTCTTTCTGATGTTTAAATAGGTGTGCATTGAGCAACTGACTGAACTCTAAAGCCTATCAATGTATCTATGGAAAATAAAGACAATGCCTTGTCTGCTTGTGTATTTATAGCCATGAGTTTTACTTCGACAAGCGCTAATTTGTAACTTTTGTCTATTTGTCTCCTATTTTAAAGGAATTAGACTTTGAGGCCCTCTCCAGGAAGGAGATACCAGCCCCATTTATTCCCAAAGAGAAAAAAACAGGATTTCTCTATAAAATATTTCATAGAAAACAAGTTTTAACTTTGAAAAATGAGAATGTCCCAATACCATCATATATTGAAAAGGAATTTAAAAATTTTGACTGTGATACATTTTAACTATCAAATGATGGGACATTATAAAGTCATGCCAAAGAAATGGGGAGCCAGAAATGCTGAAAATGAAATTAAGTCTGACTGATATAAGGACTCTATAGAAAGGCCTAGAAGATGCATTCTAAAGAAGACAATTTATGTTAAAAGGATAATAAGACAGGAGTAGGAGACACTGCATTAGTATCGGTAATAATTATCCCCAGAAGTGCATTTTCCGTTTAAAAACCCTCCATTACCCCCTCAGTCTAGTGTTACCCCCAGTTGTTGGCATCTATTTTTCAGTTGCCTCTGTAACACTGGGCTGGGGGAGGTGGTGCAATGCTTAGGCCAATTATTGCATTGCAATGACCCCCAATCCCAGACTACGGATAGGACATGCAAAGCATAGTCCAAAATCCAAAAGTACTGCTGGTTGAGGGGGTGGGTATGTGGGCGGGGGAGGGTTTTAAAAACGCTCTTCTGATTGATAGTATTAAGTGATACTGACACTTAAGTGATGGTAACATATTGGATCTTTTAATCAACATTGGATTTTTGGAGTGTGTCCGAAGTCTATCGCTTCTGGAATTGGTAAGTTTTAATTTCCGATATTTTTCTGATTGGGGACTGTGGGGAACAAAGCAAATTCATTAATTGGTTGGTTGGGTTAGCTATACCTCAAAGGACATTAAGGACAAGGAATGTTGAATTTACTGGGGAAGGGTGCCAATATAGTAGGCATTGCGGAGCCAGGCACCATTTTCCTTACCTTTCCCAGGTGTCCCTCAGCAGACTTAGACTTCACGCATGTGCATTTGGGTAAACGTTTTAATATTACTCTACTTCATGCGCAAATTCTAAGTCTGCTGAGGGGGTGACTGGGAAAGGTAAGGGAAATGAGCATGTAGCATTGGAATTTAGTTATCAGGTTTTATCCTAATGGGAACACCAGCATGGGGCAAAAGGTATTATTAACATTTTATTATTAACATTTATTCATAAAGTGCCAACATATTCCGCAGCGCTGTACAATATGTAGTGACTGAATTCACTTAGGATGCCTAACATATTAGTACCCCACCCCCACTGACAACTGAGCTCTTTCATACATGCCCCTAAATTCTTGGCCCAACAGACCCCATATATATATAATAAAAAGAACAAAATTGGCCCAGGTAAAGTAACTAATAGCAACTAATAAGATGCTTGCTGTTAAACAGGTGACCATGAGTAAATCTTTTACCTTTAATGACAACATCCACTCAATAATTATCAATACTGGCACATTATCTTATACACAGGCAGATCAAGCCAATCAACCCAACAACTATTTTTGAAGTCACCTTTGAGATCTAAATACAGTAGAACCCCCATTTTACGTTTTCAGGGGAAAATGGTGTAAAACCTGGGAAAATGTCAATTCAGGGAAATGTGTTAAAACAACTTGTCCTTCAAGTACTTAAGGGATATTAGTGTAGGAGTCAGTTTAACTTTGAAATACAATATTTACTGTGTTAATAACAGGGGTTAGGCAGTGCATATATTACACTATGGGGGGCATTAATATTACACTATGGGAGGGGGGGCAATGCACTGCAACACACTGATGTGGTCCTCGTATGATGGGCTTTTTTATCCTGCCTGATAGATATCTGGCCCATACACTGGCAGAGCAGCTGCCAACTTCGTTGGGAGGAGCCAAATCAGCTGCCCATACGGGGCCAGCTTAAACCAACAAACTCTGAAATCTACTCCTGACATAAATGTATAAATCATTCTTTAATTGTTCTTTAATAGATCACTGCAAAAGATGTCACCAACAACTGCTTGTAGTGCCAGTGCTATAAGATGAAGATTCCAATTTTTCAATTTGAAGAAAAATTTGTGAAACGTCTTTTCAAAAAAAAAATAAAACAAACTTTAGTTCGATAGTCAATGTGATGTATTAGAATCCTTTTAAGGGTAATCTGAAAATATATCGTAGCTGCTAGAAATACAATTACAATAACATTTCCAAAAAACCCTGACCAAGTCCATTCTCAAAAGAGCATGGTGACTTGATCATACTGGTGCTGATGCTCTGCAGTGGAACTTTTTCACGCACACATGGGGGGGAGGCAAGCTGGCCAGCTGGGTTGCCTTGGGCTTGGCCCGCCTCTGCAGAGGAAATTGTAAGGTGGGCCAAGCAAGCGTCAAGCTCATAGTAGCTTCATTGTGACATTGCATCTGGCCGAGGGATTCAAATGCCCAAGAGAATTCAGAGCCAACCTCCCCCCACACATCATATTTTGAGTTATACTTAATTACTGTACCAACTATAAGAAGGCTCAGAATAGAACTGACTACATGAACCTGAAAATTAATTTTAATGGGATACCCCCTTTTTCAACATTGGTGCAATAAGTAGGGCTTGTCATGAATATACATTTAAGTTAGAAACATTATTTTAATAAGAAACATCTGTGTTTTGTTTTTGTTTTTCTTGCTCTAAACAGGGCACAAATTGAGAATGAAATTAAATCCACATTCTACTTCCTGATCCGAAAGAGCAAACTCAAACAAATTTTCAGCCCTCTGACAACTGATATCCACAGCCTTTATAATATCGGTCATCTCCTCGAGCCGCCATACACGCACCGAATATCGCACAAAGCTAGGTTTCCTACGATACTATTGGTGCTCATATGGCCGGCTTTAGGCTTGAGTGTCCCCATAGGCAGATAAGCTGCTGTATCGGTCTGAAGGACTCAAGTTGGCAGCTTAAATCTGTCTATGTATGGCCACCTTTAGACTGTACTTATTCTCTTCTGATATACTCTGTGCAATAAGCTTGTCCCTATCTGAACTCAAAGCCTTTTTCTATCCCCTTTCTATGACTCAATCATATAATATTCTTGCTTCTATTTGAACTCTTCCCCATTTTACAACCTTGGTCCCCATCCACTATTAAGTTAGTAATGTCCCTTTGTGTAGATTGACTTAGCTTTCCTCCAGAGACTGATTGATCCAAAAACACCTCTATCATTTGGTGCTTTTCTGTGATCGTGTTGCTCCCATTGGCCAATAAGCAGAGGCCAGGCAGGCATAATGACAGGGCTGGACACTATGGCAAGTGTATTGGAAATTAATAGTGCTAATATAGAGTTTTAGGCACAGTAGCGCGCTGATCAGTATGGACTTAGAAATAGAAGAGAGTTAGATTAAGTTGGGTTTGTACATAGGAGTGTGTTCCCCATGTTTTGTAACATGTCTTTTATCACAAAAAAAATTAATTAGTGAGAAGTGTGGGGAAATCCTAAACATTTCACTATTCCAGCATGCATCCAAGAAAGGTTTAAATCAAGAGCAGGAATTCCATAAAAGGTATAGCCTGTAATGGAAGAGTCCACGAGTGGGGTGGGGGCCCCTAAGGTGCAGCCCCAGTGGGCCTTGAACACCCCAGTCTGACCTGGTTGCCAACACTTCTTGTTGAAAACCCCAAGCAGAGCAGCACAGCAGCGTACCTGGGCGCCATCTTCTGTTCAGTAGAAAATGCTTTGGGTCCCACCACTAATATGGACCCTGCTTGAGCATGTTCAGTTGGGGCTAAATGGGAATCGGCTTCATCTGCGAATGCTCAAGCAGGGTCCGTGTCGGCGGTGAGACCCAAAGCATTTTCTATTGAACGGAAGATGGCACCCAAGTACATTGCTGCTCTGCTTTTCTTTTTTTTTTTTAGGTTGGGGTTTTCTGTAGGGCCAGTTTTTAGAGTTAGACTATGCGAGAAGGGAGAGGTGAGGGGGGGGGGGGGTAAATGCAGGCAAGTTAAGGGGGCTTTTATACCGGGGGGGGGGTGTAGTTCTTTTTTAAGTGTCTGTGAACATGAAATGCATAAGGCAATTATGGTACTCCAATAAAGCTACTTTTTAATCAAAAATTCTGCCTAATGATTTGCTCAGTGAGTGCCTGCTTTTTAAAAACAAATAAGATATAGCTAATCCTTATTTAAGGCAGAACAATCTAGTTGGATTCTTTAGTAGACTTTAGATATGATGATTCAAATTATGGAAAGACCTCTTATGCAGAAAACCTCATGTCCCGATGATTCTGGATAACAGGTCTCATACCTGTATTTGATCTAATATCTAATATGCAAAGTAAGCGCAGATTTCCCACTGTTACACATTTATACCCTAATCATATATGACACTGAGGTTGTACTTTAAGCAGTTGGCTTCATGCCAGACATTATAAATAACCTAACTGTTTTTGCCCCTTGTGGGGCACTTACTCATAGGCTTATGAGCCTATCAGGCATGAAATGTGTTAGGCTATTTAAATTTTACAAATAAATGATAAATGTACAAAATAATATAATTTTTTTCCTAATAAAATAGACTTCACTTTTTACAACTACTGTTTTATCTACTATCTCACATAACATTCTATATGAATTAATGCTTTACACCAGAGATCCCCAATCAGTGGCTCGTGAGCAACATGTGACTCCCCAACCCCTTGGGTGTTGCTCCCAGTGGCCTCAAAGCAGGGGCTTATTTTTGAATTCCTAACTTGGAGGCAAGTTTTAGTTGCATAAAAACCCAGTGTCGTGCCAAACAGAGCCCCTGTAGGCTGCCAGTTCATGCAGGGGCTACCAAATAGCCAGTCATCTTATTTGGTACCTCCGGAGCTTTTCATGCTTGTCTTGCTCCCCAACAATTTTTACATTTGAATGTGGCTTACTGGTATAAAAGGTTGGGGACCTCACTTGCTCCATTTTTGTTGTAGCAAATTTTTGTTTTTTCCTGAGAAAATTAGGCAATGGCAAAATGCGCAAGTTTGCAGGGAATCAATACCAGGCGAAAGATTTCAACCATATTATTGACCATATCTATCTCTGTTTTTTTTTCAGCAAATTTTTGTTTTTTCCTGAGAAAATTAGGCAATGGCAAAATGCACAAGTTCGCAGAGAATCCATACCTGGCGAAAGATTTCAACCATATTATTGACCATATCTCTCTCCGTTTTTTATATAAATATTCATTCATAAAATCTATTTAAATGCATGGTGGTTCAGTGGGAAACACTTCTACCTTGCAGCGTGGTGGGCCTGAGCTCCATTCTGGCTTGGGTACTGCCTACATGCAGTTCGTATGGTCTCCCTGTGTCTGTGTGGGTTTCCTCCAGGTATCACAGTTTCCTGCCAAATGCCAAAAACATACTGGAAAGTAAGTTGGCTTTTGATAAATTTGCCCATAGTATGGCCTTAGACTGTGAACTGCCTAGGTCCAACACTTATGCAAATACAAGAAAATATATAAATGATCATTCAGCTCATATTTTTTTATTGTGCTGAAAAGGGTAGATTTTTGTCAAAATTATAATCCTATATTAAAGCATGTGCTTCTGTTTGTATTTGTGTCTGCTTGGCCTGCAAATAAGCATCAAGGTACAGTGCTCTATGGAATAAGGTATGTATTAACTGCCTTCACCTGGCTGTATGTACAGAGCTCCCTTTGGGCACAGTGCCAAAGTAAATTCAGTTCAGTACCAGTCCAATTAAGCACCTTTAGGGCGAAGACACACAGGGCAATTAGTCACCGTGATTTTTAAGTAAGTGAAGTAGAACAGAAGTCGCTGTGACTAATTGCTCACGAGTTTTTGCTATGCAGATAGTCCCCACGACTTTTTAAAAAGTCGCTACAACTAATCGCCCCTTCTGTCTTCGCCCTTATGGTGATTATGGGGCATGTCTATGTCCTGCAAGTGTGATGCCCCTTACATTGCGGGGGCATGATGCAGCCAAATGCTCACAATTCACTAATCATTAAACAATAAACTAAACAGTGACTGCTATTATGCTGCAATTCTAAGGAGAAAAATATGTTCTTTGAGTAAAAATCACCAATAATTTAGGTAAGAGGGTCATTAAATTAATATTTTGTTTAAAGGGCAATTAATTTTAAAAAATGAACATCACATTTCTTTTGACTGGGTTGTTATGGGTCTAAAACATAATACTTGAAAATGTGATTAAACTGCAATGATATATATATATATATATTGTAATTTTTGTGAGATCTGAAATAGATGAAAATGTAGTTCACTGTGGCAGAAGCAGAACTCCGGCGCACAAGCAAAGCAGAAATCAGCAGCGAAAGCAATTTAGTTAGACACTTAATATTACTGGGAAGAGTCATCAATCTCCTTTTCTTTGAGGAAGCGTGAAAGTGGAGAGAATGGTGAATAGCAGTCAGCACCTGATGTGGCCCAGCAGCTGAAGGCAAAGCTTAGGATGTGTTTTTTTTCCTCCTGTGTCAATGCTATTACTGTTCACATTAATCACAAGGTCCCTGTCCGATTGGGGCTCATTGGTACTAAATTGTCTTGGACTCGATGGGACAAATTTAATTTGTTACAGGGGGAAAAAAAAAAATCAGCAAAGCAAAAGGAAATCAGTGCTGCCTTAGGCACTGCCTGGAGGAATGAAGTCCAGACTTTGTCCATTAATGCTGACTGGTGCTGTGCAGGGTGTGCATTCACAAATAACAATAATTAAATTAGATGTACTTGCTCTTTTCTATGGTGGAGTGAAGCTGTAAAACAAAACACACACACACACAACAATAAGTCCTCAGGCAGATGCTCTTTGTAGAAGAAGACCTATAAATATTTATCAGCCCTTCCATAAATCTCACTCACCAGACACAGATTGTGTAACCTGCCCAATATTCTCTTAATAAAACCAACTGCCTGTCTGCATTTGCAAAATAACTGTGAATAAAAGGCAATTACTTATCGGGAAGGCAGAGCGCTTGATGTGAAACGCTGTTAAAACATTTTCTGTTCACCTTTTTCTTTATCCTTTGCTTTTGTGACATGCGTGGAACCTTGTGCTGACCTGGGAATGTCGCTCTCTTTTTTTTTCATCTGTCAGAAGAGGGAAACGAGAGGTTAATCTGAACTGTAGTTAATTATTTCTGCCATATATTAAAAAAGGCTTTGTGTGCATGATGTAGGAATGGAGTCACTTTCAGGGTTTTGTAACAGCGACTGTTATCCTAATCTCAATTATAATATCACTAAATGAGGATATACCCGACATATAGATTGCAGTAACAGACTTTATATTTGAGATATGGCTGATACTGAGAGCAACCTTGCTACTTGCTATAGGGGGCCATTTACTAACCGTCAAATTTTTTTTTTATTCAGATTTTTAGAGCTAAAAAAAGTCGCTGTAAAAAAAGTTGCAACTTTTTCGAGATTTACTATCTGTCCAAATGGCTAAAAATCGGAATCTGACAATTCTCCAACTAAAACTTGCCAAGATCATTTGAAAGTCAATGGCAGATGTCCCTTCCCATTCCGGAATGATCCTTCATTTGCCTCAAATGGATTTTTGACGGTTGTTTTTGTGCAACGATTCTAAAAATTTGAGTTTTTGGGGCTACAATTCTGAAAAATTTGCGATTTCTGTGACTTTTTCCCACACGGACTCCTCTTAATATCCTAAAATCTCAAGATGACCAAGCATGGGCTCATAAAAGCTGCCTATTCGGTCCTTCTGAACCAATCAGCAGCTTATTGGCCCTTGTATGGGACTCTCTGATGTGCCTGCATGATAGATATCTGGCTGAAATTCAGGCAGATATTGATCAGGCAGGTTTAAAAATCCCTTGGCAGTGTGGGACTTGGCTGCCCAGGGCCCACTGGGGCTGCAACCTCCTCCATGTGTCTGCTTCCCCTGCCCACACTGCACCATGTACTGTACTTATTAACCCCTCATTAACTTGCAGCTATGAACAGGCAGGGGACCGTCTGTGGTGTCCTGTGTCTGGATTGCCAGGGCCATGAAGACCAGGGGCCACCAGGACTTTTTAAGGTGTACCACCAGCCCAGTTTGACCCTGCCTGTCGAGCAGGAATTCAGTCATTTTGAACCTCAAAGTCAGAATATTAAGGAAAGATCAGCTTGCTTGGTGACCTTGCCAAACAAGCAGATCTTAAAATGTATGGCCAGCTTTATGGAAGTGACTTACAAACTGTGGCATTGGCTCTCATAGGGGGATTCGAAGCTTGAGCAATTTATAGGTTGTGTAGGGGCAGGAGGGGGATGTTGGACCACAAAGAGGGCTTGAAGCATAAAAACCCAAAACTCACTTTCCTACAAAAATATAGAGTTTCAGACTGGATCTTTTTCATCAGAAAGCTTTACTGTGAGGTTGTACTCAGTGTCTGTGTGCCGTTTGGGATAGAGTATACATAAAGAGTGATGCAATTGCTGCTTCATCAGACAGAAGACATGAATTTTAATGGAAGAAAGGGGCCAGTTCTACCACTTAGTAAATAAATTAAGGGTCCGATTTAATAAATGTTGGTCTGATGAACTGACACATAAAGGTGAAGTTCACTTTTACATTAGGGGCCAATTTATTAAAGTTTGGTGTTTTGGTCTTGTCAAACCATACTGAATATTAGGGCTTGGAGATGGGGCATAGACAGATTGGTTATAGGGGCTACACAGGTCAAAGTTTTAAAGGGGTTTAATAGGCACAAATAATAATATTTCTAGATGCAGATCTGAATTATGGGTGGACATTGAAGGCTGGGTATAAAAAAAATGTATGTTGATGATAAGATATGGGATATTAGCTGTTCCCTGGTCAGTGGTTGAATCCTCCCTTCTTTCTCGTATGCTGACTGCAGAAATGTTTTGTGGCTTGGTTCCATGAATCATAAAGCATAATAGAAACTCACTTAAAATGAACATGAGCCCATAATCTGAAAATGTCCCTATTACATATCAGCCTGTGAGTAATTGAGCAAATACATCTCTGTGAGATAAGGGAAAAGCCTTCTACTGCCAATGTTCTATACACTAAAACTGTCAGTCATTACCACGTTTTCCCAAGAGCCACAGGCTCACCCCTGGGAAGCAATGGTTGCATGGAGGAGACAGCAGGTGCTCTTCTGTACTATCCTCCATGATTGACAAGTCACCTCCCTTCCATGGACAATTATTAAAATGACTGGGCCACCCAAAAATAGATAGAAGTAATTTTCCCTCTTTTTGAGCCTACCCACAAAAGGCAAGCCCTTTTTTTAAACTTAACTATTATTATTTCATAGGACAGGACCCTACAGCTCTCTATTCTTGCATATATACAGTATAAGATTACATCTATTTTTTATTAGAACAAGCACCACCATGGCCCAGCATAAACCTCGGCATGAATACCCTAACACCAAATATAGTTTCAGGAGCAATATATGCGGCAGTAAAGCTGGGCTGAGGTAGAAAAGGCCTTTACTGGACTGGGATATCTCAGAATAGCATGACATAGCCACTCCCGGAACTGCATTGTTGAATACATTGAGGTGCTGGAGCCCTACCCTGACTTTTCATTTGTCTGTGAGAATATGAAACAATATATAAGAAGCATTCACTGCAGCAGTCACACGTGTCTTGCTGTAATGTATTTGGGCAGGTGTCAATTTAAGTATTATTAATATTTATATTCCATTTTTGACTTACTTAACATTTTACTTAACATACTATTCATTGAAAAGTGGCTGAGTTTTGAGTGCCTAGAGAAACTGATTTTAGAATGAGCTCAGTGTGGCCATTAGTCCATTGCTATGCTATTAACACCCTCTGATCATTAGTCTAATAGTAGATGTCTGGTTTGCCTATTTTTCCTTTAGTTTCACTTTTGAACTAGCCAACATAGTATGCATTGTAACCTTTTATTTTTGGAAGGAGCTTCTGTAATTGTCCCCAATGTCCATGTTCTGTATATAACTATAATGCTCTGACCACCTATGTAGATTGTATGCAGAAAGTTAAACCTGGATAATGAGCCATAGGGACTGTGGGCCAAGTCCAAACAGGTTATTCCAAAACCAAACCTACTGTACATCTCTATGTCTGAACAGGCTTGTTTTACTAAATGGGTAAAAGGGGCATTTGCTCAGGGCTCCCCCAGGACAGGGGGCCCACTATCACACATTTCATCTGCTATAACTTTTCACTGCAGCATTCAGCATTCAGAAATGGCAGACCTCTTATTTTAATTCAATAGAAGAGCACAACAGTTACACAACCTCTATAAAAGACTGAGTTATTCCCGTTTTATTTTATTTTTCCCATTTTGTAATAATGGTCTACCCACTTCCATGGCTGTTAGTTCAGGGAGGTGCACTTCTGCTTTGGAAAACACTGACCATCTTTTTATTGCCCACTTCATTATATCCTTGTTCACCTGCTTGAGGATAATACATAGGATATCATAAATGTATTGGGATGGCCATAGGGGGCCCACAAATTAGGTCCATTCAGCCACTAAATCACTTCAAGGACCAAGGCATCTAACTAAATTTACAATGTCAAATTTGGCCATTCACTTGGATCGTCAAATACCTTTCATCATGTTGTTCAGCAGATGTTCCAAACAAACAGTTCTAGATAGACATGGAAGGGAGCTGGTCCCCTCTCATTTCCAGTTCTGGCAAAGCAATATCCATATCCCAAGAAGAAGTATTTGCAGATCAGATATTCTTATCAAACAGATCCATTTCCTTCTCAGGCCTGTAGCAACCATCTACAAAGTAACCTATAGAGCTACTAATTATATTGACGCATGTATGGCATGTAAGCCTCTACTTTACATGGCTCTCCTACAGTCAAGAATCCATTACCCACAGTACCTTGCATGCTTTGTGATTAACAGACCAATAAAGAAGGAGAATCACAGAAGAGGGCCAGGCATTTTAGGAACTAAGGCTGTGGCTAGAGAAG
This sequence comes from Xenopus tropicalis, assembly GCF_000004195.4. Taxonomy (NCBI): domain Eukaryota; kingdom Metazoa; phylum Chordata; class Amphibia; order Anura; family Pipidae; genus Xenopus; species Xenopus tropicalis. The sequence continues at coordinate 30,148,786 of NC_030683.2, forward strand.
AGCTGGCTACTTTCAAAAGTGATTGAAAATAAATAGTTGCTTAGAACTACATGTTTACATGGATGCAAAATTTCATTTCATTATTGGGTAGAGTTCCCCTTTAAATCATTACCCCCCCCCACTGTAAATGTCTATACATTTATAAAAAAAAAACTATTTTATAATTTAGTATATCCATTTACAGATAATGAATCCAGCAATGCAAAGTTTAAGTCAATCTAAAAGGCATTTCTTGCTGAAACTCATTAAGAAAATACTTCTAGAACAATGTTAAGTAATTACGCTAATAAGTGGAAATGCTGAATAAAGAGAGAAACCAAACAAGCACTTTACCAGTCATAAATTACAGCTGTCAAGTGAAATTCATGGGATCAAATGAGCTGGGGCTAATTATTTACACTATACTTTATAGAGCAATTAAAAATTCCCCAAATGGTGTTAATTGCCTCTTACATTCTGCAAAAGCTGTTCAGGTTTCAAGTGCATCTTTAACAGAAATACCAGGTCTTTACATATTGTTTTGGCTTTTACTATTGTTATGTTATTTCAAGAGCCTATCAAATGTGCTTCCACTTAAAGGCACAATATGCCTTTTGCTTTTTTTTTCTTCAACCAATTATCTTTATTTTTACGGGTTACAGATGTTTTAGTAATTCTTACATTTTAACCCAACCTACAAACCGCGTTACTATTTATTTGAAGATTCTGTATTCTGCCACTAGGCGGAACATGTTCAAACTAATAATCGAAAACTATCTGATAAAGTCCTTGGAGAACAGCATTGCTGCAAAAAATGCAAGCATAATTAAACTAACTCTTAATATAATCCCCTTAATTACAGGTTATAGACTACTGATTCAAGTCTTACTTTGCAGTCAAACAACATACTTCCCTTAGCTCATAACAAGGTTACAGATACATATTAATATTATTTCAAATGTCACAATCCTTTTGTTTCAGGAGTATCAGAAATAGAAAATAACTGGAATTCTTATTTGTACTTGGTGGAGAATGCGGAGTAAAGACACCTAGGCAATCCAATTCCACCTAAGTCAGGAAAATATATATTTTATAATCAGGATCAGGGGGCGTAACTACAGAGGAAGCAGACCCTGTGGCTGCAAAGGGACCCAGAAGTATTGGGGAACCCATGAGGCCCTAGCTAATAAAAAGTTTTAATAAATATTGGTAAAACAGGTCAACCTCCAGACATTTGGTGGGCCTGAAAATTAATTGGGTTGTGAGGACCATTAATATCTAGTTATACCACTGATCAGGGTAAGGCAAATTTTGTACATAGAGCTAAAATATTAAAGGTGCTATGTTTAAGCAAAATCTATCTACAAAGTACTCCAAAAAAAATCACACCAGTTAATCACTGGAGAATAGTGAAGAAGGAATATTGGCACATTGCATCCTATGATACAATATATGACCCAAGACCCCTAAACTTGCTTGGAGAGAGCTGACCTATGGAACATTATATCACTCACCACTTTAGCAAAGAATAAACGAGGTTATGTAATAAAAGGCACTAAGTTTTCCCAGGAGCAGTAACCCATAGCAACCAATCGGCAGGTAGAATTTACTGGTCACCTATTTAAAGCAAGCATCTTATTGGTTGCTATGGGTTACTGCTACTGGGCAAACTTAGTGGCTTTTATTACATATGGGGAAAGTGTTCTTGACACACAGAAAAGCCAGTTTTTAGATGATCACGTAAGCCTGGCACCTGAACAACACTCTGAGTCAAGAACGGAGCCTCAGCGTCATTAATGTAGCGCATAGGGAAGTGGATAGGTGGACCCTTCAATAGTCAGTCATCAGACCAGGGAAGTAATCCACCAGCTCTAATCCACTTGTTTAGTATATCAGAAGATATATATATATATATGAGTAGATGGATACCTGTAACATCATCTTTGGTTTAGCCACCATAATCTGAGAGGAAAAAAATCACCTTTCCAGGGGCCCATACATGTAATAATAACTTTTCAATGAAACGATTTTCAATGAGATCAATCCTTGCTTGGTCATTATATGTGGCTTTCAAGTCTTGTGTATGAGCAGGACCGCCATCATAAATCACAGGGCCCCTCACAACAAATTTTCTAGGCCCCCTCCTCCTAAGCCCCGTCCTCCAATGGCCCCTCCCCTTAGCACAAAGGATACACAGACATTGGTAGCCAGGGCCCCCCTAAAACATAGGTCAGGGGTTACGTTTTGCATTGGTGCCAGTGAAGGGACATCCAATGTCCCCATACTATGGGCCACTCCCCACTGCAGTATCCTCCAGCTCCCCCCAGCATCCTCCAGCTCCCCCATAGCATCCTCCAGCTCCCTCCCAGCATCCTCCAGCTCCCCCCAGCATCCTCCAGCTCCCCCCAGCATCCTCCAGCTCCCCCCAGCATCCTCCAGCTCCCCCATAGCATCCTCCAGCTCCCCCCCAGCATCCTCCAGCTCCCCCCCAGCATCCTCCAGCTCCCCCCCAGCATCCTCCAGCTCCCCCCTAGCATCCTCCAGCTCCCCCCCAGCATCCTCCAGCTCCCCATAGCATCCTCCAGCTCCCCCCCAGCATCCTCCAGCTCCCCCATAGCATCCTCCAGCTCCCCCATAGCATACTCCAGGTCCCTCCCAGCGTCCTCCCCAGTATCCTCCAGCTCCACCCAACGTCCTATCCCAACATCCTCCAGGTCTCTCCCAGCATCCTCCAGCTCCCTCCCATTGTCCTCCCCAGTATCCTCCAGCTCCACCCAGCGTCCTATCCCAACATCCTCCAGATCTCTCCCAGCAGCCTCCAGGTCCCCCCAGCGTCCTCCTCAACATCCTCCAGGTCCCCCCAGCGTCCTCCCCAACATCCTCCTGCTCCCCCTAGCGTCCTCCTCAACATCCTCCAGCTCCCCCCAGCGTCCTCCCCAACATCCTCCAGGTCCTCCCAGCATCCTCCCCAACATCTTCCAGGTCTTCCCAGCATCCTCCACTTCCTCCCCAACATCTTCCAGCTCCCCTCAGCGTCCTTCCCCACCCCTTCCGCTCGGCTGCCTGCTTGTTTGCTTAGTTTCCTGCTTCGCCCGTGTGCGACGCCTGTCTAATCTTACGTCCCCCGTTTTGCCACTGCATTCAGTTTTTTAAGTTTGCGCCCCATGCGTAATGACGTCACGCGTACGCACGGGGCGCAACCAATCAAGTCCCCGCTGCCCACCAATGGCCCAAGGGCCTGTAACTCTTTAAAGGGGGCCCGTGATTTAGAACTGTATCGCGGCCGGGCCCACTTTAAAGCCACTATCGTCCGAGTATGGTTCGTATGTTTTTCTAGAGTTTGCTTTGTGGTTTACGCCCTACTAGTCATGCAAAGGTTATGTATAAATATTTCACAAAACATTCTGTGTAGCATTATTACCTGCACCTTTGCGTTACACACCCTCCATAACAACAAAATCTGCAGTGTGAATGGATCCACTGACAAATCCAAGTACAGAGGTTGGCAGATAAATGTGGGTAGTGTCCATTGGCCCATTAGAGTACCAGGAGAGCTCACTGTAGGCCCAGGCGGCAGTGGGCTCCATCTGCCAGTTTGGGTATATGGCTATACCATTGTCTTTTCATATTACTGAGAACATCTTGTAGAAATGAAGAGAATGATAGGTCACAGTATGAAAAAGAAGACACAAAGAAGGTGAAAGAAATGGACAAGTTGTCCCAGCTACTGTATATTATTGTCACCCTGACAAGCAATAGCCAAAATTCCTATTTAGGTATAAGAACTACAGCCTTACAGTCTCCATATATTATTTGTCAACTGGGTCACTGTTTACTGGGTTACTGCCCATTTGGCCTTCATGGCTATAGCATTGTAATTTCCCATTTCTGTAGGAGAACATTGAGTAGAAATGGAAAGAATAATCAATTGCAGCATGTAAGATAAAACACTAATGGGCATATTTATTATAGTGGGTAAGCCAACATCACAGATGATGTTGCCCATAGCAACCAATATGGGCAACATTTTGTTTTCTAACTTGTAGGTGACCGTTCAGATCTAATTGTTGATTGGTTTCTATGGGCAACATTACCGGTAATTTTGGCTTACACACTATAATATATATAATTGTCTAAAAGGTTTTATTGTGGGCCTCCAGCACCCCAGTCCAACCCTTACCAAGAGCATGGGTATTTGGGGTCTTTCGGTAATTTGGACCTTCATACCTTAAGTCTAATAAGAAATCATTTAAACATGAATTAAAACCACTAGGAATGTTTAACCCCCAATAAGGATTAAATATATCTTATTTTGGATCAACTACAAGATACTCTTTTATTATTAAAGAGAAATGGAAATCTTTTATAAAAATTTTAATTATTTTTATTAAAATGAAGTCTATGGCAGATGGCCTTCCCATAATTTGTACATTTCTGGATAAAGGGTTTCTAGATAATGGATCCTATACATGCATTATTATGTTTGATGTAAGTAAAACTAAATTATTTTGACGTTGGCTTTTTAAGAAAATAATTGTACATTGTTCATGATTCTACAACTTTCGCTTTTAGTCCAAAATAGAAAATTGGTGCAGAAAGTTCTGGTATCCAGGCTGGGGGATTACAGCCTATCTCTCTCTGTGTCTCCAAGGTCAGTGCAGGTGTCAGAGTTCTGTATGAAAGGAAATCCAAACAGGATCGTGTGCGAGAGTCGAACTTCTTGGCCGCTCTTTACTCCGTAGATTCAGCATAATCTTTTCTGTTTAAATTGGTCTCTGATGACAATCCGTTTGATTTATAAAGCAGTAGGTTTGGTGATTTTCTCCGTATCAGAGAGAGAGGGGAATTCAGTGAAAGCTCTTTCAATGCTGTCTTAATCAAACTGACATATCCCTCTCCAGTGACTTTATTAATCCAGACTGAAGGAGTGAGCCTAAACACCCCCTCAGGAACTAAAGGATCTTATCAGTTAATGTACTGCCACGCTATACAAAAACTAATAAATACAGTGCTGCTCTAAAACGATACAAGTACTTTATTGTCGCTTTTTAAATCAAGTGGTCTGACATACAAAGCCATGACAGGTGGCTTCCATTTAAAGTGTCTTATATCATCCGGCGTAGAGGCCGGAATCAAAGAGATAAACCAATTTGTTGCCAGATACAAGCCATTGCTTTGCAGTATTTCATAGGCCCTGTTGGTCCAAAAGAGGTAAAAAATTGTATTGGGAATAAAATAGCAAAAATATCCATTCATAAATATCACATAGTGATGTTAGCAACGAAGAATATTATTTGCCCTGTCCCTATGATTTGATTGCAGTCTGCCTGTTAAAGAGGTGGTGCCAAATTGGTTCATGTTAAAATGATTTTTTTTCCCTTCTTTCAGCTCAATATATGTAAAATTAAACATTTTTACGTCTGAATTTTTGCCAGTTTTTTTCTTGAACATACATGATAAAAATCCAATGTCTGCTCCCCCCCCCGCATGATTAAATGGTTGGCACAAGAGCTAAACATCAGGGTAACTTGATTTGGCCCACCATACAGGTAGCCAAATCAGCAGAAACTAGGGCTAGTGGACTGGCCATAACATCTATGGACTGATTTTAGTTACTAGCTGCTTAAACAAGTGACCAATCCCAAATGGCCAATGGCTGCAGTAAGATCCCATAGGTTTATTTGTCAATATTCCCATATGCCACTCCTTTCAACCATATTCAAGGTCCAGAATAAGAGGTAGGAAGCACATGCCTAGGGTCCAACTGGCATTGGGGTATAATTCCCCCCCCAAAAAAAAACATTGCATCAACCCTTCACTCCTGCTGCCCTAAGTGCACCGTGCCCTACCCCACAGCACTGAAAGGGAAAGTGGGAGAGTCCCTACAGGTGGGTGATAGGGTCTGTGGTGGCAAGCAGATAGGTGTGTGAGGGGACAGTGCTGGGTATTTGGGGTTGAGTATTGCTTTAAAGAAGAACTCCACCCAGTTTTTTGCATAATGAAAGTATCATTGTAAGATGTCTATGAAGATTTTCATTCATCCAGGTCATGGTATACTAGATATATCATTGTAAGAAACATTTCAATATATATTCATAGAAAAATTCAAGGTTTTAAATATTTGGAAATGTAACTGCCATAGAAAGGAGAATCTGTCTGACTGCTGGTCCTGACTCCTGAAAGAATGTAGCAGAAGCCACTGATTAACAGACCTGGAGGAGAAGTGATTTGTGCTACATTGTCCAAGCCAGAGAACAGAAAGGGGTAAACAGTCACTGCTTTCAACTTAAATTAGATTTACACATAACACTGAAACTATTAATCAAGAGAAGTTATCGTAGGTGGAAGGAATGTGAAAATTGAAATATATTCAAAACAGGAATGCAGACTAAAATATAACAGGCAAGATACAGGATAAATAATAATAAACAATAAGGCACTTATGATTTAGCCAATGATGGAATTTCTGGGAGGTGCTGGCAATGACAAGAATAAAGGTGGAACTTTATCAATACACAAGTGCTGGATAGAGCTTACAACTACAGATAATTATGGAAGCAGCTTTATGTCGCACTTGTACCGTTTACATCTGTCATTGTTTGTGCTCTGGGGCACATTCTCCTGATAGTGTGAGTGCCAGGTTACCTCCATCTGTATAAATCCAAATGGTCATTCTATATATCTACAGTATGTATAAAGACCCAGCTCCTGTCTATTATTGTCACCCTAGCAAGCAACAGCCAATAGGCCTATTTAGATGTATCCATTAGAACCACAGCGCTAAGGTCTGCATACATTATCTTCCAACTGGGTCACATTCGATCAAGTTGTCAGCCTGATGCCCCATGGGCCTTAGACAACGACCACCCCATTATAGTTGATTTAAATATTGATAGGGGGGTTGGAAAACCTTGCCACATGGGCTCTTACGTAGTCCAGGTATTGTCCAAATAATAATTAACAATCCAGCCTTATTTGAGCCACCTCTTAGGCTGATTAGGTGATCTAATCAAAGCAGCAGATTTTTCTATGTGTGCCATCTTTAAGTTTCATGCATGCCCGCTTTAAGTTTCATGCATGCCCATAAGATGATACCATTGGAACTGTCAGTTTTGGCTTCATTTAGCAACTATGTTGTGGGTTCATGCAAAAAAAGGAGACCTATTGCATGCTGGGATCAAGGGAAACCAACTGGGGGGGATACCATTTCTGTAGATATGGACTTCTGTTGATGCCCTTCTGGGCTGATGGGTTCTGGGGTAAATGTATATATGTATATTTTATGTGGGGCTATAAAACTGATGTTCCCAAGTGTTTCAAAGGCATTGAACTTTACTTACTGCTTATATGAGAAACAGAATGATATCCATAGACAACACATTATAAGACAGACAGACATATAGATGATAGACAGAAATATAGATGCCAGATAGATGATAGATAGATAGATAGATAGATAGATGATAGATAGATAGATAGATAGATAGATAGATAGATAGATGATAGATAGATAGATAGATAGATAGATAGATAGATAGATAGATAGATGATAGATAGATAGATAGATAGATGGATGAATGGATAGATCATTGATAAATAGAGATAGATGATTAGATAGATAGATGATAGATAGATAGATAGATAGATAGATAGATAGATAGATAGATAGATAGATAGATAGATAGATAGATAGATGATAGATAGATAGATATATAGATAGATATAGACATATTAGACTGGGAAATCCCAAAGGATCCCTAGCAGTTGACTTTTCCCCATTTATTAAAACTATCCTGAAAAATCAGGATGAACTGACAAATTTATCATAGGAAATACCTGTGCCAGTTCACCAGAATGTGTTTGGCTGCTTTTAGTATCTACATGCATACATACATTCATACACACATACATACATACATTCATACATATATACATACATATATACATACATACATCTACTTATCATACATAAAAAAAAATTCACCTCCATGATTAAAAGTTCCCTTCTATTCTATAGTATTATTTTTGGTTTAAAGAATTTAAGGAGCCCGGACACATTTCCAATGGATGTATAATATACTGTATATCACCCCCCTAATACTAATGGAACAGACACACAGTGGTGTGGTGCCCTTTTGTGCACAAAAACACATGTTTTTACTCTCAAAAATAAGTGAAAAACTCACAGGCCAGATACACTAAACAGTGTTAAAATCTTACCTTGCTTAGAACTTAAAATTGTGAGTTATTTGCCCAGATAAACTAAAGGTCAAAATTCTCTCATTTTTAAAGTTTATTTTTTATTTCTTGCAAATGCAGTAATATTAACAAATTAAGAAATATATTGACAGTTTTTCTATGAGCCCATATTTCCAGTGCTTAAACAGCATAGTATAAGTGTTGTTACTGCTGGGATTTAAATTTACAGGAACTTGCAATGCTTAGTGGGTACAAAAAGGTAAAAGTCTAAAAAAAATATTTTTTATGAAAAAAACACTGCAGAGAGGCACCTATATTATATATATATATATGTATGTGTGTACACAATTATTGCAGGGTCCCTTTTTCATACAACTATTTCTGTATAATATACTTATTTAAAAAGTTATTTGTATATTGCCATTTAAAGCAGTATTTGCTCCTTTCCACTCTTTGGTTCTGACTCTTGACACAGTGTAGCAGAAGCCAGTTCTCCCTTAGGTCTGTTCATCAGCTGGCTTCTGCTATATTGTTTCAGGGGGGCAGAGAATACAAACAGCCAGATACTGCTTTCAAGAACAATTAGATTTATACACAACTTTAAAACTAAAGAAAATTTTGAATAAATGTATAATAGAAAGTAAAAGTTGAAATTAAATTTTCTTTAATAATACAAAATATTCAGGAGTCTATTGTAAGGGGACATGATAATATTCAGTATCATCTCACCCTAGAACTGCCGTTTAATATTGTAGCTTATTCGACTAAATAAGAGAGGTGTCTGTGAATGCAGTGGGTACCGCAGCCCAGTAATTTATATACTGTGTATTATTATATATACTGTGTGTTATTATATATAATGTGTATTATTATATATACTGTGTGTTATTATCCTAACTTGCTAATGGTGTTACATTTATTTTATATTGATACTACCGGTTATTAAGTGCACAGTTTGGCTGAGTATACACACTGTATTAGAACTTCATATTTTCGTTTGTTTTATGGGTTTAGTACTAAGAATGAAAAGAACACGACTAGAATTTGCCTTTTGTGGATGGGTGAAAACTGAATTTACATTGTTCTAATTGAAAACAAAACAGAACCATTGAAACATGGGATTTTATTAGATAAAAATCTAGCCGAAAGCCGGAGCCCAGGAAGCACCCTAAGACGTACTTAAGGGCCCCCTGCCATGCTAACCATTGAAATATATCATATATTTATTATTATATTTATGTACATCATTTATAATATATCCAGTGCAGTTAGCGAGTGACTAATATGAGATGGGGCTCAGGCAGCAGGACGGTGCAGGAGAATTCTGGGTTCCTACGAGAATACTTTCCAGTTGATCCCATATTAAATACAGTTCTCTGCCTTTGCGCTTATTCACATACACATATTCACAAACATATATTCATACGGTGCGAGGCAGCGCTGTTCACAGAAGAAGGCGATATACTAGATACGATTTATAATAGAAGATATTTCAAATATACCCCTCAAATCGTGTATACCCCTAAAAGTGGGGGCCACAGCACCCCCGTCCTGCTGGCAATATCCCTGCTCATTTGGAGGCAGAAGTCTCTTCCCAATAAGCTACAGGACGCAAAGTGGAACGTTGCATTAGAACAGTGGAAATGGCCAATAGATTAATAACCCCCACCAGTGTACAATACAGGATATGGGACTCACAGCTAGATGCTTACAAAACTCACAGTAATTTTGTAAATACTCCACCCCACCTATAATGATAAAATATGCAACTGCTAAAAAAATCTGTTGGACAGTAGGTGGACTAGCTGGGGGCAGGTAGTATTACAATAGAGCAGATAGCTTTATTGCACCTTTGATCAATTATTTAGCTAGACTTTAGGCATTAGAAGCCTTTGGCGCCCCAGCTGTTGGGGAACCACAAGCCCAGTTGCTGGCGGGGGTTATGATGGGAGTTGTAGTCCCGAACAGATGGAACCAAAGGCTGGAGGCAGGGGCATCTATAAAACTTATAGCTAAAGGGGAAAAGGTGTTGGTTTAGAAAAATCTGGGTCCCATAGAGGGATCCAAGGTGTAATACAATGATTCCCTTTCCCTATTCCTATAAGTCTTTATGCCTTTCTTAGACTATTCTTCAATTAAAAGGGGGATCTTCACTCCACCCAAAAATGGTTGTTTTTCCTTAAACATAGTGAAAGAAAATGTAATTCTATGCAAGTCTGCAATATACATTAAACATTTCCTATGGTTTTTAATTTAGTTGTAATTCCAGTTGAAATCAGTAATTGTGTTTCCCTTTCTGCTTACTGTGTTTCTTACTTACTGTTAATCTGCTACATTGTTTCAGGAGACAAGCAGCAGTGCAGAGAATGTAAACAGGACATACTGCTTTCCCAATCAATTACATTTGGAAGCAACTTTAAAACCACTAATCATTGTTAATAAATGTATATTTGAAAGCTGCTTGGTGATTTATTTTCTTTCATTATACAACGAACAGGTTTTGCTGGAGACCTTTGAAAGAGTTGTATTGGCAAAGTATATAGCTTTATTAAGAATTGTTTGTAAAGTGCTCTGTAGAATACAATGGAGTATAAATCAAGAGTACATACAAATAGGAAGTAAAGAGGGTCCTGCTCATTGGAACTTATGACCATTTATTTAGGCAGGGGTTCCTTCTTTGCATTTGGTAACATGCAGCACATTTCGTTCATGCTTTACGTTAGGGCAGTAGCTGCTCACTAAGTACATAGGGACAGACGAGTAATAGCAATAAGCTTTGGCACACACAAATAACTGTGGATAACGTGTAAAGGAACTGAAAGACTTGGCTAGTTTCTGTTTGAATTAGACAATTACACAATTTTGTTACATGAGAGCAGTGTAGCTTGACATAAATACATAGTATTTTCCCTTTATGTTGAGGGGCAAACCCCAAAGTTCCCTCTACCCAAATATTCTGCTAGGATAGATACTGTTGCCCTACAAAGTGGAATATTTTTTTGTAATAATACAAGCGGCTTGTCGCAGGTCGCACACACACTGACAGACACCGGGCAGTTTTAGTTGAGTTGCCAAGTGGCTATGCGCTTCTCTGTTCCCAAGCCCCATAACTATAAATACCCCCGCTGAATGCCATCAATTCGTTTCTGTATAATTCTGTGCTGATTACATTACGGCACCATTCATTTTGGCAAAGAAATTAATTAATCCCGTCTCCTTAATATTAATTAATAAAATCTGTGGATCCAGTCTTAGCGCAGAACTATAGTGATATGGAACGACCTGGGGCCCTCTTGCTACAACCCAATTACCTTTCCAAACACCCCCCTACGGAATCATGATTTAGTTCAGTAGCAGCAGGAGGACTATTTGAAAGAACCACTATAATAGCCATATGACTTTCATTTTTCCATGAAACGTATGATGTATAAGTACTAAAATATAAAAACGTACTGAGTGTTGGATCAGCTTGGGTTAAATAATGAAGGGGCCACATGCAGAGTAAACAAAACAATAATCTCTGCTTTTGCTACCACTGATACAATAACCTAATTAATAATAAGAAAGACGGAATAAAAATATAATGCAAAGTAGCAATGTTTCAGTTATGTAATAGAACCAATGCGCAGGCCTGGTCTAAAAACTAGAGGGGGCATAAAGTTCAGATACTATATATATATATATGTGTGTGTATAGTGTAATGTAGCAAATTCCTAAGGCATGAGCCAGGGGTTTAGGTATGTGACAGCCTCTTTGGATTCCCCCTCTGGGAGTGAAATGGTTAAAGCTATTGGGGGGGCACTGAGTCAGCTCCTCTCTCTCAGAGTGCTTCTTCTCTTCCTAACCACAAGAAGTTTGGTTGATGGAGCTGGCGCCAGAGGGTTCCCAGCAGAGTTAGCTGGGCAGGTAGGGCTGGAAATGTGATCCTCATAGACATGGGATTCAGGAAGGGAGATCCAGGCAGACAGAGAGCTGATCAGACCCCCATATACACTTATACTGTGTCTATCACCGGCTAAAGTGGCCTTGCTGCTTATGTACCTCAAAGAGAAAAGGAAATCCTGCTTCTTCCATTAGCTCCAAATCAGGCTGTAATTGCACAGGGCCCAATCCCTAGATTAACTTGACACCTTGTGGGGGTGCCTGGGGGTGGCTATCACCTACTTGCAGAAACACTAACAACAACAGATAGCACTAGGCATGCAGTTAAATGTGTGATTTACAGATACAGATAGACGATAGATGACAGATAGATAGATAGATAGATAGATAGATAGATGATAGATAGATAATATATAGATAGAAAGATAGATAGATAGATAGATAATATATTAATAGATAGATAATAGATAGATATATAGATAGATAGATGATAGATAGATAGATGATAGATAGACAGATAGATGATAGATAGATAGATAGATAGATAGATAATATATAAATAGATAGATAGATAGATAGATAATATATAGATAGATAGATGATAGATAATATATAAATAGATAGATAGATAATAGATAGATATATAGATAGATAGATAAATAGATAGATAGATGATAGATAGATAGATAGATAGATAATATATAGATGGATACGCAGTTGCACCAAGCAGAGTACACATGCAGTATAAGGCAACGTTAACATAATTTAATTTGTCCCTAAGAAAACCCCAATTACTTTATAGATAGATAATATATAAATAGATAGATAATATATAAATAGATAGATAAGGGCATCTGTATTATTTTATTTTTTATTATTTATTATTTTTTGGTCCTGTAGGGAGTTATTGTCTGCAAGGGCAGTAAGAATGATAATTGTAAGTATAATACATTTTCAGATTTTCAGTGCTGAGCTCTTCTCCTTTTATTGCCCAGCTGGGTTACACCACAGAGTCATTTTGCTTCAGTCTGACAGTAACTGCTCCCAATAAATAGAACTGCGGCTTCTGCTGATTGCGCTCAACACCTAGCAGGGCATGAAAGGAAATATTTATTTAGCACTTAAGTGCAGCAATTGGCAGTCCAAGGGCGGTCAATAACTGAGGTTGATTTTTGGGGAAGATTTCCATTGAGTGAAGAGAGCAGTGTATCTGCCCTAGCAGATGGAGAAGCAGCTTCTTCTCAGTATGTGACACCATATGGCCAGAACATGGTGTGTTATGGATACAGGGATGTAAGTGGCTGCTCTATGGGCTCTCCCTGGAACCCTTCCTTGCTTCTTGGCTTTCTGATCCGCAGGCCTGTAGGCAAATACTGTGGTGGGGCTTGATATTATCATATCCAAATATACAACTCTCCTACACGAGTAACAGCTACACACAAGTGGCCACACCAGCCACACACTAGGGCCATTCTACACTGCGCAACCCCTACAGCCATTTACTAAAGCACTTTTACTGCTCACATATAAGTTATTGAGAATGTTGATCACATAGGTTCAATTGCATTATCAATTATTATTATTATTAGTAGTATTATTATTAATAATAATACTAATAATAGAATCATTAATAATTAATAAACTTTGCAACTGTGTTATTAAAATTAATTAATTGCAATGTTGCTATTAGTAATTATTTCCTATAACATAACCACAGGCATTAACAAAAATAATATTAATAATATGCAAGTTTTCAGTTTAATACAAATATTTCCTACATATAAATAAATAAACAAAAGGAACAAAATCTTCCAAATTCTAAAGTATTTACCGGCTGGAAGAAAAGGCTGAGGTTTGGACAATGGGATGATAGGCTTCTAAATATGGGAAGCGGATCGTTCCATTAAATTTTAATGCAGGTCAATCGCTGGGCCACAAAAACGAAATCTCATATTAAATATTCATATATTAATGCGTGATGTTAAAAGAATGAGCCCCCAAGCGCCACAATCAATTCTTAATAAGGCACTCACAGTTTTGGAAGATTTATTTAATTTGGGGGAAGGAGGAGAAATGGGGGAGATTCACCCCTGCACTTGATGTGTCCTGTTTCTCTGCACCCTTGTTAATATTTTCTGGTTCCGTAGCCCCCCCCAACCTCCCCCATAAAAGAAAAATAGATTGACAGGAAGACATGCCAAAACTTAAGTTAAATAAAATATAACTGAAAAAGAAGAATATATATATATATATATATATATATATATATATATATATATATATATATATATATACTCTGTTTAGGGACCTGCCTTCCCTTCTGGGCAACTATTTTGTTCATGGGACAACTGTAAGTTGACAGATGGGTCTTTACTGACTCACTTACTGGCCCAAGAAGCAAACATAGGGTTAAGGTATCTATGAGCTCCCTGAGGGCAAGAAAGGCAGTTAGATACCAGAAGTACCTTCTGTGCACTGCCAAGAACAACACGTGGCATTTATGAATTGCAAGCTCTTTGGAACAGAGAACACATATAGCTATATAGTTTATATCAACTTCTCTGCAAAAGGTTTGCTCTATATTATCCGATTTGGTTGAAAACTCCAGTGTCACCTTTGGCAGTTCTACCATGTAACAAGACCAGCTCATTGTTAAACTGAGCAATTATGTAATAATCGCTTCGATATTCTGCCATGATCTATTTAAGCATAAAAGCGATCGACTTTGATTTTTCCCTTTCCCTACTGTTAGGCACAAGCTGCAGTACTGTTAGCAAATAGCAAGTATCAGTATGGCAACAGTGTAATGAAACGGTTCCAATACTTCAAACAAGCATTTAAGAAACAGGACAGGTTAATGACACTATTATCTATCTATAAACATATAAAACTGGTGTTCAGGGACACGTCTGGCCTAATAGTAATAAATATTACTTTTCAGGGGTAACTGTGGTTCTATATAATGTGCCCCCAATGTCCCATCCCCCTCTATCATTTAGTACCTTTGAATTAATTTATTTATTTGGCAACATTTTCATTAATTCTATTTTGACAAACAAATAAGTGAATTCCCACCCTTTGTAGTTTTATCCTTAGGCTTCTCTTTATCCTGCAAAATGAACTTTTCTTTACAACTAGTACATTATACATAGAGTCTGTACAGCTATAGTAAAGGGCATTGCTTAAAAAAAAAAATAATTCAATTAAATGCTGTTTATATTGCCTACTGGAGAAATAACCGATTATTATTAGTAGTAGCATAATTAATATAATAATAATAATAATAATAAATAAAATTATTATTATTATTATTATTATTATTATTATTATTATTATTATTATTATTATTATTATTATTATTATTATTAATAATAATAATAATAATAATAATAATAATAATAATAATAATAATAATAATAATAATAATCATAATGTATATTATTACTGTTATTATTAGTAGTATTATCTGCATTATATAAACCTGTATAAATATGTCATAAATGAACAATTTCTATTTCGTTTCCGGAATTACAATATTGTTACTGCTCTTTTGCATGGAATGTTTGAGCCTTTTTTTTCCCACCAATTTTTTTTTTTTTTTTTGCACTGGTTAGCCATGTGACTTGTAAATATTGTCTCTGCACACAGAATGTAACAACATTAGCCTAAGAGCAATTTGTTTGCTAGTATATATACAAGGTTTTCGGGAAGCGTGCATGGTTATGGTTAATTTAGTGAGAATATCACATAAAGTCACAGATTGACTGTAATTGGCTGTAATTTAAACACTGCAGAGCCAATGTTAGTTTAATAAAATTGGCAGAGACATCTCTGGTCTGGAACAGCCCAATTATTGTATTTATATATGAGCACTGAAGAAGCGGGTCGTGTTTACAGGGTAAATTAATGGGGAATTTGGAAAATAAGAAAAAGATGGGCCCCACTCAGCCTGGTTCAAGTGGAAGAATTAGGGCAATGGCAGACAGGAGGCAGATACCGGTATCAACAAGAAGAAGAGTCTGCAGCTAAAATGAGAGAAGAGGATCACTAATGATTGCCTGAAGGCTTCTGTAGGGACGCCTGGTGCAATGTAATTTTATCTGACCTTTAATCAAAGCAGGCTCAGCTTACACCCATTGTGATATCGAACTAGACATTACAACTTAGAGGAGTTAGTTTGTAAACAGTCTTAATGGTCTAATTAGGGAAAAAATAAACTGAATGAGAGACACTGAGAAAGTGTTAGTGTCCTATTAAGTTAGCGAGCTCTTTCTGCCTATTAAGACCCTGATTTCAACCTCGACTTGTGCAAAACGTGTCCTCCAGCCCCCAATTTGGAGCAAATTAGAACAAACCAGCAGAACAGAATTTAAAGATTACAATTATGAACCGGGTAACAAGATTGGAAGGCGAAAAATCCGAATTCATTCTAACAAGCCCTCACATACGAACCATTACTCAACCCTTAATTACACAATTGAAAAGTAATTGACATAAATTGCATATGGAAGATGAATTACCTTCTTGAAAGCAAATTATAGTGATAACAGCGTATCAATTTATACAATTTCTGTAGTGTCGACATGATACCATGCCCCCAATTATTTTACTCCATTAGATTTTTCATGTCAAGCTCCTAAATTAAAATGTTTGGGGGTTTATACGAGTTGGAAGCTATGGATATCACATAAACGCCTTTTGTAGTCTGACTGTAAAGAGAAGCAAGAGAAATGGAAAAGAATATTGTTGAGAAGACATTCTAAGGTTTATAGGACTTCACAACTGAAATCTGTAGTTTAATTGGCAAAGGATAATGTCATTTTTTTTTTTAAAACAGATTGCAGCCTTACAAGATCTATCATTTTCTCTCTAACTATTCAGATAGATTATAGATAGATAGATAGATATAGATAGATAGATAGATAGATAGATAGATATTAATCTTTGCTGATTGATATTGTTATTTTTACAGGTGTTTTATTTTTTTTCCCTTTAAATGTATGTATATCATTCGTGTGTATTACTATAAATAAATAGATATTTGTTAATTTGTGTCTATATACCTTACATGGCATGCTACCCATTTACACCCATTCAACCCAGTCTATCTATCTATCTATCTATCTATCTATCTATCATCTATCTATCTATCTATCTATCTATCTTTCTGTATATGATAGATCTGACTTTAGCCAGGCTGTGGCTGTTCATTAGGCTGCAGGAATGAAGAAGGAGATGGAATTATGGAATATAATTGAGCCTCACCTCCCTGCACCCTGTGCTGTACATGCTATGAAAGGCTGACTCCTGGCACATCACAGCTTTTGGGTTTGGCTGAGTAAGAAACTCCTTTTTTTTCAGGCTGTCAGTCAAACGTTTGTTGTCAGGCTGGAGCCAATGAGCTTGCAGAAAGGCAGGGTCGGGCCTGCCTCCAGCCCAGGCCTCCTGCTATTGTGATTGATGTCCCAGTTTGCACAGCGAGCACTCAGCAAAGGCAAAGAAAAGCTGCTCCACTTTAGCTCTTCCCTTTTCTTTCTTTCATCTCTTCCAAAAGGATTGAGAAGAAGCGAAGCGGGGCCGATTTGTTATCTCTCTGATAAGGGCTTGGGGCTGGGGGTCCAGCAGTGGGGAGAAGCAAGGGGGCAGCATGGATCACATAGGGGCTCATCACATTCACCAGACCCACGCTGAGCCCATCAGCTTTGGCATTGACCAGATTCTCAATAATCCAGACCAGGGGAGTTGCATGATCTCCGGCCCAAGGCTGCAGGACTCAGACTATGGCTTGGGCTGCATTGTCAGTAGCGCCTACAACACCATGACGGGCAATTACAGCAACAGCGGCACCGGGGGCTATAGCAACAGCGCCTGCAGCATGGCATCTCTCACCGGCTCTTACAACATGAACATGGGGGTCACTATGAATGGGAATAACCTTAACTCTGCCGGGGTCATTCGGGTCCCTGCACACAGACCTCTGGCTACCAGCGTACACCAGCCCATCTCCACTGGCATGCCAACTGTGCCCAGTGTGGGCTCTATGAACAACATGAACAACCTGACAGGGTTAACTTTCCCTTGGATGGAAAGTAACAGGAGGTACACCAAGGACAGATTCACAGGTAGGTCCCCACTAGCACCCCTTCTGTTATCTCTGTCTCCTTAAAAGCAATATAGGCTGTGCCCCCTTACTCCAGCTTGGCACCATGGCAGCATCATGGCAAGGGGAAGTTGTTTATCCCAGCTCTATAAGTAATGCCCCTCAACCACATGGATAACTTTAATACCTGGGCCTAGAACATGACAGTCTAGTATATACAGTGCAACGATTCCATTAAATTCATCCAATAACCCTAGTTCATTTTATTATATTCACATACAATTCTGCAGCCAAATTTCTCTTTACATTCGGAATAATACCAAATACATTAATTCTTCTAAAGCTGTTGATTATAACAGCAACTGTGAATAATTTTTTTGGCCAGAAAAAAAGCCTTATTTTATTTAAAATATTGCATTGCTCTTAATGCCATGGTTAAGAAAAAAATGACGAAATATTTTCATAACAACAATAATCATTGCTGTTAAAATAGTGATAAAAATAATGGTATATTGTAATAACAACACACAAGTTGAATGCAAATATAGTAACATAGAAGGATATCTGATTAATTTATTAGTAGCATTACATATTATTTCTATCACTAATTCGTCTTGGTTTTTCATCTTTATACCCTCTTTCACTTTCCATTATTATTATTATTATTATTATTATTAATAATAATAATAATAATAATAATAATAATAATGCATCTCATCAGCCATGTGGAATTGTCTATACACACACGGGTATTTATATTATAGCAGATCTAGAAGGTAGTACTTGGGGCCTCTCTATGTTTCCCAAGTGAGATTTAGCCGCAGCCCTAGACCAGAGGACATGGAGAATTTGCACTCACAGTGGGAGAAATGTAAATTCAAGTCCATGAAGTAACAGGCCGAACAATGCAGTGAGTGGTGGGTGTGAGGCCTACACATGTCTGTGCTCTGTTGCACAGGTACATGCGACAAAATCGGTAGAAAAAATCTTGAGTGCGCCAGGCCTAGCGCAATCGGATCTTTTTAGGGCCATGGAGTTATTTTGTACAGTATATAATAACCATATACATATATTCAAGGGGAAATTGCCCGGGCTTCAGCATTTTAGACATACACATTATACAAAGTATTTTGGGAATATTTTAAACGTATTCATAAAAAAATTCTCTGCTCACCTTTTTTAATTTGTGCAAATTGCAGAAAGTTTAGGGAATCCAAACTGTACATTGTATAGCACCGGCAATTCTATTAACTGTCACTTTAAAGCCGTAGGAAATCCCTGCGATTCTATTGCCGAGATCAATACTAATAAGTTCCTGTAATTCAATCTAAATCTATCAGTGTTGCTTCTGTTTATTTCTCCCTTTACAGCCAAGCCTGTACTAATGTGCTGCTCTAGTCTACTATACATACACTATATTGTTGTTATTATAACACCTATTTAGAAAACTCCTACATATTTAACATCGTCGTAAAATAAATAGTGTGTATACACGAAACATAGTAGGATACATGCAAAAACAACCAGTACAATAGGTAAAAAAGGCCCTCACCAAAAAAGCTTACAATCTAAAAAAATATACTTCATTGTTAAATGCTTAATAACTGTTCTTGTTACTCAGAGTTAATGGACCAATTACGTCGGCTATGAATAGCAGTAATACTAATACTTAATTATTACTATCACCTAAAATATTATAATAGTGAGATATTAGTTCTAAACTGGCAGAGAAAATATTTTTGATAACTGTCTTTTTGAAGAGCTGCATGATAAAAATCAGCATTTCGACAGCCCATTCTCCAGCCTGTGTTTACTCGACCCCTTTACAGAGATCCATCCACAGTATAAGCACAGAATGGGGCTTTCTTCCATTTTCCAGCCTTATTTCTATTGCGCTACAACAAGTTGGGTATCCTGCAAGGCCAAATATTTAATTAGGTTTATTCCATTTGCAATGCCTCTAATCTTATCACATCATCTAAATAAAATTAAGAATAAACTGAATCCCAAATGCAATAAAAGAAAGGACAGCGAATCCTTCCCTCTCCCTGTGTCTATCTACCTCTCAGTACCTATATCTGTCTTTCTACCAGTCAATCTGTAGATCTAGCTATGAATGCAGAATACATCAGGGGAAATATGTGTTACTGTATGTTAGGCCCCAACTGTATCTGCCTATCTGCCTACACAATGTTCCAAGCTAATACTATTTTGCTGAATTTAATGCACTTGGTGACTTTATAAATATCCTATCCTCAAGTCACCAGTCCCAGCCTCATATACCTGCAGAGTTAAAAGTATATAATAAAAAAGAGCAAGAGGGAAAACGTTCATATTGTTTCATATTGTGACGCCCACGGTTTGCAAAAAAAAAAATATATATATATATATGTAAACTATATATATAATATATATATATATTGTTTACATATGCTTTTCTGACTAAGACAATGTCCTTTGTAGCTAGCAGAGGGGCAGTGTGGGAGCCATGCTGTGGGCTTCTGGGTGCATGCATTTGGCTATAAATGTCTGTCTCTATGCCATACGCTGTGCTGATTTCCCTGCCTGCTTTTGCCGTCTGTCTCCCAATCCAGTGGCCCTCTCACCCTTCACTGTAACACGCCGTATAGGTCATCCGTACCAGAACCGGACTCCGCCCAAGAAGAAAAAGCCCCGGACCTCATTCACCCGGCTGCAGATCTGCGAGTTGGAGAAGAGGTTCCACCGGCAGAAATACTTGGCCTCGGCCGAAAGGGCAGCTCTGGCCAAAGCACTTAAAATG